>NC_071506.1:40547074-40856485 GCF_027887155.1 Malaclemys terrapin pileata | reverse complement strand
ACGCACTGCCTCTAGCATGTAAGATGCTCCCAGCTACAGGAGTGAGCACTTTTGGCCAGCCGCTGCTTGGATTGTGCAACTGAATGACACTAGCCAATATCTCCAGTCCCAGACACAACCTTAGGAACCTCCGTCTTGCAGTGTCCGTTTATGCCCACTGGACCCTGCAAGCTTATATGAGTTCATCAATTTAACAAAGAAATTGATACGTACCAGGCTTGTTATCCCAAGAGGAGTCTCTGACATGCTTCAAACCAAACACACTGCTTCAGGTAGAATAAAACAAACACATTTATTAACTACAAAAGATAGATTTTAAGTGATTATAAGTCAAAGCACAACAAGTCAGATTTGGTCAAATGAAATAAAAGCAAACCACATTCTAAGCTGATCTTAACACTTTCAGTGCCCTTACAAACTTAGATGCTTCTCATCACAGGCTGGCTGGTTGCCCTTCAGCCAGGGTCTCCCACTTGATCAGCACTTCAGTCGCTTGGTGGTGGGGTCTGTAGATGTAGGTGGAAGAGAGAGGAAGAGCATGGCAAACATCTCTCCCTTTTATCATGTTCTTTCTTCCCTCTTGACTTTGCTCCCCCCTCAGAGTCAGGTGAGCATTACCTCATCATAGTCCCAAACTGACCAAGGGAAGGGGGGTGACTCACTCGAGAGTCCAACAGATCCTTTGTTGCTCCCTAGGCCAGTGTCCTTTGTTCCTGTGAGGCTGGGTTGGGTTTGCCACATACATTCCCTGATGAGGTGTGAACTGCCCCTCTGCTCCTGGAGAGTTTTGCCTGGGCTTGCATTAAGCCATAAGGATACATTTTCAGCCTCATAACTATATACATGAAATTACAACCTATAACATTACTATAACAACAATGCTCAGTGCATCATGAGCCTTCCGAAGACACCCGACATGACAATCTTTGCATTGGATACCACACAATCATATTATAAGGATGAACATGGGGGTGCAGGGTGTTCCCTGAGGTACAGAGTGTCACAACCTATGATTTTCCTTTTCTTTATTTTTTGGATGGGGTCAGTAACTTTCTCACATTATACCCTTTGGGGAATTAGTGGTGATCGAGGCAAAACCAATGATCAATGAACAGGTTGCTCCTTAAAGGACCCTGAAGTCTAGGAAATATTCAACAGAACTATTAATGAACACCCTGAAAATAATTGTATCTTGGAGTGTAAGCACTCCACTTGTTCTCAAATGAAGGAAATGTCAGAAAGGCTACATGTGAGGAGCTACACAAACCCCATACTGGACAATAAGGGGTTAAGGAGCTGCTCTGAGCTCTGGTAGCTTCACTCTGCCACACCTGCAAGGCATACACAGGCTGGAAGAGGAGCTTAAAAGGGGAGCAGAGCAGCTCACCTCATACTTCTTAGAGACATTGTTTCAAGTGGCCTGTTGTGGACAATTCTGTATTCATTTCACATGATGAATGTTTACTTTGCAATCATAAGGGCTAGAAAGGTTTATTTTAAATTAAAGTTTATATTCTGGAGTGCAATTTGTATCTGGCTAAGCCACTGAACAACAGAAAACCTGGAAACACTGAGATATGGGTCACTCACTATTTAGATCCCAAAATGGAATTTCTCAATAATTGGTTTGTTCTAATTTAAGAATTTGTTTTTTGTTTATCTGATTGTTTTTGCTGGTGGTGAGTTATTTTGTTTTTAAGTGCAAGGTGTCATTATAAAAACCTTAGTTATACTTTCAGTTGTGTCAGACAATTTATCAGTTAAGAGTGATAGATTAGCATTATCAGTAGTACTGTAAATGTTTCCCCAATTATTAAAAAATGCAGTGCCTGTTCTTTCTGGGCACTTAATATGCTTGGTGAGGTCTGCTCTAATTGTGACGACTGAATGATCTTTTCCAGCATCTTAGCACCTGTCTGTATTGAGTGTAATTATTTTGGTGTAGGATCACTGTGGTACGAATTGGATATATGAATCATGGATGACCTGGCTGTATAGACCATTCCTCAGGATTTATTGTCACTCTTGTTTGTTTGTCTTCACCTGTCTTCTTGGGGTTTTGTCAATTCAAACCACCACTTTCCACCTATGTACAGGTTTTGCAGCCAACTCTGCCAAGTGCAGGCCTGGTCAGCAACAGACCAGAAGGCTCCCACCTCCCTCTGTGCCTGGCCTTTCTCTCCCCCGGCTTCCTCCCAGCCTCTATAGCCCTGGCAAATGAGGCTGGCAGGGGCTGCCCATTACCAGGCAGACACAGGGCTATCCCACCAGCCCCAATCCATTCCCCTTGATTGGGGCTGGAGTGGCAGGGACTGATTACGTGCTTCTCACTCAGCACCCTGTCACATCTCCACAGTTAGCTTTACTATAATATCCAAACAAGTGGTTGAAGGGATTCCAAGAATGGGTCAGCTGAAGCCTCAAACAATCACTTCATAGATTTCTTCCAGAAATGTTCTGTAGAATTCCTGGCTTAGGGGGTATATACTTGGTACTTTACAGCTTTCTGTAACTTACAAAAACTGAGTTCACATGGGAAGCTTGCAACTGTGGGGAAACTTTCACTTCAACCTGACTGTTTCTATAGGTCATGTCAATCAATCTCTTGCACTCTCTAATAAATGGAATTATGTCTCTCCTAGAGGTTGACCAGACATTCTTTTGGCCAAATAAAATGGTTCCCCTTGTCAGGTTATGAGTACATCATGCAGTTGTATTATTTCCATCAACAGTCCCTCATTCATTAGTGGATGCTGAGTGCTAATGTTAATTGCTTTCTAGTCCCATTCCTGTACGGCAACAGTGCTTATTAGTTACTGCCTGGTGGACTGCAGCTTTTGTTTGTGTTGCCCAGCCACGAGATCCTTTTTGGTTTAGCAATGCTCAGTTTCCATAAACAGTCTGTTGGCTTCTTGTAAGGTTGTGTAGGTCAGGATAATACATGGGTTGCATGAGTTGGATGATTAATTTCTTTTTGGGTGATTAATCTTTTCTCTTGTCTCTTCTGAATTCCTTATATTCGCATTACATCCCTCAAAGTGTCTTCAATTACAACACCAGCATGAACACCCTTACGTGCTTAATTTGCATATGAATTTACAACAATGTGTCTAGAGCTGGATTTTCAACTATTGTGTTTGCTGTAGTTACTTTTTCTGCAGTCTTTCGTAATTGTTTGTTATAGTCTTGTTCATTTCCCCCACTGATAACCTGACCCTACCTGAGGAAGAGCCTGTCCAATAAAAGATATTACCACACCCACCTTGTCTCTCTAATATCCTAGGACCAACATGGCTAAAACAACACTGCATACCTATTGCTGAATGTCTTTCACAGTATTGATCCAGCGTTGTAGATAACTGGCCATTTCACAGACATATAGTTTTTAAAGTTGATAACCAGTTCTATTTCCTTAGACTGTAATTTCCATTAAAAGTATCAGGGGGTAGCCGTGTTAGTCTGTATGTACAAAAACAACAAGGAGTCTGGTGGCACCTTAAAGACTAACAGATTTATTCAGATTTGAAGAAGTGAGGTTTTTACCCACGAAAGCTTATGCCCAAATAAATCTGTTAGTCTTTAAGGTGCCACCAGACTCCTTGTTGTTTCCATTAAAAGGGAGGTCTACACTTACCTCCGGGTCCAGCGGTAAGCAATCGATCTTCTGGGATCGATCCCGGAAGTGCTCGCCGTCAACTCCGATACTCCATCTCGGCGAGAGGAGTACGCGGCCTCGACGGGGGAACCTGCCTGCCACGTCTGGACCCGCGGTAAGTTTGAACTAAGGTACTTCGAATTCAGCTACGTTATTAACGTAGCTGAATTTGCGTACCTTAGTTCGAAGTGGGGGGTTAGTGTGGACCAGGCCAAAGTATAACACTTGGGGAGAGTATACAACCCCTTGGGCAGAGATTCATTTTGTCATCCTTCACTGTCTATTCAGTTTTACAAACTTATGGTAGAATTAGCATCTGTTTAGATTTTTTCCTGGAATAGTAAAGTTTTTCTTTGAACCCAGGATGGTTACCCACAAAGCATTAGCCAAGTACTACTGATACCCAAATTTTCTCTGATTACTACTGAAACTTCATACACATCCTTCCAACGTGCTAATCGAGATAACAGAAATACTAGACAAAAACATTGCCACCATCCAAATCAAAATTTGAAACCATACCTCTGATACATTATTCATAGGTATGACATGGTATTTTAACTGGTAACTGATTGTCAGTGCACCAGGCAACTTTCAATCCCTATTTTACTTGTCATTACAGTATTCTGAGGCATGTTTTGAACATTAATTCATAGAACCATAGAAGCGTGTGACTGGAAGGGACCGCAGTAGATCATCTAGTCCAGTCCTCTTCTGATTCCTTCTGATGTTTTGTTTCAAAGAGAGTACTTGTCTCTGAGAATTTATTTAAATTTCCTGTTTCTTAACTCATTTTTTTTAATGCTGGTTGGTCCAGGAGTGTGTTATTTTCTATGTTCAACCAAAACTACCCCTTACTTAATCTCCTATTTTCTATAGTCAAGTGTGCAAGTCTTAACGCAATGAACACAAGTGTGCAGATTGGTTTAGTTGTATGTTGGCAGTTCATTCTTTTCACAGCAGAGCTAAGGAAAATATTTCTGGAGGCAGCAGTATTCTTTTCAATAGGAGAAGATTCCTTTCTTTTCTACAAAAATAAAAGAAAGAACTAGAAAAAAGCCAAGTTTACTTTCTTGGTGGCAGCCAAGAAATTGTATTTTCCAATAAATCAAAAACTTCCTATGTTTGCCCACAAAAGTATTTTAAAAACAGATCCCAGAATTGGCTTCCTTTCTTGGTGCACTGAAATTCCTAGATTGCATTTCCACTTTTGAAGAGTGAACTAGCTCTTGTTGATGTGCAAGCCACAGGTGTTTAATGGCAGTGTAGACATACCCTTTGAGATGAGAGGTTATTGGACCAGGGGGGTGATGGATGCTTCCCTGGTGAGAGTGAGCTTCCAGCAAAGAGGCTGGAGACTAGGAAGAGCAGGGTTGGACTCAGGGCCGGCTCCAGGCACTAGCTGAACATGCGCGTGCTTGGGGCGGCACCTTCCAAGGGGGGTTGTTTCAGCGGGGCGGCGCTCGGGGTTTTTGTTTGTTTGTTTGTTTCGGCGAGACGGCACTCGGGGGTGGGGGTTGTTACAGTGGTGCAGTGCTCTGTTTTTTGTTTTTGTTTTTTTTTGTGTGGGGTGGCAAAAAAGTTAGAGCCGGCCCTGGTTGGACTCCAGCTGGAAGGACTGTGGTGGTTGCCCAGGCAGAATGACAGGAGAAGGCCGAAGAAGAGCCCAGGTGCAGCAGAAAGCATCAGAGTGTGGTATATGTTATGTTGATGGACTAGATGTTGTAGGATTTTAAGGACTAGATGCACTGGGGTGACAAATGAACTAGGTTTGGGGGGTTTTGTTGTAGATTACTCGCACTCAGGGCCGGCTCTAGGCACCAGCAAAACAATCTGGTGCTTGGGGCGGCACATTTTTAGGGGTGGCATGGCCGGCGCCAGAATGCCGCCCCTAAAAATGTGCCCCGGCCGCCCTAGCTCACCTCCGCTGCTGCTGCCAGGGCGCGTGAAACAGCTGATTCATGCGCCGCTACTCGCCCTCCCTCCCAGGCTTGAGAGCCTGGGAAGGAGGGGAAGCAGCGGCACGCGAATCAGCTGTTCCGCGCGCCGCGGCGGCTCGGGGTCTCCCCCTCCCTCCCAGGCTCTCAAACCTGGGAGGGAGGGGGAGATCCCGAGCGGCCGTTTCGCGCGCCGCTGCTCCCCCTCCCTCCCAGGCTTGGGCGCCCGCGCCGCAGCCACTCAGAGTCTCCCCCTCCCTCCCAGGTTCTCAAACGTGGGAGGGAGGGGGAGATCCCGAGTGGCCGCGGTGCACGAAACAGCTGTTTCGCGCGCCGCTGCTCCCCATCCCTCCCTCCTAGGCTTGAGAGCCTGGGGGGAGGAGGCAGGGCTGGGGATTTGGGGAAGGGGCGGAGTTGAGGCGGGGCCGGGGGTGGGGTAATTAAAGAACTGGGGGCGGCCAAAATGGTTTTTGCTTTGGGCGGCAAAAATCCTAGAGCCGGCCCTGCTCGCACTAGGTTTTTGTAATAAACCAGCCCCAAGAAGGCATGTTATTGAGGCAAGAGAGTCTCTTGGAGTCTTTGGGAGTCTGAGAAGGAAAGTGGAATGGCATCCCTGGCATTAGGATGCCCAGTTGCAAGGGGGCACTTGAGGATGCGGGGGAATCATTCACAGCCTCTCTGCTGAGTCTGCCAATCAGTGCAAAAAATGTTGATGAGTTTATGATGTAGGAGCTCCAACTGAGATGCACCAAACTCCTCTCACACAGGAGACACCAAAAACCCATTTGATGGAACCAACTTTCAGTCTCTGCTAAGGTGGGCTGGAATCAAACTGGTAAGTGGAGGCTGTTAAATATTAAGAAAAAAGTCCCTGTTCTTTGTTGAAAAGGTTTGAAAATCAAAATTTTTCAACTGACTCTCCCAGGGGTGCTGGAATACTTTGTATAGTGGAGTGCTGAGAGCCATTGATCCAAATTGTAAACCCTGTACATGATGGAAACCACTTCAAGCCTGGGGGTGCAGCAGCACCCCCTGCATCCCTAGTTCCAGACCCTATAGGTTCTCCTGATCTACAGATGCAGCATATTAGCAGTGCCGTGAAACTCCCAGTCCTTCAATGAATGCTAATTTAAAAAGGAGTCTTATGTTCCTCAACTCTGGAATTTGCTGTGGAATTCACTCCAGTGCTCAGGAATCCAAGCTTTCCTTCTAAATGAATGTGTCTAGCCTTCCTGGTTGTGAAGAAAACCTTAAAAACATGACCTGAGTGTAATCTGATGCAGAGGTATCTGCCTGAATCAACAAACAGGCTGAAACCATGGCTCTGAGAGATGTGACCTGCCACCATAAAGCTCCATAGGATGTTAA
Source organism: Malaclemys terrapin pileata (assembly GCF_027887155.1). Classification (NCBI taxonomy): domain Eukaryota; kingdom Metazoa; phylum Chordata; order Testudines; family Emydidae; genus Malaclemys; species Malaclemys terrapin. The sequence continues at coordinate 40,849,525 of NC_071506.1, read as the reverse complement.
AGATGACAAGCCAGAACACACTGAAAACTGAAAGTGAGGGACAAGGAAAAATAAATTGAATTTAACATCAGAATAAATGGTGCACCCAGTCCTAAACTGATTGGAGTGTACATTTTCATATTTAAATCAATAAAAATCATCATTTTAAGATTTAACATTTCTCACTCACTTTATATAGAGAAATGACAGTCAGTCTGTGGAACTCGTTGTCAGAAGATGTTGTGAAGGTCAAAAGTATAACTGGGTTCAAAAAGAATTAGATAAGGTTATGGAAGATAGGACCATCAATAGCTATTAGCTAAGATGGTCAGAGATGCAACCCCATGTTCTGGGTTTCCCTAAGCCTCTGGCGGCCAGAAGCTGGGACTGGATGACAGGGGACGGGTCACTCGATAATTGCCTTGTTTTGTTAATTCCCTTGGAAGCGTCTGGCACTGGCCACTATTGTAAGACAGGATAGTGGGCTAGATGGACCATTGGTCTGATCCAGTATGGCCAGACTTATATAAAACGTGTGTATATGTATATGTAAGCAGGGTCCGATTGAGCTCTCCCCTGACATCTAGAAACACACTGGGGGAAAAGACGCCAGGAGCAGACCATGTTTGAATAGACACGCCTACTCTGCCTAGGCGAACAGCAGATGGAGCTGCTTTGCCAAAAGGATCAATTTTGGCTAGTTTTGGGTTGCAACTCACTCTAGTAATTGAATGCAGGGGAAATGTTGTTATCCTTATTGTAGGGGTAAAGGGCAGCAGAACTGTAGTTATCTTGCTCTTCTTGAAGGGGTCAAGGTCGAACCTAAGCTGAACCTTACTTGCTAAGCAGGAGGTAGAGAGCCAAATCTCAGCGATGATGAGAGGGTGGGGATAGGTGTTATTAGCTGGAGATGTGGCCTAAAGAGTCCTAGACACCATTTGATGTGTCCCTCTCCAGCGTTTAAACACAAAAGTGATTAGACTCAATTGAGAGTCCTTTTTTTCTGGATGATGATGATTCCTGGAGCTGATATCACTGCTGAGCAGGTCTAGGGGCTAAGTCTTAGACCGTGTGTGGGGATAGTGGTGCAGCAGAAGTCAACACAGAAACTGCACTGGCTGTGAGGGTCCCCACTACCTGCTGAAATCACTGAGAGCTGAAGTCAGTAAGAGCTGGGTTTACTGGTGGGACCTCAGAATGTGATGTTGCAGAGAGCAGTAGCAGAGAGGTGGTGGTCAGCAGCTACAGAGAGACAGTGGCAGCTGTGAAGTTGCAGAGGCATTGCTCCAGGGGTGGGAGATGGATTCCCAGGAACACACCTCTGAACTCTGGGTCCTTGCTAAGCAAGTGACTTGGGTGCACTGGAAGGAGAGAGGTGTGGTGTGTTAAGGGACATTCGTTTGTCGATCTTTCATGCTGGCAGGTGAGAAACAGAGGCAAAGGACACTGCTCAGTGCACTGTGGGGTGAGTGCTTGGGGTCTCATGCTTTTGAATTGTGGTTGTGGTGTTCGCAAATTAATGTTGTGTCCCCTTCCCTCCCGCTTTTAATAAAAGTTTGCTACACACGGATTCAGTGCTTGCAAGTGGGGAAGTATTGCTTCTTAGAGATGCCTGGGGTGGTGTTAGATTTTCCCAGATTACTGGACTGGGGCTTGAGCTGGTTCTATTTTGTGTTGTTAAGAGAAACCCCTAAATGCTGAACCCTGCCCATGTTGCTGCTGACTCGACCTGGCAGAAGGGTTACACACACACACACACACACACACACACACATACATACATATATGTTGCTACCAACTCCACGTGGCAGAAGGGTTTTACACACGCGCACACACATTGCTGCCAACTCCATCTGGCGGAAGGGTTTTACACACACAGCCCTGTGTACTTTGCAGCAAGCTGGACCTAAATTCTGCATCAGATTGAGATAAATTTAAAAATCTGTCCAATGAGATATGCAAACTACTCCCAAATTATTCTCAAACTTGGCACTGTCAGTCAACAAGTTTCCTATAGCCATTATAGCTGAGGAAGGAACCGCATCCAGCAATTCTAGCTGAAGCAGTACACGGTTCAGGGCCTTTGAGGATGATAGAAGATGGAGTGATGGTGAGGGGCAAATGGGGGCATAGGGCTCACCGCTCCATTAAAAGAGCGGTGCTGTTACTGTTCAAGACATTGATTAGTCTGAAATATTGAGTCACCTTTTCCTATAGGGTACTATTTCTCTGGAGATGTCAGTGCAAGCAGAATGAATCCTGATTTAAGAGCATTTGATATAAGGGAATGCATTTATTTTCATCAGCAAAAATCAGAAGGAATACTTCAAGATGATCTAAGAAAAATATTCAAATTGCAAAGAGCTTTGATAAGTGGAATGAGAAACTCTTCAATCTGATGAGAGGGCCATAAAAAACAAGAGACTCAGTCTAAAAAGTAGAAAATTTAGAATGAAGGGGAAATTCAGCCAGAACTATTTCAATCAAAGTGCAATAAGTATGGGAATAAATTATTGCTAAGTAAAGCTATTGAAGCAAATAGTAGAAATGAATTCAAGAGACAGCTAGCCATTCATATGTAGAGAACAGAGAATTCACTTTTTTTGTCCTTATAGACTTGAAAAGTTGAGAGAGTTCCTCAAATACAATGAGGAAGATATTTGTGAATCATGTGCCTGAAAGATAGAGACAGGGCCAAATTTTCACATCTTGTGGTACAAACCACACTTACAAAATGAATGTGCATGTCTGTGCACATGGCAAATCTACATGTACTGGTTAGCAAAAAAAATAAAAAATAAAAAGTCAGAACAGAGGTAATGTAGAAAGTGTGTTTCAGAGGAATCAGACTAATGCCCAAAACGCAACATGACTTTCTTTATGAAAATTCAACAGCTTTAGAAACCCCCAAACACTAGAATATCTAGAAATGAATAGTTCAGGGACTGAGCCTGTTCCCCACTTCCATATAATCCTTAATTACTCACCGTCACCCACCTGATTTACACCAGCTGCCCAAATTTCACACAGCCGCCACTAATTTGCAAAAACTAAATGCCGAAGACAAGACAACACGTTATGAGGAGACTATTGGAAATGGATCCTTTTAGTATAAAAGTCTCATAACTTGCTATTTGGATCCTGGCATGTGCTCTTTGCAAATGTTTGGGTGCAAAGTGAAGTTTGGAGGTGCTGTGTGCCACAGGAGGGGTTAACAGGAGTGATGAAAGAGCTGGGTGATGAATGACAAGAAAAAGGACTGGAATCCAGGATAGAAATGAACAGCCCTACCAAGACCCTTCAAACGAGCACATAAAATATGGTGATCGTCCATAATAATTAATAATTACGAATGATCTCATTCAAACACCAGTAGCCCTCAACCCATCTCATCACAAAAAGCTGTGGCCTTTGAAGCTCTGGGCTCAGATGGTTAAATCTTTGTGCTGACAGACCAAGGCACAAAGCCAGGTCCAGAGTCAAGAGGCTCCCTTAGAAAACTCCCTGCCACCTGTGCCCTCCCATTTACATCCAAAGGGTCACTCACTTAAGTACCTTTGCTGACGACAACTGTGACAGTACTGCATGTGGGGAGAAAGCAGCAGTGTCTTTGGCTGCCAGTTCCCAAACCATTTACTACTTCGTAAGTCATGAACAACACTTTAGCTCCACCAGGAAGCGAAAAGGACCATTGTTATCATAGTAAAGGAGAAAAGAGTCTGACCTCATGGACAAAAATAAATAAAATCTAAAGTGAGTCCCTCCTCTGAATCTCTTTTCTATGTATGTTTTTTAGGGTCTAATGCTATACTCCAGAGCTTCTCAAACTTTTGTAGTGGTGACCCCTTTCACATAGCAAGCCTCTGAGTATGACCCCCCTCCCCTTATAAATTAAAAATACTTTTTAATATATTGAACACCATTATAAATGCTGGATGCAAAGCAGGGTTTAGGGTGCAGGCTGACAGCTCATGACCCCCCATGTAATAACCTTGTGACCCCCTGAGGGGTCCCAACTCCCAGTTTGAGAAACCCTGCTATACTCATTAAAGTTAATGGAAACTTCGCCATTTAATTCAGTGGGAGCAAGATAAGGGCTTTAGACAGGAAAAAAAATCTATTGATATAAAGTCAGTTGGACTTGTGGTCCTAAGTCCCATAAGCACTGTTGAACCCCCTGTCATAAACTCTTTTGGGCAAGAATTATCTTTATATTTGTATCCTGTGCAGCACAAAGCACATCGAGGGTCCTTGTGATGGGGTGCCCACTCCACCCAGGATTGGAAGAGGTGAAGATGGTCAGGGAGGCTTATTGACTCCATAGGTAGGGTTGCCAGTTTTGGTTGGATGTAGTCCTGGAGATTTCATCACATGACATAATCTTTAAATATTAATTTTTAATTCCTAGAGAAGGGGGGGAGAAGGGGACCAGGTGTGGTAGGATGCAGTCCAGGGAAGGAGCAGTGAGGGCTGAAAAAGAAAGGCCCAGAACTACTGAGCTGAGGGCCCCTGGCCTGGAACCTGGAGTAGATGGTGGGCCCATGTTTCCCTACTGGGCACTGGGGGAGTGGCACCATGGGGCAGTGAGAGGGAAGACTGTCTAGGACTGCTAGGGAGAAGGGACATTGCTGCCCCAAAAGGGGGGAACACTGAGTGACCTGGCCGGAGGGCTGAGTCACAAAAATGACACTGTGGTTCCTGGAGTGAGAGAGGGGCTCCAGACCTGAGATAGAGACAGAGTGATAGTGTGCAACTGCAGGAAGGGGGGTGTTGACCTCAAGAGCTAATCCCCAGAGTGACCAGGAGGAGGTGCCAGACCAGTGGTGAAAGGTGCATCCTGTGACTGTCCTTAATAAATAACTTAATAATATGGTAATAACTCTAACACTGTGTACGGAAAGATGTTTCACAGGATTCCACTGAAGTTGATTCCTGTCCAAGAAGCCATTCTGGATTGTGACTCACTAATTGCAAGCATATAGGTAAGATTTTAAATCCAGAACCAATAAAACATGTTCTGAAGAACAAAATGTCTTTGTTTTTTGTTTTTTCCTGATCTCAGTTACATCCTCCAGGCAAAAAGGAAAACTTCTATTAACAGTAATTCTTAGACCAAGAGAGTAATATCTTAGGGTTTTATTCTGCCATTCATCACCGAAGCATATGAATGCTAGTAGTATCTACTACCACAACCATCCTGTAATTTGTCAGTCTTGCATTTATGAATAAATCCTATTTCTTTGGGATAAAGACCCTGTGGTAAAGTTTCTAGATACAATCAAGACTGGATAAGTCTGCTGAAGAGTCTGGTCTATAACTAATTTATGTGTTTCTCCAAGTTTTATTAACTCTCATAAATCAATAGTAATAATTTCTATTGTTAGTGATTTCCCCCTCCAAGCAATGTTATATAACATTTATGTAATAGTTTGTGAAGACCTTGGAGTTGTATCAACATTTTTGCTTATGGGTTTATTCTCTGGAAATTATTTTTAAGGAAAATGTCAAGAGTGATTCACTAAAATTACTGCTGAGCAGCTGTGGTTTGGTTTGCAAGTGCACTTTTCACTATCCTTCCTCTCTGCTCAGTTCTTGTCAGCAAGGACAACATATTATAATTGGAAAGAATTTTGCTCACAAGAAGAGAACAGAAAAGCAAAGAAAAGAGAGCTTGGATCAGGAGGACAGATTAAAAAATAACCAAAAACCCAACTTTTTTTCTTAAATCTCCTCCTTGTCTGTGGGGGTGCATCACCTATCATTCTATCTTTTTCTGTGGTCCTTATCAGTACAGTATCGGAGCACATTATTATTATACAAGCAGATTCTCTGAATTAAAAAAAAAACAATGTCCAGACCACCAGACCCAAAAGTTAACTTAAAAAGGGAGTAACTGCACTGGAAAATTGAACCAAGTCCAGACAGATATGCTGAATGCCTATAAGAACCTCATAAATAGGGCCCTACCAAATTCACATTGACCAAATTCATTTTGGTCAATTTCACGGTCATAGGATTTTAAAAATCAAATTTCGTGATTTCAGCTATTTAAATCTGAAACTTCACGGTGTTGTAATTGTAGGGATCCTGACCCAAAAAGGAGTTGTGCAGGGGTCACAAGGTTATTGGGGGGAGGGTTGCAGTACTGCTACCCTTACTTCTGCACTGCTGCTGGCAGCAGCACTGTCTTCAGAGCTGGGCAGTTGGAGAGCGGTGGCTGCTGGCCGGGAGCCCAGCTCTGAAGGCAGAGCCACCGCCAGCAGCAGCACAGAAGTAAGGATGGCATGGTATAGTATTGCCACCCTTATTTCTGCATGCTGCCTGCAGAGCTTGGCCCTCAGTCAGCAGCCACCACTCTCCAGCTGTCCAGTGCTGAAGGCAGCAGTGCAGAAGTACGGGTGGCATGGTATGGTACCACCCTTACTTCTACACTGCTGCTGGCAGGGCACTGCCTTCAGAGCGGGGCACTTTGCCAACAGCTGCCACTCTGCGGCTGCCCAGCTCTGAAGGCAGTACAGAAGTAAGGGTGGCAATACCGCGACCCCACTAACATAACCTTGTGACTCCCCTGCAACTCCCTTTTGGGTCAGGACCCCCAATTTGAGAAATGCTAGTCTCCTCTGTGAAATTGGTGTAGTATAGGGTAAAAGCACACGAAAGACCAGATTTCACAGTCCGTGATACGTTTTTCATAGCTGTGAATTTGGTAGGGCCCCCTACTCATAAATATATAAACTAGAGAGATTAGATTAGATTAATCAGACAGTAAGGGGCAGGCAGCACATAACTCCTTTATAAAATATTTTTTTAAATGTAGCTCTAGGTCTCACAACCTTCTTGGGCCACTCCAAGTTTATATTCTAATCACCTCTCACAGCCTGACTAACAGGGGTCATTCAGTCCATTTAGCTTCACATGGTTCTTCATTCCTTTGCAGATCACCTTTCAGAATAGTATTTATGTAACTCTTCTGCCAGGTGGAGCCAGAAGCAACCAGGGCCGGGTTCAATATCTAGGGATTTCTTTTCAACAATACAACACAGAACCAGCTTGAGCCCCCTGTGACGGGTTCGGTCACAGAGACCCCCTTGGGACTGTCACCTGACATGCTAGAATTACCTCTGAGCCTGTTTTCCCTTCCAACGTGGGACTCCAGAACCCTGCCTTGTTGAGACATGCTAGTCTGCTGCAACACAGACTCAGGTCTGGTCCATACTCCCAAAGCTGCAGACTTTAACCAAAAAAGGCTCAGCAGCTTTCCTATCTCAAGCACCCTGACATACAGCTCCCAATGGGATCCAAAACCCAAATAAATCCGTTTTACTCTGTATAAAGCTTATATAGGGTAAACTCATAAATTGACCACCCTCTATAACACTGATAGAGTGATATGCACAGCTGTTTGCTCCCCCAGGTATTAATCATTTACTCTGGGTTAATTAATAAACAAAAGTGATGTTTATTAAGTACAAAAAGTAGGATTTAAGTGGTTTCAAGTAATAACAGACAGAACAAAGTAAGTTACCAAGAAAAATAAAACAAAACACAGAATTCTAAGCCTAATACATTAAGAACCTGAATACAAGTAAATCTCACGCTCAGAGATGTTTCACTAAGCTTCTTTCACAGACTAGACTCCTTCCTAGTCTGGGCCCAATCCTTTCCCCTGGTACAGTCCTTGTTAGTTCCAGCTCAGGTATCTTAGGTGAAAAGCAAGGGCTCTCATATGACTGGGATCCCCCTTGTTCTGCTCCACCCCTTTTATAGCTTTGGCACAAGGCAGGAATCCTATGTCTCTCTCTGGGTTCCCACCCCTCCTTCTAAATGGAAAAGCACCAGGTTTAAGATGGATTCCAGTACCAGTTGACACCAGAAACACAGGAAGGCTTGCAAGTAAACAGAGCTATTTACAACCAATTGTCCTAGTTAATGGGAGCCATCAAGATTCCAAGCCATTATTAATGGCCCACACTTTGCATAGTTACAACAAGACTTCAGAGTAATACTTCATATGTCTAGCTTTAGATACAAGAATGATACATTCATACAAATAGGATGAACACACTCAGTAGATTATAAGCTTTGTCATGATACCTTACAAGAGACCTTTTGCATGAAGCATATTCCAGTTACATTATATTTACACTCATAAGCATATTTCCATAAACATATGGAGTGCAGTGTCACAACCCCACCCAATAACCTGAGAAAATTACACACCACCCCGGGCACCTCTGAGAGGCAATGCTTTCCCATTTGCAGGCACAGAGTCTGAGTGTAGAAAATACACTTTTAATGAAAGGAGAGAAGTCACCCGACATTAATTAGGGAAAATGCTGCAAGCAGAATTCATAAACCTAAAACTGTGAGCAGGACACCCACTCCAGAGTGTGTGGGGCAGAGTCTTCTGACTCATCTTCTTGAATCCTACAACAAAAAGTTCCTTTACCATTGTCCCCTGCTGCTCCCTCACCATACCCTACTCAGAATGGTTGTCCTTGGTCAGTGAGGACCCAGGTTTCAGAAGTGCATCTGGGTGAGTTCACCTTCCACCCTAGGAAGAAGACACCTGGCTTACTCCACCATCTGAGCACTTGCTCTATCTGACTGCCCTGCCAGCTGCTGCTCCTCACTGCCTGGCCTCCCTGCCAGCTGCTGTTCCTTGCTGCTTCCCGACTGCTCGTCACTTCTGCCGGCCACCCGTTAATCACCTTCTGCTGCCACTTGCCCATCTGTGGTGACCTCTGTAAGTCAGTCTCTTAGTGATTTTTAGCTCTCAGCAGGCTAGGCAGAAACACTGCCTCACCACCAGTGATTTCAGCTCTCATTGAGTACTTAACATAACAAAATGGCTCCCAATGAAGCCTATTTAGCTCTATCTTTGAACGGTGGGGAGAAACAGGCTAAACCAGACCGGAGACCCTTAGGGAGAGTCCACACCTCCTGGTGGGACATCTGTCCCCACCCCTTTTCCTTTTCAGGGGCCTGGCATTTGAGCCCCTGACTTAAGGAGGTCCTTTCAGCTGAGGGTGACCCTCTTGGGACAGGTTAAGCACAATTCTACTCCCCTTTATTCATACAATAAAGACAACAACATTGATAACAGCATTTCAGTACTCCCACATTCAGTATAAAGTGATTTGTAACCCAACACCAGTCAAAGTTGATTACTTTAAGCAACACCGCTCTATCTGCTGGATATCTAAGCAGATTACATGTGTTCATGTAACTACAGTTTGCTCCCCCGCCCCAGTTAGCTATCAGGGGAGAGTTCATTCAGACCCTGCTTATATTTATGTGTATTACTCCATCGCCTCCATTTAAGGCTATATAATTTTTTTTCTCAGGTTTATGGCAGCTTTAACTTTGCAGAAGCAGTGTTGTGGCTACGTTAACTATGAAGACACAAACATGTATTTGGTACCTGGTGTTAAGGACATCTGTGCCTTCATGGTTTTTCTTTTCCTTCAAAAAAATGTGATATTAAAAACCATTGGCCTTTGGAAGGGCCAATTCACCCCTTTCGTACCTGCATTCTGCTAAAATATTTATGGCAATTGTTTCCCTTGGAGATAGGTATATTGATGCTTTTATTTCTAATTTTGTATCAATTTAAAATAAGCATACATTAAAGACAAAATAAGAAACAGTAGTTACTGAAGAATATATTCTTGCAAATTATACGGCAATAGAAAAGGCCTGATCCTGCCAGGTGCTAATCCTTCTCAGCTCCCACTGAAGTCAATATGGTCATAGGCTTTTACTCAATATAAGCAAAAAAAAGTCTCCTCATACATCCAAAGCCTTTTCCCTCTTATCTATATTTCTGTTTCTGCATTTCCTTATAGAAGTACAGTCAGGAGTTGTTTATATGAAAGGCATGGTCTCAGCAGAGAACTGAGAGACAAAGTCTCCTGTGATCTAATCCTGGCTCTGAGACCAACTCAGAAGAAAGTCATTTAGCCACACAGGTATGTTGTGAGGATTAATTAGTTTATACTTACGGAGTTCTTTGAAGATGAACAGTACTACAGAGGTGGTAAGTATTACATGTTATGGGACCTGAGAAATTTCAATGTTTGTGTATATAACAACTTTTTATTGAGGATTCTCCTACATAAAAGAAGCAGTAAACTTCCTTGAAATCAATAACGAACAGATGAGACCTGCCTTATTCAACCACTAGGTTTTTAATTTAAATATTTGTTTTCCTTTTTAACTAAATACATCTTCTACAACGTAAGATGGGGATACTTTTTTTTTAATGGCTCTGGTTTTGTTGCTACTGAGCAAATTATAGAATTGCCTTGTTACCAGGGAGTTGTGCAGTAGGTGCTTTTTTACAAGTGCGATATAATCCATGGAAAACCCCTGCAAGTAGAATGTGAATCATTTATCCACTAGAGCTTCTGGTGCTTATTGCCTGCAAAAATGAAAGTGTGTTTCTAAGTGAGTGGGTAGAAAAGCAGACTGTACAGAGGACATACCATACAATTTGCCCAGTGGGCTCTTAAAAATACTATTTATTAGTGTGATACTATAATTTCCTCTTTTGAAACAGCTTTCCGAAGAAAGAAAAAGAATTATGCAGAACCATATGTGCTTCAAATTTGTGATTTGCCAGAAGCTGGGTGCAGTTTATGTGGTGATAAAAAGAAAGGGATTGACATCAAAGAGCTGTTTAGTTAGGGGCATCCTAACTTAGCAGTGAGCCAGGATAAAGAGTTGTATTGATTAACTGGCTTAGCGGGTATCACACTGACATGAGATTGTGACTCCTTCACAGTACAAGAGATCCCTTGCCCTGCCTTTGTGGAGCTGTTAAAGTCTAACCTGCTGTTAGTGCTTCTGCACTGTTATTGAATTTATATTAGTGCTGATACACGCCGTATGATGCCTACGTGTTGTGAGTGCCCAATGGACGTGGACTCAGAGCAGCCAACTCAATCAATTTCAGGCATGTTTTTCCCTTAATTTGGAGTGAAATTGGACAATACAAATTCTGCTGTCTCCACTTAATCACATTGAAGTCAGTGGGAATTGTGACCATGTAAGGACAGCAAGATTTCACCTGCTGTGTCTAAGAAGGTCTGATGTATAGGTATAGGTAAGATTTGGAAAGCCATGAGAGAAGAAATCACTGCATTGGAGACCACATAGTGACACTCAAAACAACAAAGGAGTACAAAAAAATAAACCAAGGGTTCTAGCCTGAAGGCTGTGGACACTGAAACCGCGCCACAATGTGGTGGTCAACTCGCAGCAGATGATTTCCTTAGCTATGTGCTATGGCTGTAGCAACATAGGGGAAAAAGGAGAGGATTTGTATGTCCCAGAATAAAACGCTTTGAAGACTAGGTGAGGGTTATTCCTCACACAGGTGCAAGTTGGGCCACCCAGAAATCCTGCAACCTGAGCCAGCAAAGCAGCAGCTTCCAGAAAACATTTATTCCTGGAACAAGAAGCCGCTGTTAGGAAAAGTTAAACATGATTAAAGTTACAAAAAGGCCAGGAATGCCAAGACTTGGAACCTTATTTAACGTTTTTTTTTCTTTTCTTTTCTTTTTTTTTTTTTGAGGCATGGATGTGTCTGTTCCTCACTGACCCAGATGCTGTAAACAAACCCTGAATGAAAAACGTTTACCAAGGGCATTACTCTTCCCTTTTGTTTGTGTAAAACTAGTTACTTCATACTTAAAGATATGGCAAACACCCCTCCTCCACCTCTCTCCAGATGAGCCCCTGATTTTAGTAAATACCCAGCAGTCCAGACTTCTGAAGTGCTGATGTCTGAATCTAAAGCATGTCTGTGTCAGCAGGCATTGTGGAAACAAATGTGGCACCTCCTGTCTATAGTCTTATACTAGTTCACCCAGCACTTAATCTGTAATTAAATCGGTGCTGGGGCTCAAGCAATTTTTTTACTTTCCGTACTGGTGCAGCAAGCCTAGAGGGGCTGGGGCTATCAACTGCCAAGCCCAGAGGTGCTGGGGCTATCAACTGCCAAGCCTAGAGGGGCTGGGGCTCAGCCTTCGCAAGCCCTGGCACAAACTAAGCACAAAATTCACCATAGTATCTTATCCCTCCCACCAACAGGGGGAGAAAACACCTTTCCACAAAGATATTTTTTTCTTCCATCCATACTAGCATGAAATAGAATTTGTTGACTTCAATTCAAGCAGCCACACTCACTTGATCTGTATATGACTAGATAGATTTTTCTCCCATCTCCACTTCCAAAGTAGCCACAAGGCCACATAGCACTTTGCAGTGAAGTGCTTTGGAGCAGGTATTTTGCCTTCATATGTGTTTGTACAGCACCTAGCACAATGAGACTTGATCCTAATTGGGCATTACTTTACATCACTATTATTTTTCTTGCTTTATTTCTTAATGTTAAGGGGATTATCTGAAACTACTCATTACACAAATGGAAATGTTGTAGGAGACTCATATGGTGCACAGAGGAATCATGGAATAATCCTGCAGCTGGCACCAGATAAATATTAATTACCTGGTCTAGTTTTAGAGAGGACCGAAGCATGGGGAACATTTAATTATCTGCACTATCTATAGCATGTGTGAAATATTTCTGTGCTTCTTATTACATCTGTATCACGATTTCATTTTTTCCACATAAAGATTTTAATTATATAACATTTTCAATTACAGCTTTAATTTCCATTTTTTTAATAAGTTTGCCATGCAAATCATTAACTTGCTTTTAATTTCTCTAACAGCCCTCTCAAACTTTTCATTATACATTCCCAGTTCTCTTTCCATTAACAGTTTGTGGGGAGCCTAAACATCAGCCTTATTAGTCGTATTGTCTGCTGCTTCATTTAAAGAAAAAAGTCTTTGGATACAAGGCCAAGGTACAGTTGCCAGGCGTCCAGTTTTCGATGGGAATGCCTGGTTGCAAAGGGACCCTGTCGGCTCCGGTCAGCACTGCTGACTGGGCCGTTAAAAGTCCGCTCGGCAGCACAGTGAGGGCCCGGGGCAAAAGCAGGCTCCCTGCCTACCCTAGCTCCTGGAAATGGCCCCTATCCCCAGTGCCAGTTCCGCAGCTTCCATTGGCCGGGAACTGCGACCAATGGGAGCTGCGGGGGCAGCGCCTGCGGGCATGAGGGCAGCATGCAGAGCCTCCCTGGCTGCCCATGTACTTAGGGGCTGCCCTGCAGGGACCTGGGGAGCCGTGGTAAGTGCCTCCTGGAGCCTGCACCCCGCACCTCCTCCCGCACCCTAACATCCTGCCCCAGCCTGGAGTCCCCTCCCACACCCAAACTCCCTCCCGGAGCCACACATAGCCCCCAACCCCCTGCCTCAGCTCTGAGTCCCCTCCTGCACCCCAAACCCCTCATCCCTGGCCTCACCTCAAAGCCCACACCCCCAGCCAGAGCCCTCAGCCCCCTTGCTCCCCCACTCCCTGCCCTAGCCTGGAGCACCCTTCTGCACCCCAAACTCCTCATCCCTGGCACTACCCCAGAGCCTGCATCCCCAGCTGGAGTCCCTCACTCCCCTCCCGTACCCCAACCCCTTACCCCAGCCTGGTGAAAGTGAGTGGGTGCGGGAGAGTGAATGACAGAGGGAGGGGGGATGGAATGAATGAGGGTGGGGCCTCAGAGAAGGGGTGGGGCAGGGGTTGGGCTTCAGGGAAGGGGCACAGGGCAGGGCAGGGGTGTTCAGTTTTGTGTGATTAGAAAGTTGGCAACTCTAGGCCAAGGCCCTCCTTCCCCCAGCCCTTCCTTGCGTACCCAACTATAGCGGGGTGGTCACCCCGCTCCTGCCCTGAAGGGGTTAAAGCAGCCCTGGAGAGAGCAGTGGTGAAGAAATGCTAGGCTGATTGGGGGAAGCAGCCACAGGTGAGGCCATGCCCCAATCAGGCCACAGCTGGCCCTATAAGAGGGTTGAGGGCCAGAGACTGCAGGAGCTATTCTCTCTTTAGCTTCAGAGAGAGAAGGACCTGGCTGTATGGGAGCTGAGAAGGGTACCTAAGGTGGAGCAGTGCTGGGGAAGGGCAGAGGGAGCCGTGGAGCTCCAGCCAGGAAAAACCCCAGGCTGCAGACCTTGCCAAAAGGGCCAAATAGATACCTGGGCTACAGAGAGGCAGCCCAGAGATAAGCAAAGGCAGCAGGTCCTAACCCCCTTACTGATGATGAGTGGTTTATAGACTGCAGTCTGCCCAGGGAGTGGGGTCTAAATGATGACTGGCAGTAGCCACTGAGGTAAGGTGGGGATAGAGGGTTGGGGGTTCCCCTGGGAGGAGAGACCCAGAGACAGTGGGTGCTGCTGGGGGCAGAACCCTGAAGGAGAGGGGCACTGGGGTCCTGGAGAGTGAGCCACTGGCCTGCAGAGGGCACTCTGGGCTGGAAAGAGCGAATTCCTGAGATGACCAGCAGGAGGTGCCGCGCCGGTGACTCTTCACCCCTGCCACACCAACCTACAAACAACTAGGGTACAGCTGGCTTGGGGTACAGCTTGCAAAGGTTGGCTCTATAAGACTGATGTTAGCAGCCAGCAGTTGTACATGCTGTTATAGTAAGGCTTATATTATAATGGCTCCAGTGTTGGAGGAAACCATAGTGCCACAGATGCTGCCCAGAGGTGGATTTGTATCAACTATTTTGCTGCTGTTTTTGTTGCGGGATTCCTGAAGTCCTCTGTGTGGTCTCCCTCTCTCCTTGCTGCACCTTGCCTCAATCATTGCCCCACATACCTCTCATATGTCCCTCTTTCTGAGGAGTGTCACTAATTCTACTCTCAAAATTACTTGTAATCCACACAGTTATGGGGGATAGATCCTGGTACAGTCTCTTCCCTCATAGCCCAGTTAAAGTCAATGGAGCTCAGTATCGGTACAGGCTTCAGCAGCCTTTGGTGTCTCCCTCTTTTTTTATTGCTGAAAATCATTTACGGCAACACTAAGCAATCGTGAGTGAGGGTTATAGGAAGAGTCACACTAAAGGAATGAATCCACATCACTCTTTCCTACAGTGTCCTGTATTTTTGGTCTTTGTCACACACTGCATCCCACTGTGAGGGGGTGCACCAATCCTACACTAGGATAGAAGGGGTTCATGAGAGCCTGGGGGCTCAATCAGACCCACCCTGTTACACATGCAGAAGGCATCAAGCCTGGAGCTAAAAGGGCTGAACCTGGCTCAGGTGGGGCCTAGCCAGGGAACTGAGTGTGGCTGCTGGCAGACACAGTCTCCCTGAAGGGGAAGTAGACCTGAAACTGGGAGTGCAAGGCCGTGGTGAGAGAAGGGAGCCTGCTCAGTGTTCTCCATGATGGCAGAGAGGCCTGCAGGAAGGCTCCTGCTGAGTCGGTCACAGTCCTGCTAGGGGAGGGGAAAACTCTTCTGCAGCAGAACCAGCCAGGTGGCTGAAAGCGCTAAGAAGCTCTGCAGTGAGCCCATGGAAGAGGTCTAGAAAGAGTGATGCTGATACACCGTGAGTCTAAGAAGAGGCTGTGGGAAAGGGCTAAGGCAGGTGGTGGTAGGAGTGGCCTAGGGAGACCGCAGGGGATGGCATAGCCAGACCTTGACTGCTTATTTAAGGGTCCCTGGACCAGAAATGAGAGGAGAGGAAGGGCCTGGGTTTCCTTATTAGCCCATTGGGGAAGGTGAGGGTGGAAATATTTGGATACAAGGGTATGAGACTATTGAAACCACCTGATACCAGGGATAAGGAGTAGTGAGTCCAGAGTCAGAGTGAAAGCCCAATGTGAGCTCAATTGACTACTGTTTGTTGGACTGTTGGTTTACTCGGAAGGGGTAGGACTATTTGTGATGTGGCTGGAGAGCTGAGTTGGAAGAAGAAACCGGGCTATAGTGGCTCTCAGTAGGGGGCGCAAAGAGAGGAGAACCTGCTACACCATGTCCAGCCCATAGCCAGAGAGTCAAATGGACTTGGTCAGGTTGAGAGGAATGTACTCCCAAACTGCTCCTACTATATTAGTCTTCCACTAACCCAAGGACAAAGAGTTCTCAGGCTTTTTTCTGGACCTCCTGTGTGCCAGGACTCTGCATGCTTGGTAAGCAACCGGGATGATCAAAAATGGGATGTATATAGTTATATTACTGCACTTGTGATTGTCATTGTCAGAGGAAATTATCAGGCTATTTTTTTTTCCAAATCAGCAGTGAGAGAGACCACTTAGCCCACTGGCAGAGACAAGGTCTTTCCCAAATAGCCAACACAGACTAAGCCATTTTCAGGAACACAGGGTATGTATAAAGGCTGGAGTTGGAAGGTGTCATTTCCTGCTTCAGTAGATATACCTGTTCTTGCTTTGATCGAGCTAGTGCACTAAAAATAGCAGTGTAAGCAATGGGATGGTCTAGCTGCCCCGAATACAAGCCCATCTGAAACCCTGGGTATGTATTCAACTGGTTAGCAGCCCCGATGCCCACGGTGCCATGGCTACACTTTTATTTTTAGTTTGCTAACTTGATCAGAGCAAGCACAGATAGGTTTACTTGAGCTGGAAATTACACCTTCCAACTCCAGAGCCCAGACATATCCTTACTGACATACAGGAGCAGGTGACCAAAGCCATATCACGGTGGTGAGACTCTCTAGGGGCACAGGAACACGTTCTTTATGCACCCAAATGTAATAGGGGCTCAGTCAGACCTTTGAACTGGGTAATTATGTATTTAGATAGAGTGAAGTCCTGTGTTTTGGATCCACAGTTCTAATACACAATTAGTTCCAAAACAGCACCAGGCAGACTTTTCCTGTAGTGAGACAGCATATTAGTCTGTAACTGTAACTGGTGGGGCAGAATCAAGAGAATGGTATTGCATGCAAAGGGAGTCCCAGGTTCCACCTACCTTTGGACAATGTGTGTGATATTGATTATTGTCTCTATCTGGATAGATCTAAGTTATGCCTCATTTAGCTCCATCCACAATTCTCCTTAGACTGCACTGGGTTCTAAAAACCACACGTACACACACACATCTTACAGTATAGCTTAGTAGTAAATCTTCCTATTAAGGGCTGGATCCTGCAACCTTTACTCAGGTAAGTAGCTCTTATTCGTTTAAGTGATCTAGTCAAAGGCTCTGGGACTAGTTAAATGTGAAAGGCCTAATCACACAAATACAGGTTGCAGGATCATATCCTGACTCAGACACTCTGCACTAGTGACATTATCTTATGCTCCTTAAAAGTCCATGGGGGCCTTCAGTAGGCTTTGGGTCAGACCACATGCTTATCCTGCTATCTATGCATATACTTATACACCTCTACCTCGATATAACACTGTCCTTGGGAGCCAAAAAATCTTACCGCGTTATAGATGAAACTGCGTTATATCGAACTTGCTTTGATCCACCGGAGTGTGCAGCCTCCTCCCCTCCCCCCCCGGAGCACTGCTTTACTGTGTTATATCTGAATTCGTGTTATATCAGGTGGCGTTATATTGAGGTAGCGGTGTGTGGCCCTTATCACATATAGTATCTGCGCACCCACAACCATTAACAGATTGTATCTTCAGATCACCCCGTGAGGTAGGGAAGTATGATCCCCATTTTACAGACAAAAAGAAGAACAGGAGTACTTGTGGCACCTTAGAGACTAACAAATTTATTAGAGCATAAGCTTTCGTGGACTACAGCCCGCATGCCACAAGCAACCACAACAGTAGTTCCCTTAACCCACCCAGCAATATTGTTAATCTTTCCAGCTATACTCTTAGCCCAGCAGAAGAGTCTGTCCTATCTCGGGGCCTCTCCTTTTGTCCCTCCAGACCCGTGAATAGGATACAGTTCTGCGGTGATCTAGAATCCTACTTTCGACGTCTCCGACTCAAAGAATATTTCCAACATACCTCTGAACAGCATACTAACCCACAGAATCCTCCCTACCAGCACTACAAAGAAAAGGATTCTGCATGGACTCCTCCGGACGGTCGAAACAACAGACTGGATTTCTACATAGATTGCTTCCGTCGACGTGCAAAGGCTGAAATTGTGGAAAAGCAACATCACTTGCCACATAACCTCAGCCATGCTGAACACAACGCCATCTACAGCCTCAGAAACAACCCTGACATCATAATCAAAAAGGCTGACAAAGGAGGTGCTGTCGTCATCATGAATAAATTGGAATATGACCAGGAGGCTGCTAGACAGCTCATTAACACCACATTCTACAGGCCATTATCCTCTGATCCCACTGAGGATTACCTAAAGAAACTACACCATCTGCTAAAAAAACTCCCTGACAAAGCACAGCAACAAATCCGTACAGACACATGCCTAGAACCCCGACCAGGGGTATTCTATTTGCTACCCAAGATCCATAAACCTGGATATCCTGGACGCCCCATCATCTCAGGCATTGGCACCCTAACATCAGGCTTGTCTGGTTATGTAGACTCTGTCCTAAGACCCTACGCTACCAGCACTCCCAGCTATCTTCGAGACACCACTGACTTCCTGAGGAAACTACAATCCATCGGTGATCTTCCAGAAAACACCATCCTGGCCACTATGGACGTAGAAGCCCTCTACACCAATATTCCACACAAAGATGGACTACAAGCTATCAGGAACAGTATCCCTGATAATGTCACAGCTAACCTGGTGGCTGAACTTTGTGATTTTGTCCTCACCCACAACTATTTCACATTTGGGGACAATATATACCTTCAAGTCAGCGGCACTGCTATGGGTACCCGCATGGCCCCACAATATGCCAACATTTTTATGGCTGACTTAGAACAACGCTTCCTTAGCTCTCGTCCCCTAACGCCCCTACTCTACTTGCGCTACATTGATGACATCTTCATCATCTGGACCCATGGAAAAGAAGCCCTTGAGGAATTTCACCATGATTTTAATAATTTCCATCGCACCATCAACCTCAGCCTAGATCAATCCACACAAGCGGTCCATTTCCTGGACACTACTGTGCTAATAAGCGATGGTCACATCAATACCACCCTATACCGGAAACCTACTGACCGCTACACTTACCTACATGCCTCCAGCTTCCATCCAGGACACACCACACGATCCATTGTCTACAGCCAAGCTCTAAGATATAACCGCATTTGCTCCAATCCCTCGGATAGAGACAAGCACCTACAAGATCTCTATCAAGCATTCTTAAAACTACAATACCCACCTGCTGAAGTGAAAAAACAGATTGACAGAGCCAGGCGAGTACCCAGAAGTCACCTCCTACAAGACAGGCCCAACAAAGAAAATAACAGAACACCACTAGCTGTCACCTTCAGCCCCCAACTAAAACCTCTCCAGCGCATCATCAGAGATCTACAACCTATCCTGAAAGATGATCCTTTACTCTCACAGATCTTGGGAGACAGACCTGTCCTCGCTTACAGACAACCCCCCAACCTAAAGCAAATACTCACCAGCAACCACACATCACTGAACAAAACCACTAACCCAGGAACCTATCCTTGTAACAAACCCCGATGCCAACTCTGTCCACATATCCATTCAAGTGACATCATCATAGGACCTAATCACATCAGCCATACCATCAGGGGCTCGTTCACCTGCACATCTACCAATGTGATATATGCCATCATGTGCCAGCAATGCCCCTCTGCCATGTACATTGGCCAAACCGGACAGTCTCTACGCAAAAGAATTAATGGACACAAATCTGACATCAGGAATCATAATACTCAAAAACCAGTGGGAGAACACTTTAACCTGTCTGGTCATTCAGTGACAGACCTGCGGGTGGCTATATTACAACAGAAAAACTTCAAAAACAGACTCCAAAGAGAGACTGCAGAGCTAGAATTGATATGCAAACTAGACACAATCAACTCCGGTTTGAATAAGGACTGGGAATGGCTGAGCCATTACAAACGTTGACTATCTCCCCTTGTAAGTACTCTCACACTTCTTATCACACTGTCTGTACTAGGCTAGCTTGATTATCACTTCAAAAGTTTTTTTTTTTTTTTTTCTCTTTATTAATTGGCCTCTCAGAGTTGGTAAGACAACTCCCACCTGTTTATGCTCTCTGTATGTGTGTATATATATCTCCTCAATATATGTTCCATTCTATATGCATCCGAAGAAGTGGGCAGTAGCCCACGAAAGCTTATGCTCTAATAAATTTGTTAGTCTCTAAGGTGCCACAAGTACTCCTGTTCTTCTTTTTGCGGATACAGACTAACACGGCTGTTACTCTGAAACTTGTCATTTTACAGACAGGCACCTGAGGCACAGCACAGATTAAGTGATTTATAGGCCATCAGCACAGTTTTCAAATAGAAAATGCAACTAAACACAATTTTGTTTGTGAGAAGTATCTGTCATTGAAAAGGTGCCACAAGAGATTTGCAGAGGGTGAGCTAGTGCTATGGGCGCAAGGGGAGGCAGAAAGGACAGCTATAGGTAGGAATCCAACAAAAAAGTATGTAATCATTGGCTGTTTGGTATAATGAATGTAAAGACTTTGGGGAAAAGGTTACAAAGCATATAAATAAAAATGAATGCTATAATGCACAAAAAGCCCTAGCTATATGGACATAGGAATTCCTATGAAACTGTGTAGGCCTTATCGTGTAGTCTTGCAACTCCCCGTCGTTCACATCAGATGACGTGTTGGGTGTTGATATATTTAGAGATGAAATTATAAATGAATGGATAACTGAGCGATAAATAAAGCAAAGTGAAACCAAATCATATCAAAGAAAGCTGTGATGAATGGCAGCCTTCCATATGCATGACTTAAACTGGGATGAAGAAAAATGAAAAGTGTTATTGAAGTACAACTGAGAGAGACCTGGTGGCGGAAAAATGTAGAAATCAAAATAAATTAAAAATAACAAGGTGTCAAGTAGACTGGAGAGTTCAATATAGCAAGGCTAAATTCATCCTTGGTGTAATACACTGTCTTCCATGAAGCTGTATCTGGGATGAAACTGTCCTCTGGTATTTAATTATAGGCTGTTACAGCACCATGAGATCTCATGGGAAATCTTGCAAGATATTGACAGGCATCAAATTAGCATTTGCCTCCACTGTACGTATAATCTGATCAGAAATATTTCACATTTGCAAAGAAGCCAACTTAGAAAAAAAATCATCTATATAAAGAAATATCTGTAAAAACAGCCAGGGTACAAGAGAGCTAGCCAGCTGATCAGATTTTTCTTAAATAAGCAGCATCAAAGGGGTCTTACATATGCCTCCTATAGATTAACAATTGTGTTCATTATAGTAGTGCCTAGAGAGCAGCTAAATTCAAGGTCCCATTGTACAAACACACAGAGTAGTAGACAGTCCTTGTCCCAAAGAGTTTACAGTGTAAATAGACAAGACAGACAAAAGGTAGGGAAGGGGACAGAGCATAGTGGCAGCGGATCAATTTGATGGTGACAAACATGTTAGTGTCACAGTTTGGGTAGGTGGGTAGCAGGTTGAATTCAGAGGGAATTAGCTAACCGGAAAGGTGAGGGATGGGATGGGGTGAGAGCAGGTGAGAAGAGGGAGGGGAGGAAAGTATGAGGGACAGGTATGGAGTGAAGAGACTGAGGCTATGTCTACACTACCAGTAAGTTGACCTAAGTCGATGTAGTTTAGATCAACTTACTGCGTGTCTACACTGCCCTGGGTCGGCGGGAGACACTCTTCCGTCGACTTACCTTACTCTTCTCATTCGGGGTGGAGTACCACGGTCAACTAGACCTGCTAAATCGACCCCTAGTGCATCGATCGCCGGAGCATCGATCCAATTATAGTGTAGAGAAAGCCTGAGAGACAGGGGATGAAATTACTGTTAACCTAGAGCAGGGGTGGGCAAACTTTTTGGCCCGAGGGCCACATTGGGGTTGCAAAACTGTATGGAGGGGCAGGTAGGGAAGGCTGTGCCTCCCCAAACAATCTGGCCCTTGCCACCATCCAACCCCTCCCACTTCCCGCCCCCTGACTGTCCCCCGAAAACCCCTGACCCATCCAACCCTCCCCCATTCTCCTTGTCCCCTGACCACCCCCTCCCGGGACCCCACCCTCTATCCAACCCCTTCTGCTCCCAGTCCCCTGACTGCCCCGACCCCTATCCACACCCCCACCCCTTGACAGGCCCCCTGGAACCCCATGCCTATCCAACCCCCCCGTTCCCTGACCCCTATCCACACCCCCTGACAGGCCCCCCCGGGACTCCCATGCTTATCCAACTGTCCCCCGTCCCAACCGCCCTCCAGAACCTCTGCCCCATCCAACCGCCCCCCGCTCCCTGTCCCCTGACTGCCCCCCGGAACCCTCTGCCCCTTATCCAATCCCCCGGCCCCCTTACCATGCCGCTCAGAGCAGCATGTCTGGCAGCTGCGCTGCCCGGCTGGAGCCAGACACGCTGCCGTGCTGCTCTGCAGGAGCACACAACCCCGCTGCCCGCACGGTGGTGTGGCTGCAGTGGAGGGGGGACAATGGGAAAAGGGCCGGGGGCTAGCCTCCCTGGCCGGGAGTCAAGGGCCGGGCAGGACGGACCCGCGGACTGGATGTGGCCCCTGGGCCATAGTTTGCCCACCTCTGACCTAGAGGTTAACCCCGGCACCTGCTCCTCCCTCTCCTCATCAGCCACACATTAGGAACATAAGAGCTCCCTATGCTTGTCCTCTGTTCAGCCCCCTGATGCTCCCCAAACACTGCTCCTTCTCACCAACTCCCTGCTCCTCCTTTCCCTTCTCTCTCCTCATCCTTGAGCCTGATGAGCACTTTCCCAAAGAGCCTGTTCTTCAGGCTGCATTGGAGGTGAGGACCTCCCCAACAGCAGCAGTTCCTTTCCTGAAGAACAGGCTCTGTGGGAAAGCATCCAGCCAAAGCAGCCGCTGCTATGTCAGCGATCTTCATTCTTTCTCAAACAGGGTCTAAAACTAAAAACAAATGTTGACATTCATACAAAGAGCTCCTACACTGTGTGTCAGTTAAGGGGGGGCTGCATGGAACTGGCAAGGTTCTGTCCTATAGCAGTCTTTGCTTGGCCCATGAGAGAGGATGGGGAGCAAGGAGACAGATGTCACTTGGTGCAAACACTGACACCAATGCAACTTAGAGATGCAAACAGGCAGGATTGAGTCTGCCATTGACAGAGTCCTTAACAGACCCTAGTGTAAAGACCTTATGTCAGTGTTGCACAGCCAAAGCAGAGTGGACTGAAGGTTGGGCTATACGATTTGTTGGGCATGATGGTTGTGTTGTTTGTGAAGTCTTTGTCTCTCAGGGGAGGAGTAGAGGGTATGTACTGTTAGATGCTTCAATTTTCATTTCCTTGATTTTCTAGTAGTTTAATTTTAGACAAATATCGAAATATTTGGCTGCTTTTCCAAGCCAAATATCCAGACTTCTGGAGGTTCTCTCATCAATGGACACAAAAAACCCGCTTTGCTTTACCTACAGTAAATCCATAAGATAAATAAATGTTCTGGGAAGTTTTGCAATAGTCTGACCCACCTCTGGTACCAGAGTCAGGAGTTTTCATAAAACGAGTAGGGAACCAAAACTAAATGAAATCCAAAAATAAATTCTTTTTTTCTGAAGCACCTTATGACTTAATAGCTACGTTTATTTTCAGTGGAACAGCTCACAAACGGAAAAAAAATAAGAAAAACTGAGGGCACTTGCCTTTTAAAATAAAAGGGAAAGCTTTTTAAGGTGGAACACAGTAACGAGACACTGGAAAGACTTCATTAATCAGCGGAGTTTATATTCCAGTAACAAATGGAGCCAAATTTAGAGAAACCGGCCATGTTTTTTTTCCCCTCTGTGTGTGTGTGTGTGTGTGTGTGTGATGTTCCCGCTCATGCTCTAGTGATTACAAAGTACATTTAATCAGGTTTCCCTAAGAGACTGATCACATTCCCTTTCTAGGTGGCACCAGAAGCTGTAACCCGTGTTCCTCACAGTCTCCTACTCTCTCTAGCCTTCCATTGCTTCCAGCTGGAATAAGAATTTAGGAGAAGGGTGGGAAGGGGAGTTTGAAAACAGACTGAGTTTCTCATCTCCTACATTTGAACAAACCATACGTATTATTCGCCAGTATTTACTCTGCAACAAAACTGAATGTCACAAATAATCTGAGATTTACCCAGAAATCAGAGGAGGAATTGCAGAGATCTATGTTCAATTGTACAGTCTAGCGATATTTTACAACTGAGTAGTTCTAAGAGGCGGTATGTGTTATATAATAACAACACATATTACCTTTATACCATAAATCATTTACTGGGATTTCTTTCCTCAATTTTAAAATGTTATGGGCTAGATCCTCAGTTGTCAACTGAGATCAGCTCAGAGCAATTGAGTAGGTAGTGGTCAGAGGTTGCTGTAAGACATCTTTGCATTTCTTGAACATGGGGTTGGGGCTTGGCATAATTTAGAGCAATCTCTGGGCTGCTCTAAATTACACCCAGTTTCCCATGGCCTCAAGGATCATTCCAGGAGCTGGAGAGATCCTTGGCAAGGGTGTTGGGACACCCGGGCCATGCCTCCTTTCTCCCCTACCCCTATGCTGGGGGTTAGGAAGTGGTTAGTACAGAGCCACTATATCAGCTCTGTGCCACCCAGGGGCTCCTCTTTACACAAGTAAATCCTCTAGGAGCCCTTTAAGCCAAAACTGCTGGAGCAAAATCTGGTTCTGTCAGTGTGGAACTAGTGGTTAACAAAAGATGCCAGATTGGTAGTCGTGGAGATTGAAGCTCCCTGGGTTTTCACAGAACAAACAACATAGGCTGTGGCCGTGCAAGCTTCTCCCTTTCTTCCCTTCCAACTTTCCCAGCTCTGAGCTAGAGGAAGCACGTCTGGGGGAAAGATAGCACTGGGACAGATAATGGGCAGCCAGAGCCAGGTGTTTATGCACTCCCATCTAAGACATTTTTCTTTCAGTAAGAATGTTGTGATGCCCAAGGCCTTGCCTGCCTGAACTAGAAATACATGCTTCATTCCATTGAAAAGGGGGATCCTCGCTCATCTTGATCATTTAAGCTAGTGTTTCTTGAACTTTGATCCACAGAATTCTTGCTGGTGGTGCACAGAGAGCAATATTTAAACTGCTGGGCATGGGTTACTGGTGATCCAGGAGAAGATTTTTCTCTTATGAAGTGTTCACAAAATGAAAAGCTTCAAACTCCCCAGTATAAAGGTATTATTTCTAGCCTTGAGCCTGGTATGTGAAATAGTGAACCAGGACTGGCTATTGCCCAATCCATACCTCAGACTGAAGTAATTTTAAAGGGAAACTCCATTTTGGGGGAAAAGAAGAAACAATGTTTTCTCAGATCCTCTTAAAAGCATGGGGTGATACCTTGGCCACACTAAAGTCAATGGCAGAACTGAGGCAAGAAGAATTTTCGTCTCCTAATTATTCCTTTAGTTGCTTTGCAGAAGTCCCTGGAACTGTAGAGGGAGCTACTGTAGAGAAACTAACCCTGTCAAGGAAGCCAGGTATTGCTGACAGAGAGCGCAGTACATGAATGGAGTATATAAGAAATTATTAAAAATTGTGACCAAAATATTTATTTTAAATTTTTCCTCTGGAACAGGGAGATCTTTTAATATTCCTCCCCACACAGATTCTGCTTCAAACATGTCCCACATTTACTGTAAAACAAAAAAAGAAACTGCCATACAACCCACCCATCCATAAAGATCCTCTTTTCTCAGTGCCAGATAGTTACCTGTCATATAGGAGCAGCTGGATATGAAAAACACTGACCTATAAAGATCACTTTATACTTAATAGCTGAAAGGTGACCTTGATTGATATATTATCCTGTAATTCTGCAGACTTCTTTGCAGTTTTTAATGAGTTAACTTAAAATTAATGACAGCTTCAGTGTATTTTTTCCAAATAAGATGTTTGTATATGGAGCTAGTAATTTAAACTGTAGATTAGATGTTTAACATTGCAGGGAAACATGTATATAACTGACACCTGTTTTATACAAACTATTAAGTTCTGTATACAAGTACAGTTACATTACAAATATTTGTTGGGATCCTAGTTTTCATTGCATAAATACTCTTGACTGG
The DNA here is from genome assembly GCF_027887155.1 of Malaclemys terrapin pileata. NCBI lineage: Eukaryota > Metazoa > Chordata > Testudines > Emydidae > Malaclemys > Malaclemys terrapin. The sequence continues at coordinate 40,823,519 of NC_071506.1, read as the reverse complement.
TATAAGCTGCCTAGCTAGGCCAATTTTGAAAATATTTTCAAATATCCCCGCAAGGCATATACATTTTGAAAACTCCACAGCAAACAGCAGCTTCCATATGAAGCCCACAGAAATAATTCTGTTTAAATAATATTAAAGATGTTGTACAAATTGACACATGCTAAGGAAATTCTAAGTTGAAGTTGATGATAAAACTTTAATGCATAGGCTGGGCAGGAGTTGTTAGATGTTAGCACAACTCAACACCAGATACCCCTAGTGACTACAGCACGAGGATGGAGTGGCAGCTTTCCCTTTATGTTTCCGTTCACCATTAAAGTTTGTGACACACCTTTAATGTTACATAAATATTGGCTATTTCTGTGTTAATTCCTGGCAGGTTTTTCCCTAATAACTGGTTGGTTGTTTATAAGATGTTTTAATCTTGCAGAAGTCAATTCATCTTCTTTGAACTTTTGTTTTTAAATTGGTGCTTTAATGCCATAACTAGCTGTTGTGGCTGAAGTCCTATTGTAACCATTGTTTTCCCATTGGAGAATATTGCTGGGACTATTAATAGAACTATTTTTGGCAGCAAAATCACCGTCTCAGTTGCAGTGTGAGTGCATTATCATTGTATCATCTGCAAAGTCTGCAGGCAGGAGGTATTTTGACATTTCAGGATTGGAAAAAGAAATCTCACAACTCTACCCTAGCTCTGGGGGTTGTTGAGAGGAGAACAGGGACAAGATTGTCTCCAAATACAACACTCCTTTCAAAGGTTATGGTTATGGTCTGGTGGTGAATGCCCTCTGGAAATTATTTCTTCAAGATCAACAACAAAAATCACTGCTACTGAGAATTCTAAACTGTGGCCTTCTCCAATTGCCCAGTCTAAAGGGGGAGCACAATATAGCAAACCCCAACACCAGAGTTGTGCCAAATTCATTGATGCCAATGATGACGCTAGCCAAACAAAGGATTGGATTCATTCCCCACATGGATGTAGGGGAACAAGTTTTGAATTACTTATACAATTGGTAACACCTGTGCAGAGGGGTGATTCCATCCCCGGTCGTTCTGCAAGCCTTAGGTACAAACTGTTCAAGGAACTTTTAGAGTTCAAGGAACACTATTAGCCTCCGTTCCTGCATGGACTTGTCATTGGCCTCATCCAATAGTTGAATCAGAGGAGGAAGCTAAGGGACGGATCGAATCCCCACTGAAGTCAATGGAAAGGCTTCCATTTTTCTTAACCCTTCACTGTAAACTCTCGATCTAGCAGCAGAAGGAAAGTCGCAGTCCTGCTTTTGCTTGGAGCACAACAAATCTTAAGGCTGGCCCTGCACAAGTCTTTCTGGATTATCCATGGCAGGTACTGTCTCTATGCTAATTATTCTAAAGGCCAGGAGGGTGCTTTTGAATACTAAAAAAATCTCTGTGTCTGGTTCTAGTTAGTTCAGTGATCTCCATTACGGTGTGCGTTGAGCTTGGCTTCCATTTCTCTCTGGAAGAGATGAAGACAATATTATTCCGCCACATTGTACATTTTTTCTGATGTCTATCGAGAGTGGCAACTGCAATATATATTTCATGAGGTTCATTTCATTTCTTACCACTACCAGAAAAGGCAGACTAGTGTAGCATGCACAGGGAGTAGAGTAAAGTAATGAGCTGTCAGGAAGTCAAGATTAGAGGCAATGCCCTGGCTGTCCAAAATCCTCAGCCATGCTCATGTCTGGAAAGCAAGCTGATACAGCTCAGCTTTTCTCAGGAATTCATATGTAACCCTCAGAGCAAAACATCCATTCAAGTAACATGAATCACCTCATCCACTTGTGTTATACCTCCACTTTTCCAGACATATCAGAATTGAAAGCATATTTATATATTTTCCTATTGAGTCAACTTTCTCTTTTTATTCCACTTTAAAAAAATAAGTGGACCTTCCACAACTGAAGCGTTTAGCAAAAAAAATGACACAGTTGTACAAGAAATATTATAGTTTAATGCGTAATAAATTGTATTCTGTGATATACTGCAAAGCAATTGAAAATGAAGCTTTAATGTAATATTTTAGGAAAAATAAAAATGTTCCTTTCAATTTAACGTGTTTTCCAAGCGGCATTAATGATTAACTGCTGGGTAAGATGGCTTAGTTATTTCATATGCTTGTTAACAGCTGCAAAAGTGGCTGAATGGAGAATACTCAACCACACACTATCATGGGCTTTCTGCTGTCCTCAGATTAGGGAAAAAGAAAGAATCAATAATGATTCCTCAAGTGTTTTTGCCAGAATCATCAGGCTGGGGAGGATGAGGTACAATAGATTTTGTTCTGTCTGAAAATGACTGGAAAAGGATAACCATAGTACCTATTTTTAAAAAGGGGAGCAAAGAGGACTTGGGAATTATAGACTAATCAGCCTAACTTTGATATTTGGAAAGATACTGGAACAAATTATTAAACAATGAATTTGTAAGCATTTAAAAGGTAATAGGGTGATAAGGAATAGTCAAACCAACTTAGATTCCTTCTTTGACAGAGTTACTGGCCTAGTGGATGGGGGGGAAGCAGTAGATATGATATATCTTGATTTTTTTATGGCTTTTGAAACAATCCCACCTGACAGTCTCATAAGGAAACTAGGGAAAAGTGGTCTAGAAGAAATTACTATGCACAACTGAGTGAAAAACCATACTCAAAGAGGAGTTCATCAAGGGTTCGCTGTCATACTGGGAGGACGTACCTAGTGAGGTCCCACAGGGGTTTGTCCTTAGTCTAGCACTATTCAATTTTGGAGAGTGTGGTTATAAAATTTGGGAGGAAATAGTCCAGCTCTGCTCAGCACTGTTGAGGACTCAGCTGGAGTTCTGTGTCCAATTCTGGAGGCCACACTCTTGGAAAGATGTGGACAAGAATGATAAAAGGTTTAGAAAACCTGACCTATGAGGAAAGGTTAAAAAAACTGAGCATGTTTCATCCTAAGAAAAGTAGTCTGAGGGGGGAACCTGATAACAGTCTTCAAATATCTTAAGGGTTGTTATAAAGAGGTCAGTGATTAACTGTTCTCCACGTCCACCGAAGATAGGACAAAAAGTAATGGGCTTAATCTGCAGCAAGGGAGATTTAGGCTAGATATTATGACAAGTTTTTTAACTGTAAGGATAGTTGAGAGGTTGTGGAATCCCAATCATTGGAGGTTTTTAAGAACAGGTTGGACAAAAACCTGTCCAGATTTGTCTAGGTTTACTTGGTCCTGCCTCAGCACAGGAGGCTGGACTTGACCTTTCAAGGTCCTGTAATCCTACATTTCTACGATTTTACACACTTTCTCTCAAATCTTCAGAGTTGATACAAGATCTTCACATCATGACATGATTATGCCATAACCTGATGACATTCCACCACATCAAGGTCTTCAATTCTGTTCACAATGCTGCAGTTGAGTGTAGCAATATGTACTGTTTTTTAGATGACCGTGGGAGGTACAGGATACAGCCACAGGGCTCTTCTCAAGCCAGGGACAGACATGATAGTATTCAAAACAGTAAGGTTTCTGTCTTAAATCAGGCTAACACTTTACAAAATGATCATGTTCTTTATTGGCTAGTGTCCGTGTTTTTTCTAACCTGAGAGGATGTCTGTTATACTTATAATGTCTTCCTATCTTGACACCATAGCAAACGTAAGAAATAGGAAAGCTGGGGGTCCAGATTTGAAATGCATTACAGTAAATATAGCTTCTTTACTGACTACTCACAGAGAGCAAATCTTGTTGCATAAGACGGGTATCATTTTTACAAAGTAACTTTTCAGACTAGAGCCACACTTTGAGTGGGATTTAATGTTTATGGGTGTTCTCAGGAGCATATGGTGACTCATAATGAAAACTATTTAGCTTTAGAACAGCTTTACAGTCAGATGAGTTCCTTGAGATGAAAAATAGTGCTGTAGAACTTCATCAAGATGAGGACTTGTTAGGTTCTATATTACAAGAAGATATAATTCATCATCTTATATTCTAAGACCAACTACCATAATTTATATAATGATTCTAATAGCTTTTCCAGATGATGTATTCAATTATTTTAAGTGTATAAACCATGTAAAGCTGGATTTTTATTTATGATATATGCCTTATATTTTCAAATCCACAACCACAAAAACTCATGGTTTCACAATCAATAATATAGCCAATGAATTTAGTCCCTTTCTGCTTATCAGATCTCCACAAGTAAACTTAATTTCCTCAACTGTATTCCTGATCCTCAAGCAGTCAACTATTTGTTTTTGTAATTTTTTAACTCTATAAATGATTACAAGCAGTTCCCTCTAAATATTAATTATAATTTTGACTGGCCAGATCAATCATATTGTATTGTGTCAGTTTCCTGATCGGATGTGTGTGTAAACACTTCTGATATGAATACACTCTAATGTGAATTTTGAAAATGGTAATTCATAAATACTTCTGTGCACTTTTGAAATCAATTTTTGTGTGCATACACAAAACATGCATACACACTAGCACAGCCGTATTTGCATATAGGATTGTTGCAATTTCCCATACATATAAAACCATTGTATGTTCAAATGTATATTTAAGTGCATAGTTACTTCTAACAGAGGTTCTCAAACTACAGTCCATCTATCACTGGTGGTCCATAGAGCACTTGGTGATGATTTATGGGAAGGAGGCAGATCACACATTCTACTCTTTGTTTCTACCTACTAAATTGCATGACAAGACAATTAAAAGCACATTAATATTCCTTTTCCATATAAGCATTTGCTTTAGTTGTCACAGAGGTATTATGCCGAAGCCAACTGGTGGAAAGGTGTCCACAAGATTCTCTATTAAGACATGATCTGCACGAAGAACAAATCTGAATCCCTGACCCACAGTATATATAGTCACAAAGGCCTTTTTGCACATGGACTTAAATTACTCCGAAAAACTCTGTCTGCTGCATAGCCTACAAAAAAAAAAAAAGACTGTTTAGAGTCTAATTTAAAAAACAGAACCACTTTTGATGTCCATGGGCCTACAATGAATACTTGCATATTCATATTTCTGTAACCTATGTCCTTCTCCTCACTGTCACTTGTCTATCAAGGCCATCAAGTGCCCAGTTCTACCACCTTTATTCACACTAAACTGAAATCTCCAGTCTGCTAAGTGCACTTTGCACTGCACTTAAAGTGGTCACCGGAGGCTAGTGCAGAATTCTCACTGTTCAGGGGAATGCTCCGCTCATGAAAAACTGGTATAGGTGGCTTTGCCATCTCCTGCACCAGCCAGCCACCCCGATGGAAGGGGAAGAAGGGGGCATGTCTGTCGGTGTGCTACTCCTGATCTTCCACTAGTGTAAGGTCCCTAACTTGTGCTGGTAGGCATCCGGAATCAGGGAGCCACAACTGACATTCTGCAGCCCCCCTTTCCAGCACAGTGCTCATATTTGGCCAGAGACTGGGCAGAACAGTGTTTGGAAGTGTTAACTAGGTGCAGGATCAACCGCAGCCAGTAGGATCCAGTAGTACTGCATGTTTATTTCACTGCAAACACACAGTCACTCTGTAGACTTTCCCTCATGGCAGCCAGCTGCCACTTCTTTCCAGTGGCTTAGTTTATAAGTGAAAACACCAAAGGAAATATCACTGTTGTATTTCCAAGACCCTATGCCAATTTCTTTATAACGGCTGAATTCTTCCTAGTACAGAATAACAAATTCCTTTACCTAATCATCTAAAATGGTATTGACCATAGAAAGAAGAATATAATTTTAAAGCCTTGCCAAAGTTGAAATACATTATCAGGAGCACCCAAGTCCAAAGTTGATTTTTTTTTTAAATTAAAGGTTTTATTCTGTAGAAAAATCACAAGCCTCCTTCCCCAAGAAACAGATTTAGAAATGATCCAGCATGGGATCAGAACTCCAATGCTGAGAATCTCAGACAACATCAAAGAGGAACAGAGCTTTCTGCCACAGCACTGCTCTACAGCCAAAATGCTTCTGAAATAAATGTAGTCAAACTTTACTAATTCTGGGAGAACGAAATTGATGCTTAAAATTGTTGATTGGCTCTAGTTTTCAAGATATGCTATTGGGTCAGTATATACAACCCTTGACTTGGGAATGGCGGAGAATAAGTGAGTTATAAAGGGAAGGGATCTCAATTTAAACCAGAAATGACTAAAATACATCTTTGACTGGATCTATGAATAAATCTATGACTGGGTTTGGACAGTACTTGCTTTTTAGGCAAAACAATGAATGATGCAATCTGAAGCTGGGATTGCATCATACATGGTATGAATTGCATCATGTTATTCCTAGAAGTCATGGATGATGCAATCGTAATGAAGCTTACATCACTCTACTGAACAAATTGCCCTATATCAGCTCTAGAAATCATACAGTGTCATGCTCTCTTATTTGTCAGTGTTTGATTTTGCAAAGGGACACATTTCTGTTTAGCCAAAATGAGCAGAGATGCCTTGTACTTGTGTGAACAGTGCAGATAACTTCTGCTATGTTTGTGGTGAAGTGACTTTTGCATCACAAAAGTGCAGTATAACCACTATGGTTAAGAAAGCCTATCACCTTTATTTTGGCTGCAAAACTGGAGATCAGGACAAGAGGTGGGCCCCACACATATGCTGCAACACTTGTGCAACAAATCTTCGCCAGTGGTTGAACAGGAAAAGGAAATCTATGCCTTTTGCAGTGCCAATGATTTGGAGAGAGCCAACAGATCATACCAGCAATTGTTACTTCTGCATGGTGCCTCCAGTTGGGAAAGGTGTGTCAAAGAAGAAAAAGTGGACTGTGCATTATCCAAACATTCCATCAGCTATACGCCCAGTACCCCATGGAGAAGCACTGCCGGTTCCTGATGCACCAGAATCATTCTCACTTGAGTCAGACGAGGAAGAGGATGAAACTTCTGGTCCTGAACCATCAATGTCACAGGACCCACATTTTCTCCCATCCTCCTCCTCTGAACCACACCTCATAACACAGGGTGAACTGAATGACCTTGTCAGGGATTTGGAACTACCCAAGAGTAAGGCAGAGCTGTTGGGTTCCAGACTACAGCAGTGGAATCTCCTGGCAGGTGATGTTAGGGTTTCCATGTTCCGTGACCGTCAAAAGGATCTTGTCCCATTCTTCTGCATGGAAGGTGATTTTGTAGCCTGCAACAACATCGATGGTGTGATGGCAGCCCTCAACATTGTTCACGATCCAGATGAGTGGAGACTGTTCATTGATTCATCGAAGACGAGTCTTAAGGCTGTTTTACTGCATAATGGCAATGTTTTGCCATCAATTCCAGTTGGTCATGCAGTCCATCTGAAGGAAACCTATGACAACATGAAACAACTTTTGAGGTGCATAAACTATGACCAACATCAGTGGCAACTTTGTGGCAATTTGAAGGTTGTTGCTCTCTTGCTTGGTCTGCAGACTGGATACACAAAGTACTGCTGTTTTCTCTGCGAATGGGATAGTCGTGCAAGAGATTCCCACTACATCAAGAAAGATTGGCCACTCCGACAGTCATTGGAGCCTGGGAGGAAAAGTGTTCAGCATCCACCACTTGTTGAATCAAGGAAGATTTTGTTACCACGCTTACACATCAAGCTGGGGCTGATGAAGAACTTTGTCAAGGCCATTGACAAAACACAAGCAGCTTTCAAGTACCTCCGTGGAAAATTTCCAAGGTTAAGTGAAGCGAAGATAAAGGAAGGTGTCTTTGTTGGTCCTCAGATTCGTGAACTTCTTTGAGATGATGCATTTGACCATGCACTGTGTGGCAAGGAAAAGACGGCATGGAAAGCCTTCCAGTTAGTGGCAATAAATTTTCTCGGAAACAAGGCAGACAACTACAGGTTGTTGGTGGAAAACCTCCTCAAGGCATACAAAAGCCTTGGTTGCAGCATGTCACTAAAGATACATTTTTTGCACTCTCATCTAGATTTTTTTTCCACCGAACTGCGGAGCAGTGAGCAACGAGCATGGCGAGCGATTTCACCAGGACATTGCAACAATGGAGAAACGCTATCAGGGCAAATGAAGCCCATCAATGCTTGCAGACTATTGGTGGACAGTGACAAGAGATGCTCCATTTAATGAATACAAGAGACAAGCCAAGAAGCGCCGAGTAGACACTGAATAGGACTAAACTATGTACAGAATAGTTTTTTGCCTTTTGTTTCATAATAAATTTTATTTATATAACCCTTTTGCTGATTTTTAAAGTGTTACAAACAGGACAGGTGAAATATTATCATGTAAAGCAACCATAAACACATGAAAAGACCTAGGTTTACAATTTATGATTAAAACTCTACTATCTACACAATATACATAGACCTAAAATGTAAAAACTTAAATATCTTAGAAACAGTAGCCAGTTGTTTTAATTGTCATATTTGAATTCAGCACATCAAAATACATAATAAATAGCACATTTTATCTCTGAAGCAGACGACTTCTCAAAAATTGTAAACCAGTGTTATTTGTCTTTCTAGTTTATTTCTCTAGCCTCCCCTCCCCCCGATATCATCCACAGTGATATCCCTCACATTGGCGGGGATCACAAAATTACTGCAGGCATGTTTAATCTGTTTGCCCCTTTTATGAAGTACATTGTTTGCCAAATATAAGCTAAGAGGGTATTTTCATGACAAGGGGATTACTATGGAAGTAGTGGCATGATCCACACTGTAGTGTTATCATATGTCCATTTGTTAATGGCTCTCCCAGTCCCCTCTGGCTGTGTGAACTGGTAGTCATAACCACACCAGTGTTCCTAGATACTTTCATGCTCACTATAAATCCTAATTTAAATATGTTTACATCCCTTCTGCTTGAACTGATAAAACAATTTATTTGGTTCGGCATGTAGGAGGCTCTTATTTCAATCATAAATCCTCATGGCCACCGATCACATTGTGGCTGCATTAAAGTGAGATTATGAACTCAGAAAAAGAACTATAAAAATGTACCTTGTTACTGAACATTTCTGCGTCCTCTGTGTTTTCTGAGTCATATCCCCTTAGTCATGAAAATAAAAAGTATTGATAGGCGTGAACCCAGCAGGGCAGTACAGCTGTAGCGGAGCAAGCTGTGTTCTGTACTGCCTTGTGTATCATCAACAAAATTATCAGGTAAACTCTGGTTCCAGACTCTTTATTCTTATCAACGAAGTATGACAGTGCTCAAATAGTGATTAGGATGAACTGGCAGTTAAAATGTTTTGACTTGAGCATTTAGAGTAAATTGGAGATGAAAATCACCGAAGGGGAATAAATATAGAATATCAGGCTGTCATTTTTAACAGGGTCACTTTTCTGACCATAACCACACAGAACCCTTTAAGGCTGATTATCAGCTTGGCAGTGGACCAACATTCCTCCTTCTCACGCACTGCCTCCACCTCACCCATCCCACTAAGCCACTGGTGTGAACAGCAACACATAAACCAACCTATTTCTGCTGGAATTTTGAATCCAAACTTAGCAATTGGTGCAGAAAATGAAATGAACACCTTTCAGTTCACAAGCATTCTGGGTCAGCAAAGTGCAAACTTCCTGCCTTTGAAGAACAGAATACCATGGCTGCCTAGTGGAGTAGTAAATACCTACAGGAAGTCAACTGAGTCATGCAAAATAAAGTTGATCATTAATGGTGGGCTACAAAGCAAAGGCAGGACATCCTTATCAGTGCTAAATAACTACATGCAAATAGCACAGTAGGGTTGTGATTAGAGCTGGGAGAAATTTGTTGGTAGAAAGTTATTTTTGCTGAAAAATGCAGAATCAGTCAACGGAAATATTTTGCAAAGTTGTGTTGAATTTGCTGAACAGTTACATTTGAAAATAAACTTTAAATTTTTTTGGAAAACATTGAAATGCTTCATTTTGTCACTTTCAAAACCAAACATTTCAGTGTTTCAATTTGAAATGTCCTTCCATTTTTTAAATTTACTTTGAAATACTGTGAAATTTTTTTTTGCTCTTTAGGACAAACAAAACATCTAGATTGACATGACACATTTTTTGGCTTTTTCAATTCAAAAGAATTTTATTTTGGATTGACCTGAAACAATTTAAAAAAATTATTTATCAGTAAGGTCAACGAACCAAAAGCTCAGTTATTGCACAGCCCCGGTTGTGACACATGCCAACTAACACACAGAAAAGGAGTGAGTATGGTCTAGTGGTTAGAGTAGAGGACTAAGCTTTGGAAAATTTGAGTTCTATTTCTTTCTTTGCCAGTGATTCACTGAGTGACTTGGAGCAAGACTCAATCTCTCAGTTCTCATAACACCACGAGGCACAAACTAATTGATTACTGGTGTTATATAGAAGCGAAGTATTATTATTAATCAAAATTCCAAGGGGCAAATTTTCACAGCTGGTCTCTGGAATTCTGCTCACTAGTTTTTAGGTACTCCAACCACTCATTTGTGTCCATGTTTGTGCTAGAGATGGACTCAAAGCACAATCCTGGATCTGAACAAAGAAGTTCTGATCCAAGCACAGACCAGAACTTTGCAGTTGGCCCCTAATGAGCCAAGAGAAAATCATAGATCCAGCCACCACATATTTTTGGGAAAGTTCAGTTTGGGCTCTAGGTCTTAATCCACACTTTGCAGCTCAGGCCTATCTCTTAATTTAAACCTTCAAATGAGAGGTGCATGTACCATTGCAATGATGGACCCTTGTTTGGTGGAAAAGAAAGAGGCTTCCTCCAGCATAACTTCTGCTCATTTAACCAAACATACCGTGAAGCCACAAGGCCTATCAAAGATGAACACAAAAGATTCCTCAGCAAGAGAGCCCTGTGGGTATAGCTACAGTGCATCTGGGATCATGCCTGTCATGCCAGGCAGACAGACTCGTCCTAGCTCCGCTCAAGCTAGCATGCTAAAAATAGCAGTGTGGACATTGGGGCACGGGTTGAGATTTGGGCTAGCCACCTGAGTTCCAGCCCACTGGCTCAGAGCTTAGGTAGCTAGCTCAAGCATCTGCTTCTACCACAACATCTACACTTCTATTTGTAGAGTGCTAGTTCCACTCAATCTAGTGCAAGTCTGTCTACGCGGGCTGGGAGGCTTGCTCCCAGCTGCAGTGTAGGCTTATGCTGTAGGGGAAATGTAATTGTCTATGGAGTGGAGCAATAGTGAGATACTGGGATATGAGTGGAATAAATTATGGCCATTTACAAAGAGCATTAAAGCCTCACACTCGGTATCAAAGCCCAACAAACTACATATCAATTAATAAGAACTCAACTCTCTCTGTGTGTAGATTACCGGTAAATTACCAGGAAGCAAATCAGTAATTATATGGACTTGAAGTTGATGGATTTCCACTCCATACAGCTAAATGCAGTGCCTTGCATAATGACAGGTTTCAGGGTAGCAGCCGTGTTAGTCTGTATCCTCAAAAAGAACAGGAGTACTTGTGGCACCTTAGAGACTAACAAATTTATTAGAGCATAAGCTTTCGTGGGCTACAACCCACTTCTTCAGATGCATATAGAGTGAAACATATATTGAGGAGAAATATATACACACATACAGAGAGCATGAACAGGTGGGAGTTGTCTTACCAACTCTAATAAATTTGTGAAAAATAAACTTCATGAAAAAACTCGTACAGATACAGACAGACATCATCTTCCTTTCCAAATGCAAGCAGATGGACATCATACCAAAAGGACTAAAGGTAAAAAATCCATTACAATCTACATATCACACAGACTATGCTGAGAGACTGTGTCACACACTCTCAAAGAAACTGCGAAACCACCTGATCAGCATCTTATACAGCAAACAGGGAAAGATTAAGAATGAGCTCTCAAAACTGGATACTCTCATAAGAAACCAACCTTCCACACAAACTTCCTCATGGATAGACTTTACAAAAACTAGACAAGCCATTTACAAGACAAAATTTTGCCTCTCTACAAAGGAAAAAGGACACTAAACTATCTAAACTGCTACATGCCACAAGGAGCCACAACAGTAGTTCCCTTAACCCACCCAGCAATATTGTTAATCTTTCCAGCTAGACTCTTAGCCAAGCAGAAGAGTCTGTCCTATCTCGGGGCCTCTCCTTTTGTCCCTCCAGACCCACGAACATGATACAGTTCTGCGGTGACCTAGAATCCTACTTTCGACGTCTCCGACTCCAAGAATATTTCCAACATATCTCTGAACAGCATACTAACCCACAGAATCCCGCTTACCAGCACTACAAAAAAAAAAAGGATTCTGCGTGGACTCCTCCGGACGGTCGAAACAACAGACTGGATTTCTACATGGATTGCTTCCGTCAACGTGCAAAGGCTGAAATTGTGGAAAAGCAACATCACTTGCCCCATTACCTCAGCCATGCTGAACACAATGCCATCTACAGCCTCAGAAACAACCCTGACATCATTATCAAAAAGGCTGACAAAGGAGGTGCTGTCGTCATCATGAATAAATTGGAATATGACCAAGAGGCTGCTAGACAGCTCTCTAACACCACATTCTACAGGCCACTATCCTCTGATCCCACTGAGGATTACCTAAAGAAACTACACCATCTGCTAAAAAAACTCCCTGACAAAGCACAGGAACAAATCTGTACAGACACATGCCTAGAACCCCGACCAGGGACATTCTATTTGCAACCCAAGATCCATAAACCTGGAAATCCTGGACGCCCCATCATCTCAGGCATTGGCACCCTAACATCAGGCTTGTCTGGTTATGTAGACTCTCTCCTCAGACCCTACGCTACCAGCACGCCTAGCTATCTTCGAGACACCACTGACTTCCTGAGGAAACTACAATCCATCGGTGATCTTCCAGAAAACACCATCCTGGCCACTATGGACGTAGAAGCCCTCTACACCAACATTCCACACAAAGATGGACTACAAGCTATCAGGAACAGTATCCCCGATAATGTCACAGCTAACCTGGTGGCTGAACTCTGTGACTTTGTCCTCACCCACAACTATTTCACATTTGGGGACAATATATACCTTCAAGTCAGCGGCACTGCTATGGGTACCCACATGGCCCCACAGTATGCCAACATTTTTATGGCTGACTTAGAACAACGCTTCCTTAGCTCTCGTCCCCTAACGCCCCTACTCTACTTGCGCTACATTGATGACATCTTCATCTGGACCCATGGAAAAAAAGCCCTTGAGGAATTCCACCATGATTTCAATAATTTCCATCCCACCATCAACCTCAGCCTAGATCAATCCTCACAAGCGGTCCATTTCCTGGACACTACTGTGTTAATAAGCGATGGTCACATAAATACCACCCTATACCGGAAACCTACTGACCGCTACACTTACCTACATGCCTCCAGCTTCCATCCAGAACACACCACACGGTCCATTGTCTACAGCCAAGCTCTAAGATATAACCGCATTTGCTCTAATCCCTCAGATAGAGACAAGCACCTACAAGATCTCTATCAAGCATTCTTAAAACTACAATACCCACCTGCTGAAGTGAAAAAACAGATTGACAGAGCCAGACAAGTACCCAGAAGTCACCTCCTACAAGACAGGGCCAACAAAGAAAATAACAGAACACCACTAGCTGTCACCTGGAGCCCCCAACTAAAACCTCTCCAGCGCATCATCAGAGATCTACAACCTATCCTGAAAGATGATCCTTTACTCTCACAGATCTTGGGAGACAGACCTGTCCTCGCTTACAGACAACCCCCCAACCTAAAGCAAATACTCACCAGTAACCACACATCACTGAACAAAAACACTGACCCAGGAACCTATCCTTGTAACAAAGCCCGATGTCAACTCTGTCCACATATCTATTCAAGTGACATCCTCATAGGGCCTAATCACATCAGCCATACCATCAGGGGCTCGTTCACCTGCACATCTACCAATGTGATATATGCCATCATGTGCCAGCAATGCCCCTCTGCCATGTACATTGGCCAAACCGGACAGTCTCTACGCAAAAGAATTAATGGACACAAATCTGACATCAGGAATCATAATACTCAAAAACCAGTGGGAGAACACTTTAACCTGTCTGGTCATTCTATGACAGATCTGCGGGTGGCTATCTTAAAACAGAAAAACTTCAAAAACAGACTCCAACGAGAGACTGCTGAGCTGGAATTGATATGCAAACTAGACACAATCAACTCAGGATTAAATAAGGACTGGGAATGGCTGAGCCATTACAAACATTGAATCTATCTCCCCTTGTAAGTATTCTCAAACTGTCTGTACTGAGCTACCTTGATTATCACTTCAAAAGTTTTTTTCTCTTACTTAATTGGCCTCTCAGAGTTGGTAAGACAACTCCCACCTGTTCATGCTCTCTGTATGTGTGTATATATTTCTCCTCAATATATGTTTCACTCTATATGCATCCGAAGAAGTGGGTTGTAGCCCACGAAAGCTTATGCTCTAATAAATTTGTTAGTCTCTAAGGTGCCAGAAGTACTTCTGTTCTTTTTGAGGATACAGACTAACACGGCTGCTACCCTGAAACCTGTCAGTTTGCACAAAGTTTTCAACAAATAATGTGTGTTCTGTTGGTTACACACAGTTTGTTGTGAGCGTTCAGTATTTGAGATACAAGATGATTTGGTTAATTTTAATAGGGTATTTCCATTATGGTTGGATGAATAAAACTTACAGAATCAGGTTTCTGGGGTAAATACACAAGTTTACACAAGTTATGTAGGCAGCATTCATTTTGAGTGACTATTTCCCAATATTCATTTAAAATTTGTGTTTCTGCAAAAGATTTCTGTGATAATAAACTCAATTCTCAGGTCTAGATAAGCTCTGTTTGATACAAAGCCCACGTGTGTGGGCAGCCGGGGAGGGTGCAAAAATGGCTTCAAGACACCTTCCATGCTTTTTTGATCTCCAGAGCAGCCGGGGGCCACTTTGGTCCCCAGTGTAACTTAGAACAGCCTTAAGGCTACTCAAAAGCTACACTGACACTGCGAGCTGGGGGTGTGAAGGCCCCTACCTGTGTACACATACTTGCACTAGTTCTCAACGAAGTAGCTGAGTATCAATGACAGTGTAGCTGTGGTAGCATGTATATCGGCAGTAGAGGTATGGCTGAGGCAAACTGCTTGAAACCAGTGAGTATGTACTTGGCACGGCTCAGCTATGATTCTGATGCCACAGCCCGTGCTACTGTGGCTACACTGCTTTCATACTCGTGCATACATGAACAGGGAAACCAAACCCCTAGCTCGTGTAGACATAGCCTAAATTACACCAGTTTGTAACAGCCCTCCCAGGGCAATTACCCAGGCCAGGGATTACCAAAGCATAGTTTATTTCTGCTGTGCCCTCACCCATTCCTGTGCAGAGGGAGCTCAGATGTAGTAGCATAGATCCAGCCCTATACCAGCCACAGATTAAACCATAAACCAGACCTATACCAGCCACAGATTATTCCACTGCATCGGAGATCTCAGCTGTACAAGTAAAGCAACTTTATAGAGCAGTGCAAAGGAGCCATATATTGCGACAGGACCTGGCCTCTTAGTTGGAATCCCTGTGGAAGAAGAAAACACTAGGGGAGTAAACACAGTTAAAGTGAATTTGAGTAAAATTTTAGACATTTTTTGCACAAATTGCCAAGCTCTATCTGTAAGAAATAAGACCAAAACAAAATAGAACTACACAGTTTGCAGGTGTGTTAACTTCCCACGTTCTCCACATGACTGGAGAATGTCTTATGCAACAGCTTCCTCCCTGAAACTAGGGGCCCCAACCTGCAAGTGCCGAGTGCCTGTTGCTACTTCACTGGAGTTGTAGGGCCTTCAGCACTTCAGAGGAGAGACTCTCTACCTTGCAAGACAGGGCTCTAATTCGATATTGTCATTGCTTAATTTGTAATGAAAGAGGTGCTGGGGCTCAAGCAATTTTTTTACTGATGTGCCATGCCTAGAAGTGCACCGGGCTAAGCCCTGGCAAGCTCTGGCACAAATTAAGCACTGCATATTGTCACATTTGTGTCAGCAGTCCAGTGACGTGGACTTTTCATTGGCTAGTCACTCTCAGACTTCTGGCTATGCCATATTAATGTACCTTACTAATTGTTTATCCCAGACACTTTTTGGTGAGCTGGTTTTCACTCCTTAAGTAATTTCAAAACCAACGAAGACTGCAGAGTCACTCCCTCACTTTTATTAGCAGACATATAAAATGACACCCAGAGCAACATTCAGTTACTAGTGGAAAAATAGGTAATGTAGGGCCCAATTCAACTCCCCCTATTGACTTCCATGGGAGCAGGGTGAGGTCTACATTTTAACATAAAAACCACACATATTCTTTCTTAAATTGATCATGTATTTTATTAGGTGCCCTTTCTCCACACATCTCCCCACCCCACACACAAACATTCTGTTTGGAGGTCATAACAGCACAGTAGAAAACCAATTAATAAGGATACATTTAAAAGCTAGAGCTTTATAAAAATACATATCTTTACATTAAATGCTCCAGTTCATTTCAACACGGCACTTTTGGTGTCACATTGTCCTTACGGAGTAAGAGATTGGCATATTTTGTATTATGTATGAAAAGTCAATCACCTAGGGCCCAAACCTGCATGGTGCTGAGTGCTCTCAACTCCTGTTGACCTTCTTTTGGGAGCAGAGTGTGCTGTGTGCCTTTGCATGATGAGACCCATAAACTAGTCTTAGCAGTGGAAAAATACAGGGTTCCTACTGCCCTTAATGGCAAAACTCCCAGTGACTTCAATAGGAGCAGGGTTTGGTGCACAGTATACAATGCATGCTTTCACTGGGAAAAGGATGGGACCCCTGCTGCCGTTTTCCCCAGCCGCCACCACCCATGCACACACTGCAGTAGCTTGCTTCTCAACCATGGAATGTCTGGCAAAGCCTACTAAAATAACAGGAGATGTTTAATGGCCTGTGTGGAATGGTTTAATTTTTTACTTGTGAGAAATGCAAAAACCAAACATTTTGTGAGTTTGAAAAATCCTGACACACTCCCTGAGATGTGAAATGGATGCATTAGATCTTGAATTCAGAGCATAAATGATGTGAAAAGCGTTGGGATGCAAACTTAGGCTGTTTTTGTTCTCTCTCCTTCACCCTAACATAGAGCATCTTGCTCTAAAGCCATCAGAATTCTGTCAACTTTATTAGAGGAGTGAAGCCATCACAACTGGATTTTAAACTAACTCTCATCTTATAGTAGACTTCAGATTTATTTCTAGAGCAGTCAATAAATGAGAGAACTTTTGCCAAAAAATTCATGAAAATTGTTCCCTTCTTTTGAAATATGGCTTTTTTTTTTTCCAATCAGCTGTATAATTGGCTGAAAAATAAGATTTTGGGGGTAAAAGTTTGTCTTTTTTATGGTTGAAAAAAATCAGAATTTGACATTTTTTGACCAGCTGTATTTATTCCTAATCTGTTCATCACTAGAGGGTCAGATGCTGCATTCAAGTATATTTGTTTGAATAAAAACTACAAATTAACTGCAGTATTATTCATGACCTCTTTTAGTGGCTTCCACAAACACTTGTATTCACCAAAATGTTTGTGGAAACAGAAACTTGTAAAAACTGATGTGAATGTAGATGTGTGAAAGGATTCTCAACAGAAGTATTTGTGTAGCCACCTTGAAAGCTCTTTGTAGGTTTGTGAGTCATCCAATCAGAGAGCAGAAACACTGTTATGCGACTTGAGTGACTAATCACACAGCACAAATAGCTAAATGCTGCTCTCAGTTTATACTGGTATAAGTCTAAAATAACTCCACTGTCTTTAATGCACTTAGCAGGGTAAGTGAGAGCCCAGTGTGGCATGGGATCTTTATGGTTTAACTATTCTTTATCTACATTGGCTTTTCTTGAGAAATGTTTTTGATAAAAAGCTATTTTTTCTCGGTTTTAGAAAATTGGCAAGAATGAATTAATCCATCAAATTACATGGATGGAAATAATTTAATAGAAATGTTAATGAAATTACACCAGAGAAAATTATTAGGGTATTGTAGGGCTAAAATCAGCCACCATGGAGAGCAATTAATACAATTCAGAGTGGTAGCTATGTTAGTCTGTATCAGCAAAAAGAACGAGGAGTCCTCGTGGCTTGTGACTAGTCTCTAAGGTTCCACAAGGACTCCTCGTTCTTTTTAATGACTACAATGGAAATGATTATTGTGATGCTGGCAGTCCAGATGCCACCTCTTGCCCAGGCTGCAGGCGTTAGCTAAGAACTGACATCCTCGTATCTGAAGACCAGACTAGGTCACCTGTATATTAGTTTTCCACAAAATACTTAGTCTTCTAAGAATGTATTTAGTGTTTAGACTCAGTGAAATGCTTTTGAGTGGCTGCATGCATTAATCTCATGTATTCCAGGCTATCAGAAAATATGTAAGTTTTGCTTTTTAACTTTGAAAACGTTTGCTCTGGACTTGTGAACTCAGGCACAGGAATCTTTCCCTCCCTCTCCTCCGCCCATCCAGAAGGACTATCAAAATCTGATGGGCTATCAAGAATTATGGTGATACAAAGGATTGTTTAATGGCCCTGTTGCATCTCTCTGCAAGGAAACTCATCCTGTGGGCTTGGAAGCTGAATGAAGGAAATAAAACAAAGCCGCAAGAAAATTTTCCATCTTTTTGACTGTTTGAACTCTGAAGTGCCAGAGACTCTAAACTGAAGCCAGATTCCCCAGGAGTTGACCTGAAAGTAGGGTTACCATATGTCCGGGTTTCCCTGGACATGTCTGGTTTTTGGGTCTTTAAATAGCCGTCCGGGGGGAATTTGTAAAAAGCTAAAAATGTGCAGGATTTCTACCTGGACGGCTATTTAAAGATCCAAAAGTGGCTGACAGGGCAGCCGCGCCGGATTGAGCCGCTCACTTGGGGCCTCTCCGGCAGCAAAAGCTCCTCCCCCGCTTCCCTGCAGCTTCAGCACGCTGGCAGCGCTGCGTGGGGCATAGGCACCCCCCACTCCCGGCTCCACCCCTTCCCCGTCCCCATTCCAATCCCTTCCCCAAATCCCAGGCCCCGCCTCCTCCCCCCGGGCGCGCCGCTTTTCCCCTCCACCCCCCGCCCTCCCAGACTTTTGCATGGCAAGACTGGGAGGGAGGGAGGAGAAGCAGAGCGCTCAGAGGAGGTGGCAGAGTGGAGGTGAGCTGGGGCAGGGGGGCGCGGGGAGGGCTGCCCGCAGCAGGTAACTCCGTGGGGGGGGCACAGGGGAACCGCTCCCGACCCCAGCTCACTTCCACTCTGCCTGCTGCCTTCAGTGCACAGCCGCGCCACTCCACTTCTCACCCCCTCCCTCCCAGGCTTGCCGCGTGGACAGCTGATTCGAGGCAAGCCAGGGATGGGGGGGGGGCGGCTGCATGCTCAGGGGAGCAGGCAGAGCCCAAGCGGAGGTGAGCTGGGGTGGGGCAGGGAGCGCAGCGAGTCAAGAGACAGGGAGCAGAGGGGTTGGATGGGGCGGGGGTTCTGGGGGGGCCTGTCAGGGGCGGGGGTGTGGAGTAGGGTTGGAGCAGTCAAGGGACAGGGAGCAGGTGGAGGGTTGGATGGGTTAGGGGTTCGGGGGCGGGGCCCGCCTGTCAGGGGGTGGGGGTGTGGAGAGGGATTGGGGCAGTCAGGGGACAGGGAGCAGGGGGAGGGTTGGAGGGGTCAGGGGTTCGGGGGGGGCCTGTCAGGGGGCAGGGGTGTGGAGAGGGATTGGGGCAGTCAGGGGACAGGGAGCAGGGGGAGGGTTGGAGGGGTCAGGGGTTCGGGGGGGGGGGCCTGTCAGGGGGCAGGGGTGTGGAGAGGGATTGGGGCAGTCAGGGGACAGGGAGGGTTAGATGGGTTGGGGGTTCGGGGGGCAGTCAGAGGACAGGCAGCGGTTGGATAGGTGTGGGAGTCCGGGGATCTGGCAGGGGCAGGGGTGTGGATAGGAGTCAAAACAGTCAGGGGACAGGTAGGGAGTGGGGTCCTAGGGGGGCAGTTAGGGTGGGGGGGGGATCTCAGGAGGGGGCAGTCAGGGACAAGGATAAGGGAGGCTTAGATTGGGGGTGGGTTCCCAGTGGGTGGTTAGGGGCAGGGGTCCTGGGAGGGGGCGATCAGGAGACAAGGAGCAGGGGGGGTTGGATGGGTTGGGGATTCTGTGGGGGGCAGTCAGGGGGTGGGAAGTGGGAGGGAGTGGCTAGGGGGTGGGGCTATCCCCCCTCCCCACGGAGTGTCCTCTTTTTGGAAAGTTCAAATATGGTAACCCTACTGAAAGACACTTTGAATTGACAACGAGGAGTCCTCGTTGTTTTTGCTGATACAGACTAACACAGCTACTGCTCTGAAACCTTTGAATTGACAGATAACTACAACTCTGTCACTGCTAGGATTTAGATGATAACGCATTTGTGTGTACGTGTTTGGTTGCTTTAACCTGTAAATAACTCCCTAATTGCTTTTTCCTCATCAATAAACCTTCAGATAGTTTATTATAGGCTTGGCTACAGGCATTGTCTTTGGCATAGGATCTAGGGTACCAATTGACCTGGGCTAAGTGACTGGTCTCTTGGGACTGGAAGCAATCTGAATGTGGTGTGATTTTTGGTGAAAGTAATCATTTATCACTAAGTCCAGTTTGTCTGGGTGGCAAGATAGATTGGAGGATAAGGGGACTGTCAGTGACTCCATGGTAAGACTGTTATAGTGATCCAGGAGATCACATTTGTTACTGACTTGGTGAAATCTAATTATAGCACACACCACCAGTTTGGGGCGTCTGTCATGTTTTTGACAGTCTGCCCTGAGGTAGGCACTCACAGTCATGAACCACTTCAGACAGCGTGACAATTATATCAACAACAAATGTTGCTATTTACAACTTTGAAATAAACCATTAATATGTATTGAATTAGGTCTCTTGCATAGCAGTGACCAGTGCTACAGCTAGGCCGCTGGGCCAGCCAGAGCTGTTAAGTTTTTAATTAGGGGTTGGAGAATTAATTCCATGTGAATATGCTGCATCTAAGTCTATCATTATGGCTGAGAAAGAGATGAAGCTAGGTCTCCCCTTCCATATTTCCATACAATGCAGCCATTAGGAGAGTCACCCAGCTGTTCTAGTGTGTTGCCTCCTTAAATAAATTTGTCTTTTTTAGATCACTTTAAAAAGGACTGGTATCTAGTGTGGGTCAATTGTTGGTAACAGTTTAACTGTGCAAAAAACATCTCTGCAACTGACCTCCTGGATGACCCACAAAATCCTCAGCTGCATGTGAAAAGGAAAACTGGCTGAGCAGGTATTTAACTTCCAAAGAACCAGGATATTGTTTTGGTTGGAATGCAAAACAGGCAAAAACCACTCTCAAACACTTCATCACAATTCTAATGGCAGCAGTTCCCCAGCAAATGCACCCCGTTCATATGTGTCAAATGCTTCTGGCCAAGTTTATCCTTGGGGTAAATCCTTTGAGTGCACTGGAGTTACCCCAAGGATGAATTTGGCCCTCTGATCACACCGGCTCAGCTTCAGCATGAGGACTAAACTGAGCCATTTTGACAAGAGGTGTTGAAATGTTGTTCCACAAACAAATGCTACCAAACGGTGAAAAACAAAACACTTCTTACCCTTATATGTAGCCACAAAGAAGAGGATTAGTTTGGAGTTGCTGCCTTAATACTGTCTTACTATAGGGGATGATGAGATGTCATGGGGGGGGAGGGTATAGGTTTGGGAGTAAGGTGCTTTTAGTAGCTTTACATAGTTTGAGGGAATAGCATTAATACGATTTCTAGGTTTTGTTCAAATGAGGAGCACTCAAGATTTCAAGTCAAAAAGCTTCCCTGTGAGACCTGGAGGAACATGCTTTCCTTGGGCCCTTTTAGTCCACACACTTTACAGGTTGTACATATGTTCCTAATTTTAGAGGCCGAAATATTTTCTATGTGTTCAGTTGTGTCATTTAAGCACAACCCAGTAGTGGGAGTGGTGCAGAGCTGCACAGCTGGGGAGGAACTATGGCAGGAAATCAGAGGATGAATTCCTGCCAGAGATTCCTGAAACACAGGGGTGAGTGCTTACTGCTCTACCCTTTCAGGGGCTGCAGCGTACTCACCTGGTCAGCTGCACTAGCTGGTTCATGAAAGGGTCAAATCCATGGCCTCTCTCTCCCCTCATAGGGTGTCATGCTCCAAGGGGCACCCAGAGGCATGTGATCTTGAGATCACAGATGTTTGTCTGCATTAGATCTTTGTACTCGCCCATCCCCTTACCCAGCTGGGAAACAGCCAGGCATAATTTGGCCCTAAATTATTTATATGTGTTTCCTGCACTGGCCACTGACCTCGATGTTGAAAAGAGGATGTGTGTTGTGATTCACCAAACACTGCTATAGAAAGTTACAAAATAGAATTCTGCAATAGCTACTTGCAGAAGTGACAATCTTTCAATCCATTTATTAAAGTGCTTGCAGTTCCCATTTCAAGGTAGGAGAAACAATGATAAATATTGAACTGAAAAAGTTAGACTCTATTAAATAAAAAGTTAGGAAACTCAGTGCACAGTATTAGCAACTGCATTGCCTGTTTTCTTTATCGTCCCTGAATAGGCTGCTCATGTAACAAAACGTTGCCAAGCACTACCACTTTAGACATTCTGTATTCTCAGACGGGGTGGCAGCAAATTCCAACTGCATCAGTCAGTGGAAAACCACTCAAGTGACCTTGGAGAATTGTTACATGCAAGGGCAACTGAGTCACATGAATCTTTGACATTATCTATCTTCCCATTTCAATGGTTAAACATCTATCCCTAGAGACTGGAAGACTGCCAACTCTAGCAGGTGTTTTTATCTCTAGGTTATAAGTGGTCATTGATTAATGAATAATGATTTAACTTAATAAAGCTTCCTTTCGAGGAACAAAATGGATCTGACAATGTTACATCAAGTCTCATATCCTGTTTCTGAGAGCTGTAGGTACCAAATGCTTGAAGAAGGTGTAAAGCCCCCGTAAAGAGCAATAATGCAATAACATACCTCTGGTGGAAGTCTTTTCCTAACCCCAGGCAGTTAGTGGTTGGCTCATGGCCTGAATCATGAGACTAGGCTGAGCAGGATTATGAGATAGGGCTGGGTGAACATTTCTGCAACTATTCACTCAAATAAGAAGATGAATTCACTTTGGCTGTGTTCATGCCTCTCTTCATACACTCCAACTAATGAGTTGTAGGCATAGATTAAGAAATAGTCACACAGCATGAATACTGATCCTGTAAACAAGTGCATTCATTCTGGAAACCCAGTTCTAAGATTTACAGTCCTCCAATCAGTGTAAAGGAATAATACTATGAAACCTATGGGCTCAATCGAAACTAATCAATGCAATTCAAATGTTGAATACTAACTACTTGTAACAACTGCTTGCTAACAATCTACAAACCACCAATTATTCACAAAAATCATTTTGTGAATAATTTTGAATAATGAGCATATTTGAGAATATTTAAACAGGTGCTTTGCACATAGAAACTAAATTCTTCAAATCTATTATTCATTGGGTTCCACTAAGAAACAACCCCTGTTTTTTCTGACCATTTTTAGACACACTTACATATGGGGCTTTGTCAGCAAATTTCAAATTATGTTGAAATGGAATGTAGCAAAAAGGTAAAGTAGTTGATGCTCACAGGTGACTGACATACTTGTCATGACATGAACCTATGCAAATTTAATCAGTGACATGCTGTGTTCCAGATCAATATCTTTCTTGAGAGTTGACCAGCATGCTAATCAAAACACTCTACAAGTATGCCAGTTTGTATCTGAATATTTCACCCATACTCCAAGTATTAATACATGCTTACAACTTCCCTAGGCAAGTGAGGCCGAAGAAACAGAGAAACAGCAGCAGCAAGTTCTACTGGGAAGTGAATCAGTTCTAAGGTGGGTTGGTCAACATTCTACAAGCAAACAGAGGATAGTGTTCTCACAAGCAGGGGCCTGATTTTCCATTACCCTGAATGACTGTTTTACACCCACTTTGCACATGGTGCAAGGCAGTGGAGAATCAGACCAGGAGTGAAAACAGGATACATAACACAGAAACTGGCTAGTGCAAAGATTGTAAAAGGAGAACTTAGTGTCTACTTTGGTACTATGAAGTACAGTTATTAGCTGAGATGGAACAAAACTGAATCCTTTTATCAGAAACTCTCTCGCTGCTTCTCTCAAATTCCAAATCTGGTGGTTCAGATAAAATGGAAACTGGGTCTAAACCCTGCTTGGTTTTGCAAACCTAAAAGGGCTGTGCGAAACCCACTAGGATTTGCTCATTACAAAACCCCTTTTTTTAATACCACCCCTCCTCCCACTGAACTTTGGAGGTTCAAATAACAAAACCCTGGATCTGAAATACCTTTAGTTTTCCAAAACCTAATTCAAACTTACACAAAATCATCCTCAGTCCATCTCAAGAAACCAGCACTGACTACTCTTAAGAATGGGGGGGCCAAGAACTAAAGAAGTTGACTACACAGATAATTGTCCTGGAGACTGTACAAATTCCTTGGTCAAATGATGCATGAAATAGTGGTATCTTGGAGGTTAGCAAATGGCTGCTAGGGGTTTACAGAGCATTCTACTTTCTTCTGCAAACAGAGGGGTGACTCTGTACAGATGAAATGCCTCCAACAGAGAAACCAGTTTCCTGGGGACAGGATAGCTAGAACATAATATTCCAGGCACAAAAGAAAACAAACCCAATAGAAAAGAAAATAGGAAAAGAAATAAAACCAATGTTATTGCTCTCTGGGCATTTTGGAACCTGACACAGAAGATGACAATTTCTCCACATATTGATAATCATGGTGTGAATATTTTTAAGAGTGAGTCTGGAAAGGGTTTATTATTATTTATTTATTTATAGGGAGACCACCAAAAAGCTAGGCACTATACAAACATGTTGGAAAGCATGATCCCTGCCTTAAGTACTTCACAGTCTAAAAGCACAAACAGAAAAAAGGTGAGGGAAAGGTATACATCACACAAGAGGAAGGGTCACAGTGATGTGTGCCCATGTCTTGATAACAGAATTTTGTGTTAGTTTCTTTACTTTAAAAATATATAAAATAATCTCCAGCTAGGCAGCTATTTTTCTGTAAGAATGTCACAGGCTGGCTGGCCCTGTAAGGAGATGATCCCCCTGTGAGAGATCAGCTACTACCCCAGCTGATCTTGATGGGCTAGGGATCAGATGGTCCTGTTCAATTACTAGATGCAGAAGGAGTCATGGGATGCCTACAAAGGGCTGTGACAGCTCTGGGCGGGAGGGGAGCTACAGAAGGGTGGTTGGCTCTTCTGGTAGGCCCTAGAAAAGGGTTACTCTCAGGCAGATGGCCTGGAGGACGACTAGGGAGGCTGGCTCTGATAGATGGGAGACTCCCAGATGGGAAAACTCTGAGAGGCAGCCAGCGGCGGCTCTAGCTTTTTGCTGCCCCAAGCACGGCAGGCAGGCTGCCTTTGGCGGCGTGCCTGCGGGAGGTCCCCAGTCCTGCAGCTTCGGCGTATCTGCTGCCGAATTGCTGCCGAATCCGCAGGACCGGCAGACCTCCCGCAGGCACACCGCCGAAGGCTGCCTGACTGCCACCCTCGCGGGGACCGGCAGGGCACCCCCCGTGGCTTGCCACCCCAGGCACATGCTTGGAGTGGGATACCCTTTTATTTAAGTTCCATTTTGGACTGTTGTCTAAGGCCCAGATCTACAAAGGGACTTAGGTACCTAAATCCCAGATTTAGTTGCTACTGCAGTCCACAAAACCAGGCTTAGCTTTTGCCTACCCCTGTAGGCACCTAAGTACACGTGGCACCTACATTTTCACTGTAGTCATTC
This sequence comes from Malaclemys terrapin pileata, assembly GCF_027887155.1. Classification (NCBI taxonomy): domain Eukaryota; kingdom Metazoa; phylum Chordata; order Testudines; family Emydidae; genus Malaclemys; species Malaclemys terrapin. The sequence goes on along the minus strand of NC_071506.1, from coordinate 40,797,623 downwards.
CCTAGGCATTTAAGTTTCTGTCTCTGGGCACGCACACTGCTGTCTCAGCCAGTTGCCCAGACTGGAAGACAAGTGTTATTAATAATAGTAGGGCCCAGATTTTCCTGGGTGTGATAGCTAACAGATTTCTTCACCAAATAGTCACTGAACCAACAAGAGGTGATGCCATTTTAGATTTGGTATTGGTGAACTTAGTGGAATGATGATAATCAATGGGACATGGTAATACCAGGGTACAACATATATAGGAATGACAGACTAGGTTGTGCCGGTGGGGGAATGCATTATATGTGAAAGAAAGCATAGAGTCAAATGTAAAAATCTTAAATGAACCAAACTACCATAGAATCTCTATGGATAGAAATTCCATGCTTGAATAATAAGAGTATAGCAGTAGGAATATACTACTGACCACCTGACCAGGATGGTGATGTGACTGTTAAATGCTCAGGGAGATTAGAGAAGCTATAAAAACCTCAATAATAATGGGGGATTTCAACTACCCCCATATTGACTGGGTACATGTTGCCTCAGGACGGGATGCAGAGATAAAGTTTTCTGATCACCATAAATGACTGTTATTTGGAGCAGCTAGTCCTGGAACCCACAAGAGGAGAGGCAATTTTTTATTTAGTCCTAAGTGGAGCACAGGATCTGGTCCAAAAGATGAATATAGTTGAACCACTTGGTAATAGTGACCATAATACAATTAAATTTAACATCCCTGTGGGGGCGAGGGAAACACCAAAGAAGCCCACCACAGTAGCATTTAATTTTAGAAAGGGGGACTACACAAAAATGAGGAAGCTAGTTAAATAGAAATTAAAAACGTACAGAGACAAAAGTGAAATACCTGCAAGCTGCATGGAAACTTTTTAAAAACACCATAATAGAGTTAAATTAAATGTATACCCCAAATTTTAAAAAGTGCCACCATGGCTAAACAACAAAGTAAAAGAAGCAGTTAGAGGCAAAAAGGCATCCTTTAACATTTGGAAGTAAAATCCTATTGAGGAAAATAGAAAGGAGCATAAACTCTGGCAAGTCAAGTGTAAAAGTATAATTAGGCAGGCCCAAAAAGAATTTGAACAGCAATCAGCCAAACACTCAAAAAGTAACAGCAATTTTTTTTTTTTAAGTACACCAGAAGCAGGAAGCCTGCTAAATAATCAGTGTGGCCACTGGACAATCAAGATGCTAAAGGAGCACTCAAGGCCGATAAGGCCATTGCTGAGAAACTAAATAAATTCTTTGCATCAGTCGTCACTGCAGAGAACGTGAGGGAGATTCCCACATCTGACCCATTCTTTTTAGGTAACAAATCTGAGCAACTGACCCAGATTGAGGTGTCAGTAGAGGAGTTTTTGAAGCAAATTGATAAATTAAACAGTAATAAGTCACCAGGACCAGATTGTATTCACCCTAGAGTTCTGAAGGAACTCAAATGTGAAATTGCAGAACTACTAACTGTGGTTTGTAACCTATCATTTAAATCAGCTTCTGTATAAAATGACTGGAGAATAGCTAATGTGAAACCAATTTTTTAAAAAGCCTCCAGAGGCGAGCCAAGTCAGGCCGATAAGTCTAACTTCAGTACCAGGCAAATTGGTTGAAACTATAGTAAAGAACAGAACACATAGATTAACATAATTTGTTGGGGAAAGAGTCAACATGGCTTTTTTAAAGGGAAATCATGCCTCACCAATGTATTAGACTTCTTTGAGAGAGTCAACAAGCAAGTGGACAAGGGTGAGCCAGTAGATATAGTATACTTGGATTTTCAGAAAGCCTTTGACAAGGTCACACACCATAGGCTCTTAAGCAAAGTAAACAGTCATGGGATAAGAGGAAAGGTCCTCTCATGGACCAGTAGCTGGTTAAAAGATAGGAAACAAAGGTTAGGAATAAATGGTCAGTTTTCAGAAAGGAGAAAGGTAAAAGTGGGTCCCCCAAGGAGCTGTACTGTGACCTGTCTTGTTCAACATATTCATAAATGATATGGAAAAGGGGATGAATAGTGAGGTGGCAAAATTTGCAGATGATACAAAATTATTCAAGATAGTTAAATCCAAAGCTGTTTGCGAAGCGTTACAAAGGGATCTCACTAAATTAAGTGACCGTGCAACAAAAATGGCAGATGAAATTCAGTTTTGATACATGCAAAGTAACGCATATTGGAAAAAATAATCTCAACTACCCATACAAAATGATGAGATCTAAATTAACTGTTACCATTCAAGAAAGAGATCTTAGAATCATTATGGATAGTTCTCTCAAAAAATAATCCATTCAGTGTGCAGCGGCAGTCAAAAAAGCTAACAAAGTTAGGAATCATTATGAAAGGGATAGATAAGAAGACAGAAAATAGCATAATGCTGCTATATCCATGACACGTCTACAGTTCTGGTCACCTCATCTCAAACAAGATATGTTAGAATTGGAAAAGCTACAGAGAAGGGCAATGAAAATGATTAGGGAAATGGAACAGCTTCCACATAAGGAGAGATTTAAAAGACTTGGACTGTTAATCTTGGAAAAGGGGAGATATGAAAGGGGTCTATAAAATCATATATGGTGTGGAGAAAATGAATAGGACATTGCTATTTACCCTGTCACACAACACAGGAACCAGGGGTCAGCCAATGAAATTAATAGGCAGAAGGTTTAAAACAAATATAAGGAAGAACTTCTTCACACAATGCACAGTCAATCTGTGGAACTCATTGCTAGGAGATGTTGTGAAGGCCAAAAGAATAACTGGGGTCAAAAACAAATTAGATAAGTTCATGGAGGATAGGTCCATCAGTGACTATTAGCCAAGATGGTCAGGGATGCAATACCATGCTCTAGGTGTCCCTAAGATTGGCCACTGTCAGAGTCAGGATACAGGGCTAGAAGGACCATTGGTCTGACCCAGTATGGCTATTTGTGATGGGGTATTCACCCCACACTATCCAGGAAAGGGCTACTGAGGCACAGAAGGGGCCAGTTAACCTGAGGGAGGATTAGTCTTGATAAGCAATTCTTTATTGAGGATAGAACCCAGCTGATTCAGAGCAGGTGGGGCTAGTATAAAGCCAAACAGTGAGGGCACAAGGTGGCTGTAGTCACTCTCTGGGCACAAAAAGGTGAGTAGAAATAAATGCAGTAAAATCCAAGTAAAAGCCCTGGGATCCTGATGGAAAGGGCCAACCCCAGAGGAATTGTGGGGAGAGAGAACCTGAAAAGACAGGGTAGGAAGAAGCCCAGGGAAACAGCAGCAAGGAAGGGAACTGTGTAGACCTTGGCTGCTTGTTATAGGGTCCCAGGGATGGAACCCAGTGTAGAGGGTGGGTTTGAGGTCCTCTACCAGCCATGGGGAAGTGGCACAGGATTGTTGGAGATGCCAACCAGACAGCTGGTACAGAGGAATATGGCTACCCTGAAGGGAAAACTATAGTGACTTGGCTGGAAAGCCAAACCACAAACTGGGAGCACCCGACTCACACAGAGGAAGCACTATAGCTCCTGGAGCATGGCAGGACCTGTAGCATGAACAAGAGTCAGAAGGGGGTGTCTGACCAGGCAGAGCTATTACCCAGCCACAGCCACAGAAGTGAGTGAGTGGAAGAAAACCAGTCCTCACTCTGAATGTGTGTGCAACATGTCAGAGACAGTTTATTCTCAAGCAATTGCAAGGGGGAGAGTGCACATGGACAGGGATCCTCCCTTCCTAGGCAGGTCTCCGCTTTACAAGCAATATAAAGCAAGTATTTATACCTTCCCATTACATGTGTCAACGGCTAGCGGTTTATCCTTTGTTTATACAAACTTCCTTCAGACACTACCTTATCTCAAGGTTTCTGCTTAAATCAGCATTCCATCCTTATCAGCTAAAGCGAAGCAAGAAAGCTAAAGTGGAGGCGAAAACAGCATCTCGTACAACTCTCATGTTGTTAGAGTTAGAGGCCTCTCTTAATTCTGCTTCCACATTCCCCCCTTTTGTGCTTATAGCACAACTAATATTGTTAAATCTCTATTTTCATTAGACATTATATTTCTGTTTCCAGATTAGTGAGATCAACCTTACAAGTTTTGGTTGGTGGTAACGGTAATACATAATTATTATGAACATGAAAGCTATTTCCATTATTACACCTCTTACAACAACAATAAAATTATCAACATTCCCAATATAATTCCAGAGCCTTTAATTACATAACATGATATATCATAACTGGTACACAAGAGAAATGTTCTGTGCTTTTCAATTTGATATATATTTTGGAGCACATGAATTTGACCTTGTAATTCAGAGATTTTCTGTACTACTGGTAAGAAGGAAAGCAGATTTAGGAATCGATTAGGTACTAAAATAGTCCAATTAAAGAATATTTGGAACCTAAGACTCAGTCTGCAGGACAATAGATAATGTAGTTGCCTGCAGCAGTAGGAAGATTAAAATGTATCTCTTGCAAAAGGGAGTTCTTAACATATATGCAACGATCATTAGCCTGGAAAATCGGGTGCCCTGCTAGGGTTGTTCCTAGTCCCATGCCTTCCCAACAAATGTTGTCATGAACCGTGACAACCTCTCCTTGTTTCAACTTATGTTCACGCTGAAGCTGCAGGGGCTCTAACGGCCAGAGTGTCCATTGACTTCCTATCCCTACCCAGATATCGGGTGTTATTCCAGGAGCACTGACTATCAATCGACTAGGCTCACCAGGCGGTTTAATTTCCCAAATATCGTGGTGAATTACCCAATCCCACATACATCCTCCATTACACCATTCTGATAAAGGATGCCTCATCCCCTGGCTGTTCTGTGTGGAATTAAGTGAGTGTCCCTGGTATTCTGGTAAGAAATGGTGTAGATTTCTGTCCCTAGGAGAGGGTTCTGGCTGTGGATCATGAGTGGAGATCGGTGTTTAAGTCCCAGAAGGGTGAGGCTTAGGACAGACACCTGCTATTGGCTGGTCCTTGCCTAGCATGATGGCTTTTATGAATCTCATTCTAAGGAGCCTTTCTCTCTCCTTTGATTGTATGGGGAGCCTAGGCACCTAACCCAGGGCTTGTGGATTCTAGTGATTTTCAAGGTGCTTAAAATTAGGCATTGCAATGCTGAGTGTTGCAATGCCTGAGTCCCTTTGTGGATCTGGGCCTAAATCTGTTACCAGTACCTTAATTGGTGGTGCTGAGATAGTTCCCTTTCCCCATCCCAGGGAAACTGAGGCAGGGTGAATAGTGCCATGGTGGGCCACAGGGGGGCATAGCAGAGGCCAACTGTGACCCAGAGTCCTAGTAGACTTGAATCTTCAGGAAAGACTTGAGGGTAGTGGCCCGTACACCATCTCTCAGAAAGAGCATTCCTAGAGGATTGCGAGGGAAGGCATCATAAAACAAGGCACATAGATGGTTGTGGGACAATATGATAATGTCAATGTTAGATTATTATATAAATAACTTAATATAATTTCCTAATTTATTTTACTTTACAACTAGATGGCATGTGAAAAATGATCATAGCTACTGTGAAATCTGCAAAGCACCTGAAACTAGCTCTGATTAATCTTATTTCACATGCACTTGAAAGAAGAGCTTGTGATCAAGAGTTAACCATCTTCAGAAGTTAACTGCTTCATTTTTCTAGTAGGGATTAAAAAGGCCACATTTTCATACTCAGTTTTTGTTTTCTGCTTCTGAGGTTCCCACCTACTTTCTTTTTAATGATACCTTGAAATAGTCTCCTCCTTCTAGTGGAAAAATGAGTTATGCTGCCAATTCAAAGAACTAAGACTTCAGCGTTCCAAATTAAAGGAAACTTTGTGTATATGTTTATTCCAGTTACTTGCATTACTTTTGTAAACTGAAGAAAGGGTAAAAGAGGGTGGGAGGCATGGCTGATTTTTGCTGGAGTCCCCCCATTAACTTCGTGGCTGGGTTAATAAAAGGTCTCAATGGGAATTCCTTCCACAGTCTGTTCATGTTCCCGTTTTAGGGCTACTCTGCAGGACATTCTCAATGTTTTTCATCTCCACTGAAAGACTGTTCCTATGTACAGTAATACAAGAGTTTCTGGCTGTAAGACATTTCCTGATTTGCAAACACAATATTCTAACTGAGGTAACATGCAATGAATTCTAATACATTTGCACTAAACTTTCAGGCCATCGTCTTCTACTACAGTATTTGGTTTTGTCTTTTTCTTCTTTGTTCTTATTCCCCCATTCCCTTTTCTGGATTCTGTATTTCTTTCTTCCTATCTGTTCCACTGTTCTTCCTTCTTAGCTTCTCTTCGTCTCTCTGTGGACCCCTCCTCTCTTCATCTCTACCCCAGGGTTTTCTTCTGTCCCTACCTCCTTGAACTCCATTCTTCTTTATTTAATTTGTCATCTCTTCAATATCTCACTATTCTCCTTCTTTTCCATATCCTTCTCTTTTTCTCTCTTCCTTTTTTTCTCTTTTCCCTATGTTTTTTCTCCCTCCTTTGCCTTGATGGGGTTCTTTCATTCCCCATCTTCATCCCTCCGGTTTTTACTCTCATTCTCCCAGTTGGTCTCTTCCAATAACAAAATAACTTCATCTCAAAGTTTTGGCCTTCCACAGCACAGGCACAGAGTATTGCACTGTTAATACAACATAAACAGCCGTAGGCAGGAGAACCCAATCCTGCATTAATAGGAGTGCTGTTCTGCAGTAGTAAGCCAAAAAGGACAGCATAAAAATCAATGGAGTTACTCCAGTGTACCAGTGGAGTGACATAATAGTGAAGTGCTGAATTTGGCCCTATAACTTGACAACTTATTTCTGATTTACTCCAAACATCCCAGAAAATTCCTACTCTAGGATGAGTTGTGAAATTTCAAGTGGACTAGTCTCCTTTCAGGGAAGAGTAACACATGGCTAACTGGCTTCATAATGGAAAGCTAGCTTCAGGATCACAATTGCTAAAATTATAAGGGAGGAAGAGTTGTCTAATGACTACAGCTGCAGTAGGTTGGAGTCAGGACTTTGGATTCTAGTCCTGGCTATATTACTGATTTGATGTCTGACCTTGGGCAAGTCACCTACAGTCCTTCTGTATCAATGAACCTCTGAGTAAAAATGAGTATAATAATATTTCCCTCTTAGGAATGCTGTGATGTTTAAGGTTAGTAAAACTAATAATTCTTGAATTATTAACCCACCATGTCATTTCTAAGACAAAGATCTAAGGTATTCCTGCACTGAACTAAACCTAATAGTATCCTTCAGCTGCACTTTGCCAAATAATCAAGTTGTCTTGGGAAATATTTAATAGAGGAATATAACACTGGGAATTGCTAAAAGAGCTCTGTGAATATCAAAGAGATCTGAGCAAATCGGTGTTGTACTCCTTCTATCCCTTTAAATAATATGAGCCAAATCATGCTTGGAGTTAAGTTTGTAAGAATCTGCCTCTGCCCAGTGTGTCTTCCTTATTGTACAAAGAGAGAGAGTCAAGAGGATCCAGTGTCTTTTGGTATATTGCTGCTCAGATGCGCCTAGTTAACAAATACAGTGAAACCTGTGCAAAAGTCTGTTCTTACAAAACATCCCCACATGTGATAAGCACAGTTCTGCACCTTTCATTAAGCAACCATTTTTTTGTGGTGGTGGTCCTTTAGTAGTCATTTAAGACAAGGTTCATTGTAGAATCAAGGATGTAAGCAAAATTCTGGTTCTTTAGCCACTGCTTGCAGTACAAAGGGGCATGGGTGTGGTCATGGCTCCTCCCTCATTTTCTTTCCTCCCTTTGGATAGTTCTGCTGTAGGCATTCGCCTCAGGGACTCCTTCCTCTCAGGATAGTCATTGGTCCTTAGTCCCCCTCTCCCTTTTACACAAGGCTGGTCCCAACTACCCTCTCTAAAATAAATAATAGTTAAAATTCAGCATTGAATCTTAGCCGCCAAAAATGATGAACGGCAACTGGCTATGACCAGTGCACAGTTATTGCTAACCTCACCTGCTGTTCTTGGCTCGCAATGGAAAAATGGGGCTGACTTCTGGATAAACGATGTCACAGGGCAGCACTTGGCTTACCAGCAAGAATTCACATACTTAGCAAGAATTTAAGTCTAAGATGGATTTTCTATTCAAAGAGCAGCATTGCCTGCATTGTTTAGGTACCAAAATAGGCTATTTAATAAACAAAAGGCCAAGTTCTGCTCTGTTGCACTCGTGTAAAACTGGAGTAACTCCACTGAAATCATTGGACTTATTCTGGTTTGACATAAGTGTAAATGAAGACCTGGCCTAAGACATTTATTTGGTTGTTTTATCTATCTCCCTCTGATCAAAACACACCCTGGAACTTTTAGTTTAGAAGGATCCATATGGCCATTTAGTGCATGGCAGGCTAGAGTACTGCAGGTTTACACCCCAGCTTGCCATGCATTAAATTGCACTATATAGAAGCCCTTACTCTTTAAAGCAAATAAATCACACTATTGGAAGTAAATTTCATGCAGTGTCTTATTTTAATATTCATTTTTCTGGCTACCTGGAAAGGCTATAGAGCCAAATTCAACTCTCAAGTTATACCAATGCAATCGTACTGCGATGGGATATAGAAACCCCCACCAGCATGAAAGAGTTAAGAGCTTTGGTCTCAAGTGCCCCCCGCCCCTCCTCCACACCACACTTGCAAATCATGCCAGAACTGGAGGAGGAGTTACAAGAAGTTCAGAAGGGGACAACCCTAGGAAGGGAACAGGGTGCTGAGCTCCCCAGCAGGGAGCTGGAGGTCTGACAGCTAACTGTGCCTCAGCCTTTGCAGAAGGAGGGCATGGGTGAGTGAGTTAAGAAGGGGAAAGAGACAGACTTGTAATGGGAACCCAGTGAACTCTGAGGTGGATGAGGATGCTTTCAAGGCCCTCTGAAGTAACAGAAGCCGATATCCTGATAAAAGCTACCTACAGGTTTTCTTTTCCTTTGTGTTTATTTTAACCTCATTTGCTGACTATTTGTTTGTTTTTTTGTTTTTGTGATGGTGGAGTTTGTTTGTTGTAGCTGTTTAGAGACTAAAACCTCCTTTGACTTCCCAGGAGAGTTTGAGATTTGGAGAGGCTGCAGAATCAGGCCCAATATCAGTAATGTACACATAAAACACACACTCACACTGTAATTCACTTATACAAATTATAGAGAGAACTGACTTAAATGCAGCTTTCCATACAGATATAGCACACACTGTCTCTGTCTAATACATTTTGACAAAAGAGAGTAAGCTTCTTTTGACTTATTCTTGCTGAAAATGCAAGCTGACAGTTTATTCGTGATCTTAAACCACTCCCTTAGACTTTTCTAAGACACATCCTTCCACAAAGATTCATACTAGCTTTCTCTGAGACTTTCAGCTGGTATGGCTTATATATGGATTTTTTTCTCTGACAAGGGAAGCTAAAACCTACTTCTCCAATGTATCTAAAAGTGAAATTCAGTACCTTTTTTTGTCAGACTGTTTATCATTTTTGCAAATACTCAAATCCATTTCCTTTGGAAAAGGTTTGTCTTTGTATGACAGGCATATAAATAGGTTTCATTATAGTACTCTATTCACTGATGCAGCTTAGCCTGGAGATAAAAAGGAATTCATTTTCTAGATTTTTCCCTGAATGTGAGCTCTACATTATCAGAGTTCTCAACATAAAAAGAATAGAAATAATTCAAACTGATATACTCTATCAGACTTCATGTTAGTGATGGAGGGCCCAATTCTGCTCCCAATTAATTCAATCAGAGCAGGATCAGGCCCCAAAACATTAGATGGAAAAACTGAGTTAACATTAGAATTTAAATAAAGTTAACTTATAGTAAGGCAGCTAAATCTTCATAAATATTAATAGTGAACTCTACTGATTCAGTTACTTACTATTATCCATGTTAAAATGTTCAGAAAAATTTATCAATAAACTATTTTCTTGAATAAAATGATTTTTTTCCAGTCTTGGAAACATATCTAAGCTACTTTTAAAAATAAATTCTAAGAAGCCTCGGTAGCTGTAAAACAAAAGAGCTTCTTAAAGAGACTTTAAAAATATAAAGTATTTCTATTCTCTTCTTAATTGCATAAGAAAAATAGGCAAAATAATAGAAGTGACACAAGTCAGCTCAAGTTCTTCTTCACGCAGCGCATAGTTAACTTGTGGAACTCCTTACCTGAGGAGGTAGTGAAGGCTAGGACTATAACAGAGTTTAAAAGAGAACTGGATAAATTCATGGTGGTTAAGTCCATTAATGGCTATTAGCCAGGACGGGTAAGGAATGGTGTCCTTAGCCTCTGTCTGTCAGAGGGTGGAGATGGATGGCAGGAGAGAATTTGGGGGAATTAGGACCAATCACTCCAATAAACCTATTCCAAAGCTCACTGAAGTCAATGGAAACCCATCATTGATTTACAGTAGAGTAAGGGCAAGACTCAGGTTGGTGACCCATGCTTTGGGAACAAGCCCTTTCCATTGGCTATGGCACCAGAGGGACTTGTTCTTCTAAAATTAGACAAAGAACTCCGTAAAATGCACACTGAAAATATTTTTTTCACTGAACATTATCTGTTTTTGAGTTAGTCATACCTGTGATGTATAGTTTTATTAAAAATTAAAGGTTTTCCAACAAAATGTTGTGAAACAGCTTTCCTGCCTCTCCCACCCCCCAAAAAAGTGTCAAATTTTCAGTTGAGTGGGGTGGGTCTGATTAATCAAAATCACATGGACTTGGTGCTGGTTCTCTGATTGGCTGAATCTTATCATGAGGTCAGGAGGATTAGCAGAAACCCTAACCCTAGTAGAACTTAATTGTGCTCCCACTGAAATCCCGGGAGGCTTTGTTACTGACTTCAAATTGTACAATCTCCAGCCAAAAGAGCTATGGTGTGGACCTAGACTCAGGAGAGCAGGGTTCTAGCCATGCTTCTGCCAGTGACCTACTGCAGTGACTTTGCAGGTCATTTTGCCTCGGCTCCCCTCCAACCCTTTGTCAATTTAGATAGTCTCTGTCTCAAAGAGCATACAGTCTCTTAATATGCATTAAGAACATAAGAACAGCCATACTGGGTCAGACCAAAGGTCCATCTAGCCCAGTATCCTGTCTTCCGACAGTGGCCAATACCAGGTGCTTCTGAGGGAATGAACAGAACTGGTAATCATCAAGTGATCCATCCCATTGCCCATTCCCAGCTTCTGGCAAACAGAGGCTAGAGACACCATTCCTGCCCATTCTGGTTAATAGCCATTGATGGACCTATCCTCCATGAATTTATCTAGTTCTTATTTTGAACCTTGTTATAGTCTTGGCCTTCACAACACCCTCTGGCAAATAGTTCCACAGGTTGACTGGGATTTATACACTGCCTGTTCCAGTGGGCACCCCCATCTCATTTGAAGCTGTTAGACACAGAGTCAATTGACTACAGATTCCACTTCTACTCTAGAGTTCTTTTCATTTTGTGGAAACGTATCCATTTAAAAGTATTAGCAACAGCAGCAAGTTTTCCCAGACAACTGCCCTTGTCCAAACACTAGGGGCTCCACTCTGGTTAATAAAAACTATTTTGTAGACCCTTCTGTTCTCTCTTCCATAACCCACATAATAAAGAGAGAGTGTTTTCCCTGTAGCTTTAAAGAAACCACTTGAAAGTGAAATAAAATATCAGTGCCAACCTCAAGAGATGAATATTTCAGGCCAGATGTCTGGTCTGTTTTAATGTAGCTGAACTGTCTCCTCTACAGAAATCTTATGTTTATGAAGCTTCAAATCAAAAGTGGACACAGAATGAGATGTTGTCTCAGATCTCTGATAACTAGGGCTAGTACAGATGGTCTTAGACTAAAGTTGGGACATGAAGGACATGAATTCTTTGTGGTGCTCTTATGCTCTTTAGAAAAAATGGCATGACTCACGACACAATGACTCATTGGCATGCTCTCCTTTCAGAGTTTTGTTGACAACAACGTAGTTGCTATTGAAAGGTTGGGGGGGAAATAGTTCTTCTTTGAGCTTTCAATCTGTGACTTAAATGAATTGCCATAGTGACTGTGCAGGGGAGGGGGTGAAGAAGGGGAAGCAATGTTTTAAATAAGATTTTAGGTCCTCTTATGAGCCCACTTTGGAGCCTACCATGTATTGTTTTGGACATGTGAACAATTCCTATGCATCTTTTGAGTTACCAAAGAAGAAACCTTTGACAGGAACTAACAACTTGATAGACAGTGAAGGCTTGTTTACGTGGTGGTTAGTCTGCAACAGAGGAATGAAATTTTAGTCCACATTAGAGTGTTGTGCACTAACTGGCTCATGTGGACCCTGTTGGTAGGCACTAAAAGTTCCACAGTGTGCATTAACGTAGTCCCATTTCAAACAGTACTATATTAATAAGCACTAAGACAGTGAGCAGGTTTCAGGGGGTCCACCAAGCATGGCTGTCATTAGATTCGCTAGGACCCAGGGCAGAAAGCCGAAGTTCTGCCACATGGGACTGCAGCCTGGGGCCTGAGCCCCACCACCTGTGGCTGAAGCTGAAGCCTGAGCAACTTAGCTTTATGGTGACCACCAGGCTGTGTGGCCCTGAGAAATTGCCTTCCTTGCTATTCCCTAACACTGGCCCTGGCTTTTACACACAGAAAAACAGTTGTTGTGGCACAGTTGGACTGTGGAGTTTTTATAGCATGTTGGAGGGGCCTCATAAAGAAAAAGGTTGAGAACCCCTGCACTAAGGAACTTTTAAGTGCATGTCAGCAGGGTCCACAAGGACCAGCTAGTGCACACCATGCTAGTGCAGGCGAATATTTATACCCCTCTGGTGCAAGTTAAAGCACTGGGCAAACATGTCCTGAGTATTTTCCAGTTGACTACAATGGAAGCAGGAGCAGACCCACTCTGTCTGAGGTCATGGGTTTTTTTGTTTTTTTTCTTTAAGTAATCTCACGGAATCACAAGACTGGAAGGGACCTCGAGGGGTCATCTAGTCCAGTCCCCTTCACTTATGGCAGGACTAAGTATTATCTAGACCATCCCTGACAGGCGTTTATCTAACCTGCTCTTAAAAATCTCCAGTGATGGAGATTCCACAACCTCCATAGGCAATTTATTCCCGTGCTTAACCACCCTGATAATTAGGAAGTTTTTCCTAATGTCCAACCTAAACCTCCCTTGCTGCAATTTAAGCCCATTGCTTCTTGTCCTATCCTCAAAGGTTAAGAAGAACAATTTTTCTCCCTCCTCCTTGTAACTATCTTTTATGTACTTGAAAACTGGTATGTCCCATCTCAGTCTTCTCTTTTCCAGACTAAACAAACCCAATTTTTTCTATCTTCCCTCATAGGTCATGTTTTCTAGATCTTTAATCATTTTTGTTGCTCTTCTCTGGACTCTCTCCAATTTGTCCACATCCTTCCTGAAATATGGCACCCAGAACTGGACACAATGCTCCAGTTGAGGCTTAATCAGCGCAGAGTTCTTGTGTCTTGCTTACAACACTCCTCCTAATACATCCCAGGATGATGATCACTTTTTAATTTTTTTATTTTTGCAAGTGTTATACTGTTGACTCATGTTTAGCTTGTAGTCCACGATGACCACCAGATCCTTTTCTGCAGTACTCCTTTGTAGGCAGTCATTTCCCATTTTGTATGTGTGCAACTGATTGTTCCTTCCTAAATGGAGTACTTTGCATTTGTTCTTATTGAATTTTATCCTATTTACTTCAGACCATTTCTCCAATTTGTCCAGATCATTTTGAATGTTAATCCTATCCTCCAAAGCACTTGCAACCCCTCCCAGCTTGGTATGGTCCGCAAACTTTATAAGTGTACTCTCTATGCCGTTATCTAAATCATAGATGAAGATATTGAACTGAACTGGACCCAGGACCAATCCCTGCAGGATCCCACTGGATATGCCCTTCCACTGATAACTACTCTCTGGGAATGGTTTTCCAACCAGTTTTGCACCCCCCCCTTATAGTAGCTCCATCTAGGTTGCATTTCCCTAGTTTGTTTATGAGAAGGTCATGTGAGACGGTATCAAAAGTAGGTCTGTCAAGCGATTAACAAAATTAATCACAATGAATTGCATGATTAATTGCGTTGTTAAACAATAATGGAATACCATTTATTTAAATATTTTTGGATGTTTTCTACATTTTGAAATATATTGATTTCAATTACAACACAGAATACAAAGTGTATAGTGCTCACTTTATTTTTGATTACAAATATTTGCACTGTAAAAAACAAAAGAAATAGTTATTTTTCAATTCACCTCGTACAAGTACTGTAGTGCAATCTCTATCATGAAAGTGCAACTTACAAATGTAGATTTTTTTTCTTACATAACTGCTCTCAAAAACAAAACAATGTAAAACTTTAGAGCCTACAAGTCTACTCAGTCCTACTTCTTGTTCAGCTAATCGCTAAGACAAACAAATTTGTTTACATTTACAGGAGATGCTGCTGCCTGCTTATTTACATCTGAAAGTGAGAACAGGCATTCGCATAGCACTTTTGTAGCCGGCCTTGCAAGGTATTTATGTACCAGATATGCTAAATGTTCGTATGCCCCTTCATGCTTTGGCCACCATTCCAGAGGATGCCTTAATTAAATTTGATTGAACTCCTTGGGGGAGAACTGTATGTCTTTGGCTCTGTTTTACCCGCATTCTGCCATATATTGCATTTTATAGCAGTCTCGGAGGATGACCCAGCACACGTTTATTTTAAGAACACTTTCACAGCAGATTTGACAAAATGCAAAGAAGATACCAATTTGATATTTTTAAAAATTTCTACAGCACTCAACCCAAGATTTAAGAATCAGAAGTGCCTTCCAAAATCTGAGAGGGATGAGGTGTGGAGCATGCTCTCAGAAGTCTTAAAAGAGCAACACTCTGATGTGGAAACTATAAAACCTGAACCACCAAAAATGAAAATACCTGCTGCTGGTGGCATCTGACTCAGATGATGAAATTGAACATGCATCGGTCCGCTCTGCTTTGGATCATTATTGAGCAGAACCATCATCAGCATGGACTCATGTCCTATGGAATGGTGGTTGAAGATGAAGGGACCTATGAATCTTTAGCGCATCTGGCACAAATATTTTGTGACACCGGCTACAACAGTGCCAGGCAAATGCCAGTTCTCACTTTAAGGTGACATTGTAAACAAGGAGTGGGCAGCATTATCTCCTGCAAATTGTAACCAAGTTTGTTTGAGTGAGTGATTGGCTGACCAAGAAGTAGGACTGAGTGGACTTTTAGGCTGTAAAGTTTTACATTGAAAGATAAAACAATGCAGTTATTTTTTGTACATAATTCTACATTTGTACGTTCAACTTTCATGATAAAGAGATTGCACTACAGTACTTGTATGAGGTGAATTGAAAAATATTTCTTTTGTTTATAATTTTTACAGGGCAATTATTTGTAATAAACATAATAATATAAAGAGAGCACTGTACACTTTGTACTCTGTTATAATAGAAATCAATATATTTGAAAATGTAGAAAAAAATCTGAAAATATTTAATAAATTTCAATTGGTATTCTATTGTTTAACAGTGCGATTAATCATGATTAATTTTTTGAGTTAATCACGTGAGTTAACTGTGATTAGTTGACAACTCTAATCAAAAGCTTTACTAAAGTCAAGATATACCATGTCTATCGCTTTCCCCCTATCTACAAGGCTTGTTACCCTGTCAAAGAAAGCTATCAGGCTGGTTTGACACCATTTGTTCTTGACAAATCCATGCTGACTGTTACTTATCACCTTATTATCTTCTAGATGTTTGCAAATTGATTGCTTAATTATTTGCTCCATTATCTTTCCAGGGACAGAAGTTAAGCTGACTGGTCTGTAAATCCCCAGGTTGTCCTTATTTCCCTTTTTATAGATTGAAACTGTATTTGCCCTTTTCCAGTCTTCTGGAACCTCTCCCGTTTTCTATAACTTTTCAAAGATAATCGCTAATGGCTCAGATATCTCCTCAGTCAGCTCCTTGAGTATTACAGGATGCATTTCATCACGCCCTGGTGACTTGAAGACATCTAATTTGTCTAAGTAATTCTTAACTTGTTCTTTCCCTGTTTTAGATTCTGATCCTACATCACTTTCACTGGCATTCATTATGTTGGATGTTCAGTCACCACCAACCTTCTTGGTGAAAACTGAAACAAAGAAGTATCTCTTCTTATTGCCTTTTATGTCCCTGGTTGGGTGTAATTTATTTTGTGCCTGGTTAAGGCCATTGAAAACTGCCCTGGAGAATGGGATTTCCTATGTAAAGTTAGGCAAGTCATTTAAACCAAAGCTTTTACAGGTGGCCACTAATTGAGTGTTCCATCACTTTGCCCAGTGTGAGACTCCCAGGGACAGATTTACAGAAGTGCTCAGCACTCTGAGCTGAATCTGAAGTTGATTGGAGCTGTGCTTTGAACACATAAAGTGCCATAAAATACTAAGGGCTCTGAAAAATCATCCCGTTGATGTGTCAAGCTGGGCACCCAAAATTAGTGCACAACTTTTACAATTCTGACTTTGTGCCTTGGTTCCCCTGCTATAAAAATCAGATCAGTACCACCTAATCTCTCAGGTGTGCTGTGTGGATAAACTCATTAAAGGTTATGAAACACTGTGATAGTATGGTGACAGCACCACAGAAATGCCCATGAGGAAATTAATAATTTTGTATTCAGTGCAGGGGTTGGGTAGTGTGCATTAAATAAGCCTAGGGCCACACCCTGAATAAGGAGAAGAAGAAATATTGAATAACTACCCATTCACTGAATAAAACAGGACTCCTGTGATCATGTAGTAATGGGTTATATCTTAATGCATAATACAAGAGGGCCAAATTAACCTTGTACGGTCAACTTAAGTTCTGACATTTCCTAACTTTTGAGTGCTTGACTTTGCAACCTTAATGTTCCTTAAACACTTTGTTTTTGGATGTAATATTAAATATATGGTGGACCAGATCCTCAGCTAGTAAATCAGTGTAGCTCCACTGCACTCCCTGCAGTTATGACAATTTGCATCAGCTAAGGATGCAGCCTGTTGTTCCTGTCACTTAAAATGTTAACCTCAGGGATTCTTTAGACTTTTCTGTATATTGAATATCCTATATATCTACTTGGTAGTGTTACTGTCTATCTTTATTTTGGCCTTTTTTCTATATAAATTGACACATTCAATAAAAAGATTATGAACACCGAAAACATTCCCGCATTCACAAACAGTTAAAAAACACACACACACAAAAATGAGGTCCTGAGCTGCAAATTTCTCCTTATCATTCAAGAATATTAGAACTATTACCAACAGTGATCCACTTCAGAGTAACAGCCGTGTTAGTCTGTATCCGCAAAAAGAAGAACAGGAGTACTTGTGGCACCTTAGAGACTAACAAATTTATTAGAGCATAAGCTTTCGTGGACTACAGCCCACTTCTATGCATCCGAAGAAGTGGGCTGTAGTCCACGAAAGCTTATGCTCTAATAAATTTGTTAGTCTCTAAGGTGCCACAAGTACTCCTGTTCTTCTTTTAGTGATCCACTTAATGATGAAACTCTTGAAACCCCCAGTATTATGAGGTGTAAGGCCATCATGAAACTCCACCCTATACTGCAAATTACTTTATATCTTGCTACATTCCAAACTGCATGCTTCTATTGCTTTGCATGGGATAGCTACTAATTTTAAAGTGAAGGTACTTACTGCAAAAGTAACCACTGCCAATAAATTATCATGTATTTAAAACACTTAACTTTATCAAAATACATGGCAGATGTGCAATTTAAAAAGAATCATGCTCTGTTCCACTTTTGAACCTGTAGGTAACACTATCAATTAAAAAATAAATTAGTATGATTCTTGCTATTCACCTATAGATGTCTTTTATTTTTAATCCCTCCCTCCCCCAGTATTATCCTGTTTCCTTGATTTCCCTAAAGGAACACACAGAATTTACCAGTCTCCTCCCTACAGAAAATTTTACTTTTGACTGGTCTCCCCTGTAAATACCTAAATTTCCTCTCTATTTTTGCCTGCATAAATCTCTACTTGCCATGAGTACAATTCCAGGTCACAGTCAAAATCAACTAGATTAATATTTTTCACTTCTCTTTCCAGCTCAAAAATAGCCATGAAAATGAAGACACATTGCCTGTCAAGTATACTCAGCCCAAGAGTGACCAACTATCAGTTATGCATATACATAAACATTAACATAGGGTTTTGGGGTAAAATTTTGGAGGCATAGCAAAGCATACAATACAATTAGAAAGATGAATGAAACAGCATGGACTGATTCATTGGTAGTATGCGGGGACACAGAGGTTGAGCTCTGTGGCTACAACACTCCTTTTTCAGCTTCAATAACCAGAACAAAATAAAAGGATACCCATTTTTGGTATCTGCTTTCATACAGAGAGAGCTAGTAGGCAATTATACAGGTCCCGTTCTCTCCAAATTTTAGCAGCAGAGCAGGATTTTATTTTTAACTTTGCAGGAAAAATCACCATGGTAACATAATGAACTATGAGAGTGAGCTATCTGACTGATATTATGGTGAAGAAGGATTGACAGGAAAGGCAGAGATAAAATTCATACCATTCCAAAGCTGGGCTTAGTTTACCTAGTAGCTGAGGTCAGCAGGTCTCACTTTCCAGACACTATCATGAGATGTACTTATCCCCAGGAAGAAAGAAACGTGTCTTAAAGGGTAAATTTCCCTCTTGTTTTAGGTGACCAACTAATAAAGAGGTATATTTTGCATGTCAGTGAAATGGAGTAATAAGCAGGAACACTGGAGAACTGTAAATGCACATGACAGCTGAACAAATGCCTGGAACATGACTCTTTCATTCTAGCGAGTGTCACCACCTCCAACACTATACAGCTGTTGGGGTTTCCTGAGCATTTCAGGTGCAAACCCCTGTTTTCATGGAGGTATCAGTCACCTTTAAAACTTTGTCCCAGATGAAAATGTACATTAAAGTCTCCACCTGGGAATATTTCTTCTTCAGTTTGTCACTTCAAAGGAAGCCATTTCAACGAGTGACTGATTAGGGAATAAAAATATCACCAACCTGGTACCTAAACTGAACTATTGCTACCTACGTTCCTTTTCTTGTTCAAATAGTGCCAGCACTATAACTGGCTCCTTACATGGCCTTCTAAGCAACTCTTGGCTTCCTCGGAGTTTGCTGGCACATAACAATGAGCTTCCTCAAACATATTAATTTTCTGTTCTGTTACACAAGGTTTCCACTTTTTCTTTATTAACCTTTTCTATCTACATTCGAATAGGTATGCTGAGTACTTTTCATCTACTGATCTCAAAGCCCTTTACACATGCCAGTTCTAATATTCTCAAAAACCCACTGGGGGCAAAGCTAGGAGTAGAACCCACAAGCCTCAGTCCCTTGCTTTAAACAGCAAACAAAACTTCTGCTGTCAAGTTATCTGAATGAAATTGAAAGAGCAACATAACCACTTTTAAGTAAGTTCAAGTATGACAGCAATACAGATGTTAAAATAACACCTCCCCACAATGATCTTGCATGACCATTTGAGCCTCGCTTCTGTTTTTCATTTTAACACAAAGCAAACACTAAACTCGCATTACCTCACTGAAAAGCCCAAAGGGAACCAAGTTTGATGTTGGATCAACTCTGGCCATGTGGTGGTTTATTGCTATGGTACTGAGACCTCAGGGACCATGAACATTCTTCCCGTAACTTCTTCACCTGCCAGCATTCTGAGTTCTACTCCAAAATTATGTGAAGGAAATAATTGACTTGCAGGGGAAAAGAAAAGTCCTGATAGAGTTCTCACACATGATTCTCAGCAAAGCTAACCCAACACAACCTATGTCCTTTTTGCAATGTGGCTTTGCTCCATTGGGAGCAAAGCAGCTTTTCTGATGTACCAGCAGCACAACAAGACTGCACAGGGAGTCACAGCGTAAGTGGCTTTCCCGAAGCCTATGCTCCCTCCTAATGTGTTCAGTGAAAGCACATGGATAAGGAGTGAACTACTTCACAGGAAAAAAAGAAAGAAAGAAAAAAAGCAGAAAAAAAAGAGAGGTGTGGGACAAAGGAGAAAGAACAATAGAAAAATTGTCTATACAATGAAAAAACATTCCAGCTGAAACATGTTGTGTGCATTTATTTACAAAGATTGTTGGGAAAGACTTTCTGGTCAAAATCTTTGATAGCTTTTCTTCCTTCTGTCTCCATCTTTCTGCTGCAATTGTCGCACTTCAGGTAGTATACCTAAAGTGCTTTTGACAGACTTTGCCATACTCTATGGCCTTATCTACACTAGAAAAACTAGTAACAGCTACAGCAACTGCTAGCCATAGTGCTTCTGCAGTGGTGGTAGCAATGGAGCAAGTACTCGTGTATTCCAGGCTCAAGTGTTTTAACCACTGTGTCACGAAAATCTGCACTGACAGCTGCACTATTAGATACTGCTGTAATATAGGTGGTAGTTTTTCTAGTGTAGGTGTGCCCTATAGAAAGAAATGTAGCCTTGTGATAAAATCAACACTCTTGAGTTCTAATCCTTGCTCTTCCATAGACTTCCTGTGTGATCTTGGGCAAGTCACTTAAAACCAGACTTCTAACGTTATATAGGTGCTTAAAGGTAGGTGCCTAGGCACCTAACTCCCATTGAAATGAATGGGAGTTCTTAACTGCAAAATGAGAAAAATAATATAATGAACTGAGCATACAAGAGACCACTGACTTCTCATGTCTAGAATCAGATTCAACAGTGTGTCAGAGATATTACACTGTTAACAGCTGGAGGAGTTTCTTTAGAGCTCCACTCTGTTTTTGGAGTAGGAGGATCAGTTCTACTTATCCCCTTTGCTTCAGTGCAGTTGTGAGTGGCCAGGGTGCACAGCATAGCAACAACCCTGAAATACTAGGTAGTTATACATTTGTTAGGGCTCGTCTATATGGCAGAGATAAGCCAAAATGTAATTCTACAGTGCACCAGCTTGTTGTGCATAACTTGCCATGTAGACAAGCTACTGTTTACCTCAGAGGTGCGTTGTGAGGCTAGGGTTCATTAATGATATGGTGCTTTGGGATATGTGCAAAGTATTATAATTATTTTATTCACAGATCCCAATTCCATTAGGCCAGTGTCACTTGCTTGTTCCAAGTGTCCGATTTCACCTGTATTTATGCATATCTGAGAAGAAACCCTACAGACTGATGGTACCAGGAAAATATCTGAGAACCAATTACAGAGGTCTCATAAAAGGTATTTCCTGTTATGTCCTTGCTGTCAAAGGGTATGGGACCTCCCACCAAAACTTTCTAGCAGTCTCAATACAGATCAGCAGTATAAGATCTTGCAGCAGGTATTTCATTATGGCAATCCCGTGGACCAGTATGTCTCTCAGCCCGCGCCGCTTCCAGCAGCTCCCATTGGCCTGGAGCAGCAAACCGCGGCCACTGGGAGCCGTGATCGGCCAAACCTGCGGACGCGGCAGATAAACAAACCGGCCCGGCCCGCCAGGGGCTTTCCCTGCACAAGCGGCGGAACAAGTTTGGGAACCACTGCCGTGGACCAATGAGACAGAGAGAAGATCCTGAAGGTTTATGGATGGAGATCTCCTATGAGATATTTCCCAGTGATACTTTAGTAGAGTAATGATATAGGGCTTGCAAGAGAAGTTCCCTTTAGATGAAATCGGGCCTGCTGATGGGGAGAGGTGTGGAGCAAAGAGGGAAATTGCCCAGGGCCCGGGGAATTTAAAAGGAGCCGGGGGTCCCCGGCCGCCACCATCACCGGCAGCAGCGCAGCAGGGCTAAAGCAGGCTTCCTGCCCGCCCTCACTCGTGCTCCGTGCCACTCCTGGAAGCAGCTGGCACCATCCCTGTGGCCCCTGAGGGGGCGGGGGGGTCTCCGCATGCTGCCCCCTCCCTGAGCGCTGATTCCACAGCTCCCATTGGCCGGGAACTGCGACCAATGGGAGCTACAGGGGCGGTGTCTGAGAGCAGTGGTGCACGGAGACCTCCTGGGCCCCCTGCCTAGGAGCTGCTGCCAAAGGGGATGTGCCGGTTGCTTTCGGGAGCCGCCTGAGTTAAGTGCTGACCCCCTGATCCCTCCTTCACCCCAACCCACCTGCCCCAGCCTAGAGCCCACACCCTGCACCCAAGCTTCCTCTCAGACCTGTCACCCAGCACCCCCCTTCCACACTCAAATTCCCTCCCAGTGCCCAACCCCTAACCCCCTCCCAGAGTCCGCACCCCCTTCCGTACCCAGCCCCCTGCCCCAGCCTGGTGATAGTGAGTGATGATGGGGGGGGGGATGGAGTGAGCAGGGGTGGGGCCTCAGAGAAGGGGTGGGATGGGGCAAGCCTCATGGAAAGGGCGGGGCAGGGCAAGGGTCTTCATGATTAGACAATTGGCAATCCTACCAGGTGGGCATGTGAAATCCCTGGCTGGGCTGGAAGAGTGTGCCCAGTAGTGCAGCCGGCAGCTCGCTGGACACCAGCCAGCACTAGCACCTTACCACCCAAATGTCAGGTGGACCGTGTCCATGTGTGCATGCTCGGGGGCCCATTGACTGTTCTGCCCTGGGACCCGGAATTGCTGTCCGTAGGCCTGGCTGAAATTGATTAACGTGTAATATGGTCTGATCCCTGGCCATTCATACAGATGATTGAGTCCTTAAGCAGCTTGCTTATTATTTTTTCTTTTATTTTAATATGTATTAAAGGCAGAGTACAAATAACATTAATTAATAACCAGAAATCCACAATACAAGTGAATGTCTGTACTCTTAAAACATGTCTCAGATCCCCCGGGACACAGCTATTGCTGTAAATTCCAGTTCAGAGAGAACTTGCAGCCTGTAAACAGAAAACACACAGTATGTACCCAGCTTTTCTATACTGTGCTGATTCATCAGGTTGAAAGCTGTAGAAATTAAATTATTGAACTATAGTAATATATGCATTAATTATGTATACCAGGATTTTTTTTATGGTTGAGATGGTGTTCTTTATAAAACCTTCCCCTGTGTGCATGTGTAAAATGCTAAGTACCTGTTTTATTTTTCCTCTGTAAAACTCATATTTGAATCCTGTTCTTCTTACAGAAAACCCTAACATCATCTTTGGGATCGTGTTTCATACTGAATATGAATAAAACCAAAAGATAAATAGTAACGTTGCTACAACTGTGTGATAACACTGACCCCAGGAGTATAATGGACTATCTGAAGGCCAATAAAGTAATCCCATTAACACAATATTCTCAGTGTAGGATATTTGATACAAGGTGACACACTTAGTTACACATATTTTGCATATAGTTGATGAAAAAGAAAAATCCATGTGAGCAACAATGAATGAGGTGTGTAACTATGGGACCAATCTGCATGGATTGGAATTGAACAGTGGGAATGGTTATTGATTTTCTGGCAATTTAACCCTTAGTACCTGGCTATGCATACTTCCTACACAACTATAGATGATACCACCCTTAATACTGGACTATTCTTTGCTGAAGCATGAAGCAAAGTTGTGGAGTTGAATCATCATGAATCCCAAGGAAACCTAAGCTAAAATGTATTCCATATGCAGTGTTTGGATTAAGAAAGGGCAATAATGAGAATGTTAATGTCCAGTTTGCAACCTTTGCACCCTAGGACCATAGAAATCCTAAAAACTAAGGCCTTGTCTACACTGCAAAAAGTTTTAGCCAAAAGGCAGCTTTTGGTGATGAAACAGTGGAGTTATACACAGGGCAATGCCACTTTTGGTAACAAAACTGCTCAGTTTCAGTGACAAAATAAAACCACCTTGACAAGAGTCATAGGGCTTTTTACACAAAAGTTTTATTGCCAAAGTGCCAGTGTAGACACCACACTTGATTTACTTGCTATAATTGGCCTCCAGAAAGTGTCCCACAATGCCCATCCTGACCACTGTGATCAGCAGTTCCAACTCCGCTGCGCTTCATCCAGGTAAGCAACTTTACACCCCTCCCCTTTAAAGCCCCAGTGTGGAGAGCTCACATCGCATCTTCCCAGCTGATAACGGCAGCTCCATGTGGCAAAGGCTCTCCCGCTTGGACCAATGTGGAGCTTCTAGATCTGCTCAGTATATGGGGAGAGGAGGCTGTGCAGTCCCAGCTGCACTCCAGTCATAGGAATTTCCATACCCATGGGCAGATTTCTCAAAGCAGTGCTAAAAGGACTATGATCAGGAAACACTGCAGTGCAGAGCAAAGATGAAGGAGCTGAGGCACGCATACCAGAAAACAAAGGAGGCAAACCATTGCTCCAGTGATGCACCACAGATCTGCCATTTTTATAAGGAGTTGGACGCTATCCTGGGCAGCGACCTCACCTCCACCACCAAGAGCCCCAGGGATACTTCAGCAGAGCTGGAGCGGGCAAAAAGTGGACCTAACCCAGAGGATGAAGTCATTGACGAAGAGGGAGTTAGACAATGATGTGGAGCCCACAGTGGGGTTGCCCAGTGGTGCGTCTAGTCAGGAGTTGTTCTCCACTCTGGAGGTGTCTAGCCAGTTGTACTCCAACAAGCAGGAGAGGAGACCCCTGGTAAGTGGTTTTGCTTTGTGAAGTGTGGAGGTGGGTTGAGGGCATAGAAATGTACATGGCTCACTGTGTTTGTGTGCTAGACATTTCCCTGTGCAGCTAAGCAGTACAGTGGAACAGGGTGTTGGTACACACCGAGATTTCACATGAATCCTCCAGAAAGGTCTCTAGGAAACTTTCCTGGAGGTACTTCGCAGTCATCTGCCAAAGGTTCCTTGGCAGAGCTGCTGTGTTCCTTCCCTCATAGAAGGAAACTTTCCCACATGATTCTGCAATCACTTGTGCAGAGACCAGAGCGGCACACAGGTGAGCAGCATAGGGACTGGGGCAGAAGCCACAAGCATGTATAAGATGCACCTTTGCTTCCCTGGTTACCTTCAGGAGCGAGAGATCTGCTACAATGACACCCATGTGTGGAAAAGGGTGGGAAATTTTAGAGTATTATCCCTAGTTGACTGCACCATGACCCTTTCATATTGCTTTTCTCCCCATGTACAGTGCCCCCTGCTCTGGGGTAAACTCACTGTGCTTGAGGGGCTTGCTGGCATGTGTGCTTATCAAGGATCAGTGTGAAAGGGATTGGTATGTTACCAAAGGTGTATTTTACTGTAATGTTTCAATTTTGTACATGTGCTTAACAATCATGCTTCTGTGTATTGTTTCTTGTATTCCTGCAGATGTGACCTTCAAAGGCACCCACTACACACCAGCACAGCACCTCCGCCAGATAAGAAAGCAGATGTGATGGTACAAATAGACATGTTCTGGGAGGTGCTGCAATACTCAGATGCAGGAGAGAACAAACACGGGCAGTGGAGGGAAATGGAAAGGCAGGACAGTTAAAGGCTGCCTCTGTATGTGTGTGTGTGTGTGTGTGTGTGTGTGTGTGTGTGTGTGTGTGTGTGTGTGTGTGTGTGTGTGTGTGTGTGTGTGTGTGTGTGTGTGTGTGTGTGTGTGTGTGTGTGTGTGTGTGTGTGTGTGTGTGTGTGTGTATGATTAGAGCTGTGGAGTAGCAAACAGATGCTGAAGTCCCTCATAACACTCCAGACTGATCAGTTATGGGCCTGCCCTCCCCTTCAGCACATTCAGAACACTTTCCTATGTCCTCCCCAAACTCCACCCAGGCATTCCTTCCTGCTTTCTGGGACGTCTAACTTTCCCATTCACTCCATGCCCATGGACACCTTTTCAAATGATAGCTGGACTTACACATAGCTCTGAAAGGCAGCCTTCCCCCTGTACCTCCTCTCCCCGCAAGCATTTTGTGTGTGGTGTGGGGGGAAGGGAGTTTGTGCAATAAAAGGAAAGTTTTTTGAATGATAAGCAATCTTTGTCTCCTGCAAATTGTGATAGCAGATGGCAGCAACATGTAAACAAGCAATTTAATCGTTTGCTTACATTGATTCCTTGGCCACACAAATCACAAGTGCTTCCTTGCAAAACTTGATTTCATTAAGCATTGCAGTCTCAATCATAGAAACATACATTACTGGTTCTCATCTTCAAAGTGTTGCCTCAAAGCCTCCCTGAATCAAATTGCCCCCCATTGTGCCCCTCTAATAATCCTAGTAACTGGCTGCTCAAAAGCAGCCGCCAGGTGTTCTGCCTCAGCAATCCACCCCTGAACAAACTTTTCACCCTGACCTTCACAAATATTGCGCAACATACACACGGCTCTGACCATGGGAATATTATCCTCATTGAAGTCTAACCTGCCATAAAGGCATCACCAGCACACCTCTAATCTGCCAAAGGCACATTTCATGGTCATCCTGCATGTGTTCAGCCTATTAGTGAACCACTCCTTACTGCTATCCAGGTTTCCTGTGTAAGGCTTCATGAGCCGTGGCATTCAGGAGTATGCCAGGTCTCCCAGGATCACTATGGGCATTTCAACATCCCCTATTGTAATCTTCTGGTCTGGAAAGAAAACACCACTTGCTGCTTTCTGTACAGGTTGATGTTCCCAAAGATACGTGCATCATGCACCTTTCCAGAACACCCCACATTGATGTCAGTGAAATGCCTGTGGTGATCCACAAGCACCTGCAACACCATGGAGAAATACCCCCTTCCTATTGTCAAGTATCAGGGGGTAGCCGTGTTAGTCTGTATCTACAAAAACAACAAAGAGTCTGGTGGCACCTTAAAGACTAACAGATTTATTTGGGCATAAGCTTTCGTGAGTATAAACCTCACTTCTTCGGATGCATAGAGTGAAAGCTACAGATGCAGGCATTATATACAGACACATGGAGAGCAGGGAGTTACTTCACAAGTGGTTAACCAGTGTTGACAAGGCCAATTCAATCAGGGTGGATGTAGTCCACTCCCAATAATAGATGAGGAGGTGTCAATTCCAGGAGAGGAAAAGCTGCTTCTGTAGTGAGCCAGCCACTCCCAATCCCTATTCAAGCCCAGATTAATGGTGTTGAATTTGCAAATGAATTTTAGTTCTGCTGTTTCTCTTTGAAGTCTGTTTCTGAAGTTTTTTTGTTCAATGACAGTGACTTTTAAATCTGTGATAGAATGACCAGGGAGATTGAAGTGTTCACTTACTGGCTTGTGTATGTTACCATTCCTGATGTCCGATTTGTGTCCATTTATTCTTTTGCGGAGGGACTGTCCGGTTTGGCCAATGTACATGGCAGAGGGGCATTGCTGGCACATGATGGCATATATGACATTAGTGGATGTGCAGGTGAATGAGCCCCTGATGGTGTGGCTGATGTGGTTGGGTCCTCTGATGCTGTTGCCAGAGTAGACATGGGGACAGAGTAGGCAACGAGGTTTGCTACAGGGATAGGTTCCTGGGTTGGTGTTTCTGTGGTGTGGTGTGTAGTTGCTGGTGAGTATTTGCTTCAGGTTGGGGGGTTGTCTGTAAGCAAGGACTGGCCTGCCTCCCAAGGTCTGTGAGAGTGAGGGATCATTTTCCAGGATAGGTTGTAGGTCGTGGATAATGCGCTGGAGAGGTTTTAGCTGGGGGCTGTATGTGATGGCCAGTGGTGTTCTGTTATTGTCCTTGTTGGGCCTGTCCTGTAGTAGGTGATTTCTGGGTACCCGTCTTGCTCTGTCAATCTGTTTCCTCACTTCCCCAGGTGGGTATTGTAGTTTTACGAATGCTTGATAAAGATCTTGTAGGTGTTTGTCTCTGTCTGAGGGGTTGGAGCAAATTCGGTTGTATCTTAGGGCTTGGCTGTAGACAATGGATCGTATGATGTGTCTTGGATGGAAGCTGGAGGCATGTAGGTACGTATAGCGGTCAGTAGGTTTCCGGTATAGGGTGGTGTTTATGTGACCATCACTTATTTGTACTGTAGTGTCCAGGAAGTGGATCTCTTGTGTGGACTGGTCCAGGCTGAGGTTGATGGTGGGGTGGAAATTGTTGAAGTCCAGGTGGAATTCTTCAAGGGCCTCCTTTCCGTGGGTCCATATGATGAAGATGTCATCAATGTACCTTCCTATTGATGTACTCCGGCAAGATGGTCTGGTGCCAAAATTGGAATACAAGTGCCATCTTATCACCCCTCTGCAGTTAGGGAAACCCATTTCTGCAAAGCCATCTACTATTTCACATACATTGCCAAGAGTCATGGTCCTTCATAGCAAGATGTGATTAATGGCCCTGCACACTTGCATTAATGCACCCCTAACAGTTGACTTCCTGACTCCAAATTGATTTGCAGCTGACTGGTAGCAGTCTGGAATTTCCAGCTTCCACACTGCGATCGCCACATGCTTCTCCTTTGAGAGGGCAGCTCTCATTTGGGTGTCCTTGCAACACAAGGCTGGGGCAAGCTCCGCACACAGTTCCAGGAAGGTGTCTTTCCTCATCTGAAAGTTCTGCAGCCACTGCTCATCATACCAAACCTGCCTAATGTTGCAATCCCACCACTCAGTGGGACTTTCCTGAGCCGGAAAGTGACAGTCCGTCATGTGCAGCTGTTCTAAGAATGCCAAAAATAATCTAATGTTGCTCCTATCCATGGCAGACAGCACGTCAGGCAACTGTGAACCCAGATGAGTTAGGAACTTTATGATTAACTGCATTGCAATTCGCAATGTGCTACTGACAGCAAGCAGAGCATTGGAGAGTATAGTGGGATTCATTCTTTCAGACACAGATGGTAGGGCAGGCATAAAACAAGGGATGTTGAAAAATGCCATGAACTGAAGACAGAAGCACATGGAATGCTGGGACAGAAAGCAATGCATCATGGGACATGGATCACAGCACATCATGGGTGTGGAAAGGCAGAGTTGAGCCCACAAGATCTAGCAGGAAAAGATGGAGAGCTGAACTGTGGATAGCTACCCACAGTGCATTGCTCTCAGTCGATGCCACTATCCCAAGTGTGGACATGCTCTGCTGACAGAGGAGGACAGTGAACATGCAATAACTATTTTCTTTCAGAGCTTTGATTGTTAACCAAACTTTTAGGGAAAAACCTCTGCTGGTGTTGACATGGCCTAAAGCTAGTACTACAAATCAACAGGAACTGACTCAGTGGCTGATGCAGTCAGCTGTACTAGCTGACGAGCATATTAGCAAGAGAACCTCAGTGTTGGAAGGTAGACTAAGGCATGGGAATAGCTCACATATGGAATGGAAATTACTTTTTGTTACAAGTGCAGTGGCTTTTGTTGGATCAATTCCTGTAAACCTCTTAGAAAAAGAGCAAGTGAGCTGTAAATGCTGTATCTGTGCTCCAAAACAACGTGTCCTGGGGGGATTGTACAACTCCTGCACAAATAAAACTTTGTTAAAAAGGAATTAAGGTTGGAAATGCAGATTGTCTAGTCCAAAACAATCTTACACTTTCTTTACAAAAATTCTGTACCTTTGCCTCACAGGGTGAGGCTGGGCCAGAGGCAGCTAACATGTGCCTGGTTTATCCCACCACCTCAAGGGGAGGGATTGAGTACAAGAGTCATATGATTGGGGGGGAGGGGGAAGCAGGAAAAATGCATCTCCAGCAAAGGATGGGGAAGAAGATGAAGGAAAAGGGGCCAAAACAAAAACAGTGTTAAGAAACAAGGAAGCGGTTTTAAAGGTCTGTGAAGGCTACTCTCTCATCCTCGTGGAGGGTCACTAGTCTTAAAAGGGGAAAAGGGACAAATCTTCCTTTGTCTACCTTACCTTCCACAAACAATTCAATCTAGAAAAAAGTATAACTTATTTCAGCATCTGAAGAGAAGTTATGAACAATGGACACATTCTTCCCTTATTTTTAAAGAGGGAAAACCCATTAAAATAAAAGCCAGAAACAACAACATGTTAAACAAGTGCTGCACAAGATCCAGTATTTAAACCTCAGGCTGGAGGAGTTGCTCATTGATTTGGAGTAAGCAGCCAGTAGGCAAAATAAAAAGGAAAAGACAAGTGTATCCCTTCCACAAAAGCTGACATCAAGAAAGTTGTTGGAGTTAAAAATCCATGAAGTCTGACATTCAGGCAGCAATTAAAGAGCTTAAAAGCATAGAAATAGCAGAAGACTAAAGGCTCCCTCTTATACCATTGAAGTTCATGGGAATTGTCATTGAATTATACGGGAGAGGGATCAGACCTCTGGTCACTAAAATGAAAGCAGACTTGAATGAACATGCAGACATGGCCACAGACAGAAAAGAGAATGAGCTGGAGCTCAAAGTAGAGGACTAATAAAACAATTTAGAATAAAATGTGCCCCAGGAAAGGAGGGCAGAAAAAGGGAACCCTGTGACTTCTGTGGGAGCTCTAGTTAAAAAAAAAAGTTTAGTAAAGATTAATATTAAAATTGGGAAGGAAATTTTCCTGTTCTCCATGAAATCCGCCCACCCCGCCCATCTTGAATAGGGATAAAAAGGTCAAACTTTAATGAACCAAACGTCCTTCACCTCCCCACCCACCAAATGTTGACTGGGTCAGTTGAAACATTGTTTTGATTTCAACTTTGTGTTACTATAAACAAACACACTTCAAAACAATATGCTGTTTTGATCCCCCACAAAATTGACTTTTTTTTTTTTTTTTTTTTTTTTTTTTTTTAAGATGAAAAGGTTCAGAACAAGATATCTTGACTATTTGAAGTTCCCTCCCCCCAAGAAAAAAAACTTTTCAAAATCGAACACTCATTAAAACGGTCCCTTTCTTTCAAAATGTTGGTTTCAATGAAAAACATTGTCAAAAAATTCTTAGCCAGCACTAATTGACCCAGCTCATTATGCTCTATTTTCCTTCGCACCCTAGAGACATAGGCTTTCCTCTTTATTATGCTCCCAAGGACCAAATTATTAGAACATGAAAATCCAGATGTTCTCTAGTGATCAAAGGTTAGGGTATAGAAATTTGCCAGGATCTGTCAACCCTAAGGTTGACAAATGGGAGAGATCTAAAATGGTACCAATAATCTACCTCTAAAGCCAACATCCAATATTGGTGTGGAATTCCTCTTAAACTCTCCTGCTCCCATAAAACTGAAATCTTACAATTTTTATTGTTAAAAAAAAAAAAAAGATTCTCAAACATCTGAACACTGAATTTGATTCAAAGAACAATAAGGGTGGCAGTGACAAGATGGGAAATATGAAAATAAAAGCAATCTGGCAGCCAGAGACCACATGGAGGTAATTTAGCAAGAAACCTCTGGCAAAAAACAAAAAAAAACAAAAAACACACACCACAAAAGACAAAACACACACACCACCCCCCACTTGGCAGGATCAAAATAAAGACGGTGGTGAAAAAGAGGAAGAGGAGGAGGATAACTGAACTAAGTATTGCCTTTGTCTCCACCTTTATGATTAAGCTGGACCAACCAACAATTTCTCATTACAACCATCGGTGCTTTGAAATAGTATTGTTATGAATAGAAATGCCACCCAGATGCATCAACAAGGTGAGGGAATTTGATGGGGGCAGTGTCCCAGCAGCAAGGGAGGGGACACTTGCTGAGGGACAAAAGGTAGCTCCTCCTGCCCCCAACCCCGAGTCTCTGGCCCCCATTGGCTAGCTGTGGGGGAGGGCTGCTCATTGGTTAGCATTCCCGAGCTCCCAGGATTTAACAGGGAGTGGGGACCGTGTGGAGCCTCTTGTGGCACCATTCCAGCAGCCCCACCCTACCCACTCCAAACTAGGAATGGGAACTCAGCCTGACAGGAGGGTCTAGCCAATGGCCTATTTGGGGGGGTAAGAAGGAATTTATTCCCATAGACCAATTGGCAGTGGACCAGGGATGGGTGGTTTTTTTTGCCTTTCTTGTAGCACCTTCAAGTCACGGTGGGTTAAGTAGGAATGCATTTAGTCCCTAAATGAGTTGTTAATTAGTCACCAACTTGTGGCTGGTTTCCAGTGTGGTTAAAAGGATAAAATGATCAGTTCCCAGAGGTAAAAGAGTTGGGATTTAGTGATGGGCTAGGGGCTCATGGGATAGAGTGAGACCTTGTGGCCTTCATGGACTGAGATCTTCATCCTCTGTCCCCCTCACAGTGAGAAGTGTGCTAGGACTCGGAGCTGAATCCTGAGATGTAGACTGAGGAGAGCCTAACTGGAGTTACAGGTTATATGGCAAGATGACCTGTAACCCTTGTACTAGTTATGAGTTCTATGGTAAGAAACCTTGTAACCATCACACTGGAACCAACTAAATGCCTGGTATAAGAAAGTCTGGGTGATGGGTGGGTAGTGCACCTCCCCTGTGCTAAAATTTAATAGAAGTTTCAGCCTGATGCTTAATTCCATGCATGTATCTGCCCTCATTTCACAGCTGTGTCCACGTCAATTCTACTAATTTAACCCCAACTGTCAACTGGGCAGTATTAAAGGAAGAAATAGCTATCTTCTTTTGAAAGGTGAATCATTCTCCCCTCTTCTTTATTACTTGAGGGGCTGACTGAATTGCAGAAGCTTTCCTACAACATGGGTTGAGATCCAGTGACCTAGTGACATTTTCTGTTGACAAGCTTAATATCTAAGGATGCTATTTGTGTAACCATATCTGTGTAGCAGTTATGGATAGGGTTCTGTACTAATATTTAGGAAACTTTGCAGGATGGTGTGTGTTAGAGGGCTTATTCCTTCACCCTCCAACTTCCCTGGTCCTTCTCACATGAAGAGAACAACAATACCCGAAGTCTGAAGGTGCAAATAATTAGATGTTTATTGGGGTGAACTTCCAGCAAGTTTAAATCCAAGTTCCTTTTTCCTTATTTTTGAATTCCAACTTACTTCCTGTTTTCCCCTAATTTACATAGTAATATTCTCAGCTATACCTTAACCAATCATTTTACTGATATTTACCTAACCAATCCTAGCATATTATATGATTAGCTAACCAATTATCCCACTACCCTAATCAATTTACACCTAGCAAAATTAATTATACAGCAGACAAACAATTAGAGAACCAGATGGATTAACAATAGAAAAGTGCGGGCCATAAAGATAAAACATACAGAAATGAGGGTTTCACGACCACAACTATTGAGAAGTAATTTCTTGCCAGACAGGATGCTATCAAATTAAATTTTCTTTAACCATCTTTATCTAGTGGTGATGGGTATTATCAGGACAGGATTGTATTCCTAACAGCCCAATAGCACCTTATTTCAATGTGACTAGTTTGCAATGGGAGGATGTGACCAAATGCTTCCCAGTTTATGGCTGCCTCTGCTGCTTAGCCAAAGGCCTTAGCCTAAGAACCAGGCCTCAGACTGTCACAGTGAGAGAAGGCCCATACACAGGCAGACTGATTTTGATTCTCTCTTTTATACCTCTATAACTAGCAAAGTGATAAAAATATGCCCAAGTTCTTAAAGTATAGGCCTTTACAGGCGGGCCTGCATATCTATATTCTAATAGTGTTACATCTACATATCAAGGCATAGGTGGGGGGGGGGGGGTCATAACTCCATGGCTATATGAATGCATATCAGGGCTGCCCAGAGGGGGGGTGTAGTGAGTCGGTGTGGCTCCCCTCCTGCCCAGAAGAGGGAGCCCACGTGCAGGTACCAGAGTGGGTGGGACCACCACCGCCTGTCCCCGCCCCCCGGAAGTCAAGGGGCGGGACAGGAAGTATAAAGGCTGGCTGCCAGAGCTCAGTCGGCGGCCAGCCACTGCCGGGAGCAGACGTGTGGCTGGGAGCTCCCAGCCAGGAGACCGCCGAAGACCGAGGCCTGGACCCTAGCTGGCCCGAGCACGCTATGAGGAGGAGCCACCGGAGCCCATCCGCTCCCGTCACTGGGAGAATCCCTGGGAGCCTCACCCCACCAACCCTGAGGGTGAGACTGTACCCGAACCCCTCCGCCCCTGCTGCTACCCAGAGGAGCCGCCTGAGGACTGTTGGCCTGACTTCCCGGCAGAGCTACCGGACCTGCCACTGAGTCCTGGCCGAGAGGAGCCCATGCAGATGGACTGGCCTGAGCCCGGCGCGACGAACGAGGTAGGCTCTGAGGGGGATCACGGAAGTAGCCCGGGGGTAGCAGACCCCGATCCGGCTGCAACTGAGTGTGAGCCTATGTCAGTGTGTTGCGGTCTGGATACCCCACTGACCAGCAGCGGCAGCAACCGCTGTTAGGGCCCCGGGCTGGAACGCAGTGGAGTGGGTGGGCCTGCGTTCCCCCCTGCCACCCCCCACTCACGGGTGGCAGGCATCCCCCTCACCCAACACTCTGCTACAGAAAGCCTAGGCGTGCCTTGCCTGGGCTTTGAACTATTTGCTCGCTCAGCCCCTGCAAACAAGGGCCTGAGCTTTACTGTGTTTGCCCCGCCCTGATCCAGGGCCTCGGCTTTGAACTATTTGCTCGCTCAACCCCTACAGTCAAGGGCCTGAGCTTTACTGTGTTTGCTCCGGCCCTGCACCAAAGAGCCAGAGCTTCGGGACTAACTGACTGCTTGTTCCCACAGTAGTGAGTCGGTGTGGCTCCCCTCCTGCCCGGAAGGGTCGAGCCCCGGCTAGGACCTATTACAGGGGACAAGGGAGGCAATTTGCCCCAGGCCCCTCAGCCCCCCCCCCAGAATATAGTATTCTAGAATATTGCAACTTTTTTTAGTGGAAGGGGCCCCAAAAATTGCTTTGCCCCAGGCCCCCTGAGTCCTCTGTGCGGCCCTGATGCATATGACAATAGTCAAACATGTTTGTGTAAAAGAATGCTTTTAGCATTCTTTTTGTCTCTAGTTGAGGAGATGCAATGGATGCTTTTGGTTGGGGTCTTTGTCTCCCTGTCTGGAAGAGTCCAGTGGTTTAATATGATTATTGCAGTCATGGTCAGTTGGAACGTGGACCAGTTCACCAATCCATGCTGATTGAGCGTTTGAGGCTCTGGTATTGAAATACTTTGTTCATAAAGGAAGTCAGAATGTAAGGATGCAAGAGCTAAGCAACCTGCAGAAAAATAAATCTATTTCTCTCATCCAAATCATGTGTACACAATGACTTATCTAATCTGCCTTTAAATGAGCTCCTTTAGAAACTGATATTTGCCAACTGATTTTGGAATGATCATTTCTCAACCTCAGTTGGCCTATGTGAACAGTGTGAAAGTAAGGCAGAGGCCCCGGATGGTGAGTAACTTATTGCTTAGAGACCAACTAGCCTTAGCTTAAAGGAAACAAAGATATTTTGAAATCACCAAAACTGGTGAAATATCCAGTAACATTGATTAGAAAGCCTGTAATGCAGTCATAAGAAGCTTATTAGTACTGCTTCTGGGAAGGAAAGATGGAGCCAAGCTGAAAGAAACTGACTCCAGGCCAATTTTTTTTTTTAAATAGACATTTCACATTAAAAAAATCAGAATCCAAAATATGTTTAAAGAGACTCAACCTCCAGAAGTCAAAACTAACTATCAACCTTTCTGCTAATGCTGCACTATTTCCAAACATGGCAATAAATCTGTTTGGAAATTTATTCTTGCAACCTTAAAGGACAGAAACTGGGTTGTTTGTTTTTAAAACAAAGTTACATTTTGTAGACTGAGAGGGTCACCAGAGAAGTGCTGATACAGACACTATTGAGTTTCAGCTCTATCTGATCTGTGTGTAGGACCCCCTACAAATAAGATCCTTGTTTTGGTGGAAACTGGGTTGTTCAAAGCATTTTCTAGCAGTACAAAAACTTCTGCTTCTAGTAACATCGCAAGCACATTTTTGATGGGATAATTTTACAAGCAGAACCCAGGAACTCTAAACTCATTAGAGAGCAGTGGGACTGGTACCCAGAACTTCCAGACATGGCTTTGCAGTTTTACTCCACTGCATTGGAACTGGTCCAAAAATAAAGGAACCTCTTCCTTTATAAGCATTTTCCTTGTAGGAACACAAAACAAACAAATATGAAAGTCAAAGTAGAAGACAGGTGTTTTAATTAAACCAATCCAGGAAGGATCATTCACAACATCTTTCCAACTACAGCAATTAACTCAGTGTCTTACTGTTAATTGAGTTCACCAAAAACATCAAAAACAAATCACAATGTTAAAAACGTGCTACAAGTCAATCACTTACTAGTTCTTTGCTGCTAGTGCTGCAATGAGGGACTCATTTCACATGGTTCTGGCACAAAACCTTGCACCTGCTGGGAGTCAACACAAGTCTTTCCTCTGCTTATCATCCCCAGTCCAATGGCCAGGCAGTAAGGGCCAACCAAATTCTTAAGTATGATTGGTCTTCACTTCTCCCTTATGTAGGTGAACTCCACAACACCACAAGCCATGCATCTACAGGTCAAAGCCCCTATTTTACTAACTATGGGTACCACCACCGATTCCACCCACAATTACCCACGTATTCTCCCTACCTGTCTGCCTCAGACCTCATGCAGCAGATTTGTCAGGCCCTGAAGAAGCACCTGGGGGTAAGGTTACCAGCCATCCAGGATTGTCGTGCAGTGTCCAGGAAGTAAAGATTAATCTTTAATTAAAGATTGTCATATTATGAAACATCCAGGAATATATCCAACCAAAATTGGGAACCCTACCTGGGACGGAAGAGGTGGGAAAGAGCCGACTATGAGATATGCAGACCAGCATCAACAGCAAGGCCCCACCTACTCAGTGGGATATAAGGTATGGCTCTCCACACTGACATACCTACTCACAAGCTGGACTTAATGGTTCTTTGGCCCTTTTGAGATCCTGTAACAGTGAACTTCCACTACCCAGCTCTCTGAAGAGTCACCTGGTATTTTACGTATCACTTTTGAAACCTTATGCAGAAAACCCTCTCACAGAGCCCAGGCACCTCCACCACCAGTACAGAGACAGGGCCACAAGGAATACATGGCTCATGAGATTCTGGACTCTAAACAAATATTTCAGGCTCTGGTACCTTACTCAGAGGGAGGGTAATGTCCTGTGGACACTATACACTTGTGCAAACATTCAGTTGGAATCACCCTATGAAGCTTGGTCTGACATCACCCTAAGGGCACCCCTTAGAGAAAGGGGTGATGTCAGGAACTTTGGGTCTTGAACCCACATCCACAGGTTTCTTAGGAGCTAGGCAGTCCCAACCTGCCACCCAGTGTCCTGCAACAGTTGCTGGAGGACTCCAGTCCTGGGATCTGATTGGTGAAACACAGAGGGTCCTGACTGGGTTAAATAGAAGCTGGGGACCAAGCACAGGAGCAGGAAGTGGTCCATACAACTGGGTTCTCCCTGTTCAGGACTGCTTTCCCTGCAACACCTGCTCCTACTGCCTGCTGCTGATCTGTGAATAACCTGACACTGCCCTCTGGCCTGTCTCAGACTCTGACCTCCCGGCGGCTGACTCCTGCTCTGACCACTAGGTCAGACTGCTCACATCTCAGTCATGACACCTGGACACTTTAGAGGGATGCTTTATACTGGCCTGTGCAGAGCTCTGCAATGTGGGGAGAGTCAGAGGAAGGGCCTACAACAAGGGTAGCCAATTATTTTTTTTGTCAAGGTCCAAATTTATTGGTCAAGCGATAGTCAACGTCCAGACTCCAGAGAAAATACTACAAAACAACAATGATAAGATTTTGGGATCCATTCAAAAGCATTGGCAGTCCAGATTTGACCCACGGTCTGCCTATTGACTACCCCTGGACAAAAATCTCCAATTATACAATAAATAGAACAGAAAGATTTGTCTAAGTGGCAGAGAAGGGCTGCAGCAGCTTCCTCCCATTCAAAACATGCTGATGTTTTGGGGATTTGGACCTTAGTCTAATTGGACCTGGATTAAGACCATTAATAACTTTAATCGGGCCAAAAAACTTGAGCTGGAGACAAATGTAAGCCTATGACCAAAAAGGATCAGTATGTTAATACCAAGTTTCAGGGTAGAGATTCCCTCTTCCCAAGTATTCAGTGTCTGTACTGCTTCCTATCCAGATTATTGTAAGCAGGCAATCACATCACAAACACTACCCCTCTGAAAAGTCTCACTGAGGCTAGGGTGACCAGACAGCAAATGTGAAAAATTGGGACAGGGGTGAGAATGACAGGAGCCTGTATAAGAAAAAGACCCAAACATCGGGACTGTCCCTATAAAATCAGGACATCTGGTCACCCTAACTGAGGCCAAGGACTGACTAGCCATGGAGACTGAAATATTATTTAGTACTTACACAGAGCTTAACACATTGAAAAAAACACTGTACCCATTAAATAGCTAATTGTCCCCACACCCTTTTGAGGTAGGCAGGCAAGAATTATAGATGAGGAAACAAGTTATATACAGAGAAACCGATTATACAAGAGATGTTAAGTGATTTGGTCAAGGCCACTGTAAACATGCGGGACTCACCCCTGCGGCACCTCCTGCTGGTCGTCTCAGGGAATTAGGTCTTTTCCAGCCTGGGCGCTCTCTGTAGGCTGGTGTTCCGCTTGTTTCCGGCCCAGTGTCCCTTTCGGACCCCGGTGCCCTTTTATCTGGGGGTGCTGCCCCCTGGCAATACCCCCACACTCTGCCTCTTGGTCTCCCTTCTCTAATCCCCACCTTGCCTCAGTCTGGGCTACTGCCAGTCATCACTAAGCCCCCACTCCCTGGGGCAGACTGCAGTGTAAAAGCCACTCATCATAGGCAAGGGGGTTCAGACCTGCTGCCTTCCTCTGCCTCCCAGTACCTCTATGGGCCTTGGACCAGGCCCTGCAGCCTGGAGAGTTGCTAGCCTAGAGCTTCCCTGCTTCACTCCCAGTACCCTTTCTGCAGGGAGCCAGGCCCTGCTCTCTGGCAGCCTAGAGAAAGAGACTCCTGGGCCTCTGGCTCACAGCCTTTTATACAGATCAGCTGTGGCCTGATTGGGGCATGGCCCAGCTGTGGCTGCTTCCCCAAATCAGCCCAGCTTAGCCGCTCTCAGCCACAACCTTCTCCCATGGCTGATTAACCCCTTTTCTGCTGGAGTGGGGGAGCCGCCCCACTACACACCCTCCCCCTTAAGATCCCCTGGAGGGGGGGGGTGTCTATCTCCCCAGCATTCCTCTCAGCTGGCCCCACAGGGAGTCCCTCTCCTTGCGCATGCTCTCCAGTGCAAGGCACAGCTGACTCCCTTCCTCCATAGTTTGGGTTCCCACGGTAGCCCTTTCAGCTCCCTCAGGGGATCCCAGGTTTGTCTGGGGCCTCCCTGCCCTGACAAGCCCCTCTTTTGGGCCGTGATCACCACCACCCCCTCCTTCAGGGCAGTCTTGGACCCGGCCTGGTCCTCCAGCCTCCCCCTCCTTCTCTGGGGGCCAGGCCACTTTCCCCAGCTCTCCTTGTGGCGGCACAGCCAATGCTCACCCCTGACCACCTCAGGGCTAGCCTGGGCCCTGCAAGCCCTATAGGGGCACTCCCTCTTCCTGTGTCCAGGCTCCCCTCAGGCCCAACAAGTTCGGAGCCACCTGTTGGCTTCACAGGGGGCACTCCAGTCTCTCCATTGTTTGTTTGTCCCTGGCATAGCCCTTTCTCCAGGGCTCACCTGGGCCCTGCGAGTCCAGTAGGGGCACTCCTTCATGTGCCCTGGTTCCCCACAGGCTGAACAGTTCCTCTGCCTTGGCAAGGCCTTCTGCCCCAGGTGCCTGGCTCCCGTTGAGGTCCATGTGCCCTCCCCCCCACTACAGCCACATAGCCAGTCACCAGCAGAATCAAGTCTGTAAGTCAGGTTTTTCTGTCCCCAGGCTCATGCTCGGTCCAGCAGTCAAAACTCCTGTTTAATCTTACCAAAAGAGGTAAGAGACATTGCTCAATTTCATTCCATTATTCTTAGTAACAATAAATTCCCTCTTGAACTGCCTTAAGCAGTTCCTCTCCCCACTTGATATTATCACTTATCAGGTCCTTGTAGAATGTTATTTCCTGTCCTTTTAGTTCTCATATGGCAAGCTGCAGCTGTGTAGGACCCAAGTTTCAGAGAAGCTGAGCATTTGCAGCTCCCCATTGGCTTCAGCTGAAGTTGTTAGTAGGGCTACTGAAACATTTTCAGTAGAAACTTTCTGCCAATAGAAAAATGGGTTTTCAGCTAAATAAAAATATTTGCAGAAAGCATCTGCCTTTCTTCTAAAAAAATATGACCACAATAAAAGCAGAAAACCAAAAACTTTCTGCCAAAAGCTTTCAAATTTGGGGTATTTGGTTTCTCAAAATCTAATATTTCTGTGGGGTAAAAAAATCCCCATTTTATCACCACTTGTAATTGTCAAGTGCTCAGGATTTCTGAAAATCAGACCCAAGTTTCCTCTAATCCTGCTGTCCCTTGATCATTTTTGTTGCTCTTTGTATTCTCTTCTGTTTGTCTTTTTATATAGAAGCTCCTAGAACTGAAGACAGTATTCTAGGTGTAGTCTGACCAGTGCTAAATGCTGTATTGAGGTACAACCTCAAAAGGAGCCTCTATTCTATGCAGCTCTAGGATGCACTGCCCTTTTCTCTATCATTTTGTATTGCTTGCCAGTGTGTAATTTGCTGTCCACTGTTACCCTGTGGTCTCTTCCAGCATTACTCTTCCAAGTTGCCCCTTCCCACATTCTGGATTAATTCCCCTTCCACATATTAGTTTGTACTTCAGTTCAAATCACTCTTATTTCCTGGATATATTTCTGATATTAATATTTACTGAGCATCAACAGTTTTCAATGCTGTGTTCAGTGCTGTAAAAACAGATGAAGACTAATGAGCTCACAAGAGACAGCAAGACTTACACATGTAAGTTTTTTGCAATGAGTTTACATATTGAATTATATTGGGACTTCCCACATGTGTCAAGTTACTCACATGCAAAACTGTGTGCAGGATTGGAGCCTAAAAAAGAAATTATTATTCATATTACTTGTAGCAGAACCTCAAGGCAAGTACCTGTCTAATCTGACTGCCTGCCTACCACTGTCCTTCCATGCTTCTTCTACTGTTTGTCACTCTAGGCAGGCATTAGGGTGACCAGACGTCCTGATAAAATCCCAATATCGAGCAGTTTGTCCTGCGTCCCGATCGAAGTACAGTCGGGACGCCATTTGTCCCGATATTTTGTTCCTTTTTTTTTTCCCCCCCTTGTTGCTTAGGCAGCGGTGATCGGCAGGGGGAGTGCCTTTTCAATTGTTACACTCACATCTGGGTCTTTGGCAGCACTTCGGCAGCAGGTACTCCCTTCTTTGCCAGCAAGGTTCATTACCCGCCGCTGAAATGCCGCTGAAGACCGTAAGCGACTGAAGGACCCTCCGCCAAAGTGCCACTGAAGACTCGAACGGGTGAGTGTAACAATTGAAAAGGCGCTCCCCCTGTGGCAGTCCCGATATTTTGGAATTCTCATCTGGTCACCCTAGCAGCCATGGCTATCCCGTTTCTGCCTCTGAGGAGGCCACACCTCCTCACAGTCTGGGCTGCTAGAGTACTTCTCAAAAACAAAGGAAGGGGAATTCACCATACTCAGTGGGTCCCAACCTTCAAGCAGGGCAGGGCTCTGACTTGTAGTCACACAGAGCTGTAGCACCAAGCACTGTCAATGGAGCTCTGGCAGGTGTGAATACAAAGCACCGTCTATGGGGCTCCAGCAGGAGTGACTGAGGAACGCAGTCCTCCTGGCCTAAGGAAGAGGAGTACTGCCACCCCTGATGGTGGGGTGGCAAGGTGTAGGGGAACACAGGCCCACCCAACTCCACCACACCCTAGCCTAGTACCTAACAGTGGCAGAGTAGTCTGCTACTGGGTCAGCAGGGAATCCCCCTGCAACATTCTAACCATGTTTCCAGCAGCACCACAGCCAGACAGTAATCTGGTTCCCCTGGGCTGCTTCCTACTCTCCCCCTCAGGTGTACCTGTATCCAGGGATTGGCCTCAGTCTCCCCAGGATACACCACCAAGGGCAGCAGTAGCAGCTTCTCAGTATCAGGAGTGGCAGGGTTCTCTGGAAGCTTGTGCAGGTCCTTGGGGCAGCAGTGGTTCTCCTTGGCTTACCACTCCATCAGTGGGGAAGAAACATCTGTCTCCTGCATCAACTCCCTCTCAACTGAGTTGCTGGGCCAGCCTTTTATACTTCCTTTTCCTGTCCCGCCCCTCTGCTTCCAGTGTGTGGGGCATTCCCTCCACATCTGCCTCTGAGGGAGGCCATGTCTCCTCGCTACAGTCACCATCTCATTGTGTTGTGTCTAAAATTAGGGCCCATCCCTGCAAACATGTACTCTGAGTTCTATGGAACTGCTCACAAGTTAGGTTATTCATGCATTCGCAGGACTGGATCTTAAATTGTCTAAACTCTTCTGGGCAGGAATCTTATATGTTCCTCTGATGTGAATAATACATTTCTAGGTATTGTAAAAAGATTAAGAAAATAATGAGTCCCTAGCAGTGCAGTCAGAGCATAATGTCCTACATATGTACAAGTCAAATAAACATATGTAGAACCTCAGCAGTATAAAAAGAGGAACAAAATATTCTATTGTGGATTTAAAAAAAAATACATATAAGCAATACATTTCTAACCTTTCTAGGTCTCTGTGTTTTTCTTCTCTACAGGCTGCATAATAATGTACTCTTT
Source organism: Malaclemys terrapin pileata (assembly GCF_027887155.1). Lineage (NCBI taxonomy): Eukaryota > Metazoa > Chordata > Testudines > Emydidae > Malaclemys > Malaclemys terrapin. The sequence continues at coordinate 40,755,088 of NC_071506.1, read as the reverse complement.
TAAAATATTGTGCTATATTTAATCTCTCTTCCAAATTATTAATGGGGATACAAATAAATTCAGACCTAACACTGATCTATGAGGTACTCTGCTGAATACTTTCTTCCAACTCAATGTGTAATTTGATCATCAGCACTAAACAATCTTGCTTAGCTTTTGGCTTGCTCAGTGAGCTTCTGTGAATCCGATAGCGTTAGAAAATGTTTTGCCTGGTTAGTAAAGATATAATTTGCATATAAGTTTAAATGACAGTAATTCTCTTTAAATGTTTTAACACAATGCTCAGCTGTGGGGCCTGAGGCAATGTATACTACCAACATCTTCCAAGAGATGACAAAGATATGCAGGCAAATGAGGGGAAAAGAGGAATGCTGTTTCTCCTGCTCTCCCCCACACCCCCAGCCCCACCACCATTATTGGTATTTCTGACAGAATATGTAATGGATTATTCTAAGTCTTAAGTAAAATATGACCCAGCAGGAAAGATACTTAAGAAAAATCCCTGAAATGCATCATTTTTTGGAAAACACAAAGAACAATTTAGACAAAGCTACACACTGCCCCTATTTAGAGTAGGGGAACCCTGAATATTGTCCCATATCTAAGGGGAGGAATATTCTACAAGTATATAAGAAAATGTGCTTTAAAGTATCCTCCAAACAGCAGTGCCTAGCCTCACAGTGTCTTTTATCCAGAACATCCCTGCATGCAAAGCAAAACATCTGGTTATGGGTCTTTCATCATTGATGACAACACATAACTACTGCTTATTCCTCTTTTTCCACCTCATAATTGCTGGCCATTTATTTTAAAGGTGGCAACCTTAGAAAAGATAAAATGACTGATCTTTTGCACAGGCTCCAAATGTCAAGTTGTGAAAGATGTTTTATCATCAGCATATGGCATCTGTCTGGTCTTCTTAAGGAAGTCTCTAGTCGGATCAGAAATGTTCTCTAAGCTGGATTTCAATGTTTCTAGCTGTTAGGTTGCCTTGACTAAACATTATTCTCAACATTATTTACCTTTGACTTAATTTGACCCTCAGGCATTTATACATAGTTTAAAGTTTCAGAATAAATTCCTCAACTAACTCCTCGTTAAAACTACTGGAAGGATTCTTTTATGATAAAAACATGCTGGCTCCCAGAAGACTGTATCTGCATAAATATACACATTAGTCTTTAAGACTTCCCACATCCTGGTACTGTGGTCGCCTGCTTTTTTAAATGAGTGAACTCCGCGGCATATTTGCTGTGCTAGGAATCAAGATATTTTCAGTACATTCCAGATAAGGAATTTATTTAAGTCCTTCTTAAATTATCCAGTTCTCTAGATTTCAACTGATACAAAACTGTGCTAGAAAATCCTATGTAGATTACTAATGGAATAGAGGCAGAATGGCAGGAGGATGGCAAAACAGAAAGTTAGTGAAAGCTATAGCAACTAGAGAAGGCCTATAAAATGTTTGCATACATTGTATTTAAGTTGGAAAGATGTTAATGTAAGCAGAGTCTGAATGAGCTCTCCCCTGACATCTAGTGGTGAGCTGTGGAAAAAGACTTCAGGAGCTGATCTCGTTTGCATGGACACTCTCACCCTGCCTAGATGCTCAGCATGATGGGATTGCTTGCTCAAAGATCACTTGTGGCTGGTGTTGGATCCCCAGTCTCCTTGTTATTGGGGCAGGAGTAATAAAGGATTGTTATCCTTGTTGTGTGAACCGAGGGCATCAGAAATGTATCTGGCATACCCTGATGGAAGGACTCACCCTCAATGGAATGGCACTCGCTAGGCAGGGGACATGGGTTCCAAAGCCCAATGGGTGGTGTTGGTGGTACCTGGTGGTTGGGGTCCTGCTCAAGAGTCATAGATACCATTTGACCCATTCTCTTCACAGTATAATAAAAGAGCTAATTTAGATTCAATTGAGTCTTGTTGCATACTGCAGAGCTGAAATCACTGATACCTAGGACTAAGTATTAGACTTACATTGGGACAGAGTCTCTATTATAAGAGACTACCCAGTGTGCACCAGCAGTGAGGTTCCCCCACTGAGCGCTGAAATCACTGAGAGCTGTGTTAAGTGGGGGGCCCTGAAGACATCTTGGTGAGTGGCCAGCCAGGTGTGGCAAGCGGCCAGCAGGCTGTGGCAAGTGGCCAGCAGGGAGGCTGGTGGAGAGAACCAGAGCAGAGCCCTGCAGAGAGGTGCAGCAATCGGCCGTTGGGGTCATGAGCAAGTGCCCAAGCAGTGGAGCATGTAAGGTGCCACAGGGTTGGAGGTGAACTCTGCGGCTGAACCTCTGAACTCTGGGGCTGCACTGGCCAAGGACAGCAACTATGAGTAGGGTACAGAAAAGGATGGCACGTTAAAGGGACTTTTGGGTTGCTGGACTTAAGCACCTGAGGGGAAAAGGACACTGCCCAACTTACTTGGGGGTGGGTGTTTTGCTTGTGATTTATGTTTATGAACCCTAGTTATGGTGTTTTCCCAAATTAATGCTGAGTTACTTCCCTCCTTTTATTAAAAGGTTTTGCTACACTCAGACTGTGCATGCGAGAGGGGAAGTATTGCCTCTTAGAGGCGCCCAGGGGGTGGTGTGTAATTGTCCCAGGTCACTGGCTGGGGGCTCGAGCCAGTTTTCTGTTGTATTGTTGAAAAGGAACCCCTAGTTACTGAACCTGGCCCTTTGTTGCTGCTGGGTCCACCTGGCAGAAGGGTTACATTAACAATAAGAACTTATTCAGTAGTTCAAACAAACTATATTGTGATTTTGGGACACTTCTGTGAGTCTCGAAATGAAGTGCAGTAGATCATCTCCTTTTTATAGTATGTGACATTTAAAAGCATATTTTAAGGCATTTTAATTTATTGTACCTTTGGTTTTTTAAGGAATTCCAGCCTACATTCAGCCCAGATTTATGCCAGCTTCTTCCAAGGTTAATTCAAAGCTTCTGCAGCACAAAGTCTTGCTAGGAACAGATGTTATGGCAATGAAAAGCAATTACAACTAGCTATGGCCACAGAACATCCACATAGGCCAAGAAGTGGGTGGTGCTATCAGGGAAGCTGGGGGAATGCTGAGCCAGTGCATCCCTCTGCAACCTCAGGCAAAAGGTTTCTAAGCATAAAATGCCTCCCTCTAGCCTTGGAAAACCCAAGTTAGGGAAGCAACTTAAGATGGTATCAGGAGATGTCAATTGAAATTCCCTGGCCACTTGCTCTCCCTTGGGATAAGTCTCCCTAGAATGCAGTCAGGCTGACCCAGGGAAGTTTTAGGCAACCAGGCCTGGTGATTGGATTGGTGGTTGAGAACAGATACCAAGAGTTTAAGCTACACATAGAGTCAGGACCAGGCTAAGGGCAGTGCTGAAACCAGGGTCTGAGGACAGGCTGTGGGTCAGAACCAGGGTCAAACTCTGTGGACAAGCCAAATCAGAATTGTAGTCTGGATGCAGGCTGAAAGTGGAAGCTGGGTTGAAGTCAGTCCTAGAGTTGCCAACTTTCTACTTGCACAAAAAACGAACACCCTTGCCCCACCCCCACTCACTCCATCCCCCTTCCCTCTGTCATTTACTCTCCCCACCCTCACTCACTCATTTTCACCAGGCTGGCTCAGGGGGTTGGGGTGCAGAAGGGGGTGAGGGCTCTGGGGCTGCAGACTCTGGGGTGGGGCCAGAAATTAGTTCAGGGTGCAGGAGGGGGCTCCAGACTGGGCTAGGGGGTTAGCATGCGGGGAGTGAGGGCTCCAGCGGGGGGTGTGGGCTCTGGTGTGTGGCCAGGGATGAGGGATTTGGGGTGCAGGAGGGAGCTTCGGGCTAGGGCTAAAGGGTTCAGAGTGTGGGAGGGGGCTCTGGGCTGGGGCATAAGCTTGGGGTGGGGGTGTGTGTGAAGATTCTGGCGGGAGTGCAGACTGTGGTGTGGAGCTGCAGATGAGAGGTTTGGGGTGCAGGAGGGTGCTCCAGGCAGGTACCAAGGGATTTGGAAGGCGGGAGGGGGATCAGGGCTGGAGTAGGAGGTTGGGGCACGGGAGGGGCTCAGTGGTGCAGCTCCCAAAAGCAGCAGCATGTCCCCACTCTGGCTCCTACGCAGAGGCACGGCCAGCAGCTCTGCGCTCTAGCCCATCCGCAGACATCACTCCCATTGGCCACAATTCCCAGTCAATGGGAGCTGCAGAGCCAGCACTTGGGGCAGGGGCAGCATGCGGAGCCCCCCGGCTGCTCCTATGCATAGGAGCTGGAGGAGGGACATGCCGCTGCTTCCGGGAGCCACACGGAGCCACTTCAGGGAGGAAGCCTGCCTTAGCCCCGCTGTGTCACCAACTGGACTTTTAATGGCCCAGTCAGCGGTGCTGATCAGAGCGGCCAGGGTTCCTATTCAACCGGGCATTCTGGACAGCTGGCAACCCTGGTCAGTCCAAGTGTCTGCAGATCAGAAGGCTGGTTCAGGGCTCAAGCAGGACAGGAACAGGGCTGGAGCAAGGTCAGAATAGAGCACGGACGAAACTGAAGCAGGTTGGAACAAGGACAGGATTGAGGGCACGCTGGAAGTCTAGGGCGGGGTAATCAATTATTTTTTGTCAAGGTCCAAATTTATTGGTCAAAGTATAGTCGAGATCCAGATGCCAGAGAAAATAATACAAAAATAATAACAATAATGTTAATAAGTAAATAAAAGGATTTCATGGTCCGTTCAAAATCGTCTGGCAGTCCAGAGTTGGCCCACAGTCTGCCTATTGACTACTGATGGCCTAGGGAGTCTGTAACACCTGAGGCAGCAGGAGGGACCCTAGCCAAGTAGTACTGTTGCACAGGCTACCTTGTGGCTCTGGCAGCGAGAGTGAAATATTTGTACATCATCATCTGACCCAGGCCCTGCCCAGAGATGGGTTGCCACAGCCAGAGGAATGAATTGGAACACAGATTGAAGCACTGGGGATGGGCGGGTGAAAGTCCTCCCACATTTAAAGCCATCCCCCTACCCCCAGCCTAAGGAAGTGGTCCACAAACTTTTTACCTCGTGCCCCCCCCCTTACTCTTCAGCCATAGTGAGAGGCAGCTCCAGTCAGTCCCGGTCACCCATGCTGACCATAGGGAGCCCATCCCATGTCTGCATCAGTCGTATACGGGGAGAAGAGGCTGGCGTAGAAGGCCCTGGCTCTTCCACACATCTGTGAGAGGGATGCTGTCCTGCACCAGAAGGCAGGTGATATGCTTTTTGGGGAGGGCTGAGTCATGTAGCTAAGTGAGCAGCCCTGGTCTGGCTGTGGGTTTGCCCCACAGCTGTGAGGAGAACATCAGACCCCATCTCTCATGTGGATGCATGCATCATTATCTGTTCAAACACACCCATGACCTGATTTTCAAGAGGTGCTGAGCACCCCCCAATCCTCCTGGAGCTAATGAGAGCTGCAGGTACTCAGCCCCATTGCAGCTCTGACTACTGTACTATTTTACTCTTCTAGATAAGTGGCTCTCAACCTTTCCTGACTACTGTACCCCTTTCAGGAGTCTGATTTGTCCTACATACCCAACTTTCACCTCACTTAAAAACTACTTGCTTACAAAAACAGACAAAAATATAAAACAGTCTCACAGCACACTATTACTGAAAAATTGCTTACTTTCTCATTTTTACCATGTAATTAATAAATTAATGGGAATATAAATATTGTACTTACATTTCAGTGTAATGTATATAGAGAAGTATAGATAAGTAATTGTATTAAATTTTAGTTTGTACTGACTTTGTTAGCGCTTTTTATGTAGCCTGTTGTAAAACTAGGCAAATATCTAGATGAGTTGATGTACCCCCTGAGAGACCTTTGCATACCACCGGGGATACACATACCCTTGGTTGAGAACCACTGTTTTAGAGAATAAAGAAGAGTATGTGATTTACCCTGAGGTGATGTTAAAATGAATTTTAATGTGAGCTAAAATAGGGGAGCCACTTATAGCACTTTTAAGGTGAGAAGAGTCATGTTTCCCATTGGTGCAGAGCAGGGAAATCCTAACCTGAAAGAAAAGGGATAATCTGGAGGGAGATTTGAGAGACTGAATGAAGGCTGAATTCTATTTTAAGTAGTCAACATTTGTTGTGATGGATGGAACCTATTCCCCAAACCCTGAAGGCTAAGGATACAGTGTACCCTTGCTATAAAAACGTTAAGACTATTTCTGTTTATTGAGGATTATTGTGCTTTGTCTCTCAGTACATTAATCATACTCCATAACATGAAACAGTACAACCCAGCTCAGATCAGCCTTACACAGAGGGTTTTCTGTACTAGCTGAAATTTTCACTTGTTAAACATCCATCTTGCAATTAAGCATTCTTCATACAGTATCTCAACAAGAAGAACTCACAAGATTATTTCCATTAAGCCCGTGTAACTACATTCAACTTGGCAGAATATAAAAGATCTGGAAACACAGGCAGGTTTCTGTAGAGATCACAAGCTTCTGGAAATCAGATGTTGACCTTCCACTTCTGCAACTTCAGAGCCTGTTCTGCACACTATTTTGTTTAAGGTGGCTGCAGAGGCTGAGTCTAAAGAAAATAAATGCGGTGGTTAGTTCTGTTTCCAGTGGCTGCCACACTATGAAGTTTCTCTACATGTGGTAAGTTAGCTCAAGTGAAACTCAATGAAGATGAAAAATTAAAATGCACCTTTTTGAGGAGAAGACATGGCTGATAGATGAAAGCAGGCTTGTTGCTCAGTACTACATAGTAAACTTCAGAGGTGGGTAATCGAAATACGAATTGAATTTATAAAAAAAAAAAAAGACTTACTTTTGGGGCAAACATTTGTAAAACAGCCCCTCGTTTTGTGCCTGCAATGAACTGCAGGGAACAATGTAGAGACCAGGGGGAGACCGCTGCTTTTCATCTACACCTCTGCTTTTCTTCACATTATTATTTTAACTGTTGCAGATCATGTTGTTGGTAGACAATGTTGCATATTGGTAGACATTGTCCCAAGGCTCAGTCCTGCAAGATGCTGAGGACGCGATTACCGTTGCAGTCAAGGGGAGTTGAGTGCATTCACTGATTTTCGAGTTCAGACTCAGACCATTCATGAGGCTGAGAGATCAAATGAAAACTTGCAGGCTATTCAAACTGCTCATGGGCTGCTGGGGGATAGAAGGGCATGGTGGTGGTGAGGAGGAGATGTATTGGGTACGCTAAATGACAGCAATAAGCACCTACGGTGCTAGTGATTTTAAAGGGTCCAGTTAACTGTCCCCACACCACCAGAAGGCCCATACACATCTATAACCGAGGCCTGTAGAGCTATCAGGCAGCTGGCATCTCCAGGCTGCCACCCAGCAGCAGCTTGTGGTCCACTTCCCATGACCCACTGTGGACACAGGCCATGGGAGGCTCTGCCTAAGGGGTTTGACAGATAGCAGCTTTATGGTTCCTGGTTGACTACCTGCCCTACCTAAACCCAACAGGCATTCCAGGAACCATCTAGACAACAGTGTGGATCTTCTCTAGTTGCCATGACTGTTCTTGCCCCTGTGTTCCTGGCTTTGACCTTGGCTTGGTCTGGACTTTGCCTCCTGACTTGGACCCTGACCCTTGGTGTCGACCCTGGCCTGGAATCTATGAACTCCTCTACTACTCCCAGCCTCAGGTTTGCCCCTGCTCTGACCTTGGCCCTGACTGCCCTTGTTGGGATTCTGACAACCAGCAGGGAGCTGCACCAGCCCCTTTAAGGGTTTCCTCCCACTTCTACCCTCTTCCTGCCTCCATATCACATGATCAACCGTAGCCAGGAGCTGCCACCGCAGATTAGGTGTGGCCTGGATGCTCAGTCCCAGCACCGCTTTAATGGGGATGTGGGGGTCAGACTCTTTACCGGCACTGCTTCCCCATCCCCAGCAGCAGACAAGGCAAGGAGCCACTGCAGCAAGTGGTTTTGGCCTGGCCAACACCCTCCTCCCCAATGAAAGCAGGTGGTGGTGATGCCTAGGGCCATGCCTCAGCCATGGGGTTAGTTAATCCTCCACTACCCTGAGGACCATGCCTCTTGATTAATAGTCACTGTTACTAAATCCATCCATGACACCATAATTTTACATTGTGAGCATGGCAAACATCCTCAGAGCTTTTACAGAGCTGTAAAGCAGCACATTTGCTGTATTCCAATAAGAACATCCTACTCTAACTACCTTATAAAGCCAAACAAAATAATACAATCTGAAACACTAAGTAAAATGAATGTCTGATGCTGCAAGTTGGTTAATTTAAACCAATACCCTACATAGATACACTTCATCACTCTTAAGTATTCACATGGAGAGGCAAAAGTTGCACAATACAGCCTTGTGCCTGAGGCCCTGGTGCCTATTGAAGCAAGGCAAAATATTTGCATCAAACCTCAAAACCCACTTGAACAGAGCCTGGGGTTTGCTGTGTGTTGCTTTTGTGCACCTCAGCCCATGGTCATGAAAATCTGGCAAATAGGCTGACGTTGTTCCCCCCACCCGGGAGGCCAGTGGTGACCTTTCTGCCATGCTGGCCCCTCTTCCTTTCCTCCAACAGCCATTCCTGCCCTATTTCAATTTCAAGCACCCTCCTGAAAACATCTGAGCTAAGAGAGGGAATTCAGGGACCTGTTGGGGAGACAGAAAACACCTTTCTATCTTCCAGAGTTTTCTACTGGTGTCCAGCACCATAGCATTCAAGGAGGTCCCAGGTTGATTAGATTGGCAGTGAACCTTGTGGAGTCTCTAGTGCTCCTGCTTATAGGAAACTTGGCTTACTGTGATCTATTTGCTGTTGGGTTTTATATATTCTTGGTGGAGAGGGTTTTGTAGGGAGGGGATTTAGTGGTAAAATTTAATGCAGTTCGGAGCAGAATCATTTCTGTACATGCACAGTGCTGCACTCATTCAGGCCAACCTTCTAGGAACTGCAACTGTGGAAGGATTGCAGAATTGAAACCCTTACTCTTGCTGTAAAAAGTGGATTTTATCCTGATTTTGGGTGTTTGTTAGTTAACTGGCTGCTACCTGCTGCTCCACAATCAGCATAGGAATCAGAAAACTCTGGGCCAACTTAATTCCTGGGATAACCTCCAGGAATTATACCAGGATGAGATGGCGGATTGTAAAATCCACAAAATGCGGGGGTATTGCTTTCTTTCAAACTCTCTGTGATCTGTATAGAGTTTGTTAGTTAACCTTTGCTACAGAGCCTCTGAAGAAGTATGAATATTGCAATATTTTTAGGGTCTGCAGTACTGGAGGCTATTGCTTACCATCTGTGTAATGCACATTGAAGCAATAGGACTAAATTTGGGCTCAAACTTGACAATTTTCCTTCAAATGACCTGAGTTATTTGATGAGATTAAATTACTTGCTTTTAGGGCAGGCCAGTAACTTTGTTCCAGCAAAAAAAATGTTTGACTTTTAATTTCCAGGGATTTTGGGTCCAAATCTAATTGTGTAGTCATTCCACTGCGATGTCAGCCCCAGTTCTTGTACCTCAGTATCTACCTCTGCAGTCATCCTGTTGTAAATCTGTCAAATGTCTTTATAGATCTATTCTAGGCATGAGAAAGCTGCTTCAAGAAAAGAATTTTTTTCACAGGAGTATTTAGCTTGAGCTCGAGTCATAAACCCATGCTTTTCTTCTGGTTTCTGAGATTACTGCAAAGACAAATTACCACATGCAACATAATATAGTAGCTTCTAAGGGCCCAATAATTTTGTTTAGAGTTCTCTAACACTTCATCAAGGCATCACTGTATGTGATGACACCAAGGAGCACTATTAATTCAAATTGTGGCTCTTTGTACCACTTGAAATGTGTCCTACAATACATTCTCATCTATCAGGTTTGGGATATGGTCTCTTTGTAACACTAGAATACTGTACAAAATAACACAATTGCAATACAAAGGCAACATGAAGCACAATACCAGATAAGTTCCAGATAAGTACTACATCGTATCACTTGAGGTATATATGCCCTTCTTTCATTTTATCAGTCAATATATTACAACAGGGTATTAACACAGAGGTATCACTTCAATTATCAATCAGTATTCCTACCTGTTTTACTTAATAAAAAAAGAAACGCTACTCCTGAGAATGAAGATCAGGGCTGTCTCTCTCTCGCACACAACCACCCACCATACTTATTAACTAAATGAAGTGAAATGGTCTCTACGAAGAAGGCAGCATGTGCTCTCTCAGCGTGACGTTTGCCCCTCTGTAGAGAGCTGGCATAAGGTCGTGCACCTTAAGGCTGAAGTGGTGCATAGGTCTAGTGTTGACCTTCTGCACAGGGGTGGAATTTCCCAGGTATGCATTAGACAATCGTTGGCAGGTTTTAGCTTTTCAGTAGTGGGCACTGGGCAGGAGACTCCAACTTACTCTTATTGGTGATCAGAGGCCCTCCACGTCTTACCACTTTCTATTTCTGTGTATGATTCTTTCCATGTCACCTGAAATACTGCTATTGTTGTTTTCTGTTTGTGGGGTTAACATATGGACTTTTTAAAAACAGAAAAAATGTTACTCACCTTCTCGTAACTGTTGTTCTTCGAGATGTGTTGTTCATGTCCATTCTAATCAGGTGTGTGTATGGAATTTTTTTCCCATAGCAGCATCCATCGGGTCGACCTGGGCCCCCCTTGGAGTGGCGCCTTCATTGAGCTCAATATAGAGCCCTGTCGACCCACCACCCCGTCAGTTCCTCTTGCCGGCTACTCCGACAGAGGGGTAAGTGGATGGGTATTGGAATGGACGTGAACAACACATCTCAAAAACAACAGTTACAAGAAGGTGAGTAACTGTTTTTCCTTCTTCGAGTGCCTGTTCATGTCAATTCAGGTGACTCCCCAGCCTAAGTTCTGGAGGCAGGGTCGGAGTTGACTACTGATTAGAGTACTGCTCTACCGAAGGCTGCATCGTCTTTGGCCTGCTGGATGATCGCATAGTGTGCAGTGAATGTGTGTATGGAGGACCACATCGCTGCTCTGCATATTTCCTGGGTGAGAATCTGCATTAGGAATGCCGCCAAAGAAGCCTGTGCTCTGGTGAAGTGCGCCGTGAGTGGAGGAGCAGGCACCCCTGCCAAGTTGTAGCACTCCCAGATGCAGGACGTGATCCACGATGAAATTCGTTGGGAGAAGACTGGGAAACCTTTTATCCTGTCTGCCATAGCTACAAAGAGTTGAATAGACTTCCGGAATGGCTTTGTTCTCTCAACATAGATGGCTAGTGCTCTGCGAACATCCAATGAGTGCAGCCTCTGCTCCCTGCCGCTTGAATGTGGTTTAGGATAGAGCACTGGGGGGGAAAGTGTCCTGGTTGATGTGGAATTGGGAAACCACTTTCGGGAGGAAAGCTGGATGTGGTCTAAGTTGAACCTTGTCCTCAGAGAACACAGTGTAGGGAGGCTCTGATGTTAGGGCCTTGAGCTCAGACACCTCCTGGCTGAGGTTATCGCTACCAGAAACGCCACTTTGTACGAGAGATAGAGCAGGGAGCTGCAGCTCCCTGACTCGTGAGGGCTGGCGAGCGGGGTGGGGCTGGACTCAACTGCACTTCCAGGGCAGGAGTTGACACGTCCCTCACAGGTGACGTGGCACTGTGGCCCAACTGGGGTCTCACAGTTGCCAGCTACTTAGATGTAGCCAGGGGAGAACGATCCCTCTCTGGCTTCTTTTTCTTCTGAGGTACCAGTGATTGAGAGCAGTGCCTAGCCGCCGATTGGCTGCAGGAGGAGCCATGACAGTGCCAAGAGTCTCGGGAAGAGTCCTTTCTTGGCACCGGTTCCTTGGATGATGGCACCAGGGCGCTCTGCACCGAGGAGGAGGTGCTGTGCGTGGGGTTCTGGGTCTGAATGGGGCAAAGAGCTGCATCCATGAGCAGAACTTTGAGCTGCTGTTCCCTCGCTTTCAATGTTCTGGGGCAGAACTCGCAGCAAATTCTGCAACGGTCCTTTTGGTGACCCTCACCTAGACACCCTAAACATGCAGTATGTGGGTCACTTTTTGGCATGCACTTAGCGCAGACCTCACACCGTGGCATACCACAGTTCCATGGATTGGAAAGGTGGGGGGGAACTCCCAACAAACATTAACTATCTATAACAACTACTAACTAGAACAACAACTATTACCTACAGATAGCAAGAGAAAGGCGCTTGCTAAAGCAAGGGCTATGGGATGTTCCAGCTAACCATCACTGGTGGCAAGAAGGAACTGAGGGGGTGGCAGGTTGACAGGGCTCTATATGGAGAGCCATGAAGACACGACTCCAGGGGGCACCTGGGTCGACCCGACAGATGCTGCTATGGGGAAAAATTTCCATCCGCCGTACACACACACACCCCTAATTGGAATGGACATGAACAAGCACTCAAAGAAGAACTGTTGATTTTAAATTTAGAATTTATGTACTGAGTGTTAACTGGAAAACTGGAACTGTCAGAGAACCACCTGCCTTATGTACAGAATAAATAAATGCATACCGTGTATGGAAAACAGGAAACAAATCAACGTTGCAACAGATATTTGAGAAGATCCATCATGAGCACTGTCACCAACCTCTCATCCCTTTGTTAAACCCAGCCTCATACCAGTATATTTTTCTTTTAGAATGAAGAGAGTCTGATCCCATGCCCAGAGACAGTCAAAAAGCTGCAGAAGTACCACTGCTCCATCTCACTGAGGAGGCGGCTAGGAAGCAGTAAGGTTGCAGAGTGGGAATCCACAGTTCCTTGAGTACCCTAAAGCCCTGCAGCATTCTCCATAGGAATGAGCAGCCCATGTGCTATAGCAGTGGTCTTAGCTCAGCTGCCCAGGTGCGCTGGTGCTTGCTTTCAGGATGGAGGGAGAGAGAATTCTTCCATATTGGCCTCTCCCACAAAAGCTGTTGATTCTTACTTCTTTGTGGGGGAGGGGAAAAGAGATGAATTTCATCTTTAGCTGGTGAGGAGCATGTTATTTAATCACTCTGCCATCTGGGAATATAAATCCTTTAGCATTGGCAGCTGAGTAGACTTTTCACTGTTTTACATCTAGGCCCCTAATCCTATCTTCACTGCATAGTAATCTTCACTGTGCCAGACAATCTGTAGAGAAGAGAGTGGAAGGAATTCTTTCCTAACAGGCTGCAGTTTCAAGGCTAGAAGACCCTCCATGGTCAGCATACATTCCCTGATGGGAAAAATGGGCAGAGGATTCACATTGCTTTGGTCCACTGATTTCTCTCTTACCCCTAAACTCCTGCATTGCCACACTGAGTCCCCATGGAGCTGGGTTCTGTGGTATGCAAGGTTTATGGACAACCCCAGATCCTACTCTGGTTCCACTGTGCATAGGGGATCCTCTGTGCCGGTAGAGAGGAGTATGCAGAGTTGATCCTTTATGCACGAAAGTGATGTCATTAGCCATTTCTAGCTGGGATAAGAAAACAGTTCCTTCTCTCCAAAGCCAGGTAGAATTCCCATGTGGCATCAACTTTGTTCTGGCACAGAATGTCATTAGCTGACAAGCATTTGCAAGTCTTATCAAGAAACTTAAAGAGTAAGGGTGTGTAAAGGGGCACATGCCTCTTGAACATCTCCAAGCAGTGGGAAGAAATACCACAGTCCTTTTCTCAGACTGGTGCCCCCTGCAAGCTGCCAGCTATCCTTGGCAGGTCTTCAGTGGCTTGGCCCTCCAGCCAAGTCACAGAGTGCAAACGAAGCCCTTCTGGGGTATTAAAGAATCCAGTAGTCTATTCACCCTCACTAGGGTCTTCAGCCCCAGCTCTAGGTCCTTTAAATTCAGCCCTTTGTTTGGGCTCCCAGATAAGCTCTATCCCCTTCTTGGAGTTGACATAGGGTTGCCAACTTCCTAATTGCACAAAACTCCGCCCCTTCCCTGAGGCCCCACCCCTTTCCCCAGCCCTTCCCCAAGGCCCCGCCTCCCCACTCACTACATTCCCCCTCCCTCGGTGGCTTGCTCTCCCCCATCCTCACTCACTTTCACTGGGCTGGGGCAGTGGGATGGGGTGGGGATGAGGGATTTGGGGTGCAGGAGGGGGCTCTGGGTTTAAGGGGGCACTCAGGACTGGGGCAGGGGCTTGGGGTTGGGGTGCGAGCTTACCTTGGGTGGCTTCCGGTCAGTGGTGCAGTGGGACTAAGGCAGGCTCCCTGCCTCCCCTGACTCCATGCTGTGCCCCGGAAGCAGCCAGCAGGTCTGGCCCCTGGGGGTGGGGGCCAGGAGGCTCCGTGCACTACTCTCGCCCACAGACACCGCCCCCACAACCCCCATTGGCCGTGATTCCCAGCCAATAGGAGTGTGGAGCCAGTGCTCGGGGCAGCGGCAGTGCGCAGAGCCCCGTGGCCCCCCATCCTAGGAGCCGGACCTGCTGGCTGCTTCCAGGGCACAGTGCGGTGCCAGGAGAGATAGGGACTAGTATGCCTTATCCCTGCAGCACTGCTGACCTGACTTTTAATGGCCCGGTCGGCGGTGGTGACTGGAGCCGCCAGGGTCCCTTTTTGACCAGTCGAAAACCGGACGCCGGGCAACCCTAAGTTGACACTTTACTTGTGGGGGAACCCAGGCCAACCCACTACTCCAGGGTCCAACCTAGGGCCCCTGTACACAGCAGTCACATACTGCTCACCTCAATCCTTTACTGCTGCTACTTCTCTGGGCCTGTTTTATTTCCAGCCCCATCTCAGGGCCACCAAGGTCTTCTTTCTCTGCAGGCCCAGTGTAAATGCAACCACCATAAATGCTCCTGTCAGACTTCTGTGGCTGGAGAGCAGCACTCCTTCACTTCTCTGGGCCCAGTCAGGAACGACTTGCTAAGACCAGGCTGCTCCTTTTATCTGGACCAGCACAGTCATGATTGGCCCCTCTAGCCCTTGGAGGACCAGGTGTCTGTGGTTTCCCAAATGTCTGTTTCAGAGAGTCCTTTCTAAGCAAGCTTGGAGGACTCACCTTCACTGATATGTTCCTGCCCACTTGCTGCTTCCTGGGACAAGGTGTAGTAGGACCATGTCCCCCACTCCAGGGAGCCACAAAAGTCAAATATACTCCATCACAAGACCAGATATTTAAAGGTAAACATTCAAGTAGGTGCCTGGTAAGTTTTTTCAAAAAAGCCTAGGGCCTAACTCAGATAGGAGCTTTGGTGCTTTCGAAAATTCCACTACATGCCTATCTGCATCTTTAGGTGCCTACCTAGCTTTAAAAATCTAGCTCTAAGTCCCTCTACTTTGGTTCATTTGTGAAATCCTGGCCACATAAATCAACGAAACAACTCCCATAGACTTCAGTGGACCCAGGATTTCACCTACGTCTTCAAAAATTTGTCATAGGGCAACTGCCTTTTGTTGAAAAGCTTTGATGGAGTCTAAGAAATGTAT
The DNA here is from genome assembly GCF_027887155.1 of Malaclemys terrapin pileata. Lineage (NCBI taxonomy): Eukaryota > Metazoa > Chordata > Testudines > Emydidae > Malaclemys > Malaclemys terrapin. The sequence continues at coordinate 40,739,702 of NC_071506.1, read as the reverse complement.
GCAAAATTATTTAAAATTACAAGAATTACCAGATCCTTAGACCTCACTAAGTGCCCGTTGCATGGAGCCAGTGGTGCAAAGGGCTCTTCAAACTGCCTCCAGCAGGCAGCTGAGGAGTCTCCCAGGACAGGGGAATCCTTGGATAGCAATAGCACAAAGACAGCTATGCCTTTCTTCCCCTCTCTTGACATGGGAGGTGGGGAGCTGCATGCTAGGGTGGGAGCAGCCAGGGCTGGCCTGTTAACTATAAGTTATTCTGGGAACTATTTCTGCCTCAGGTTCAGGAAACAGAAACATGGCTTAGAGCCACCTCCACTCTCCCTCCCCCCAGCTTTGTTGAACATGAGCTCAGCACAGCTGAGGATCTAGCCCTTAATCTTATTTCTCTAGTCGATTGATGAGGGCTATACATCATTCTTTTCCCCAGTCGCCTTTTACTTCTTCCTGCCGTATTTGTTTCCATTTCAATTTAAGTTCAGTAAGAATTGTCTTGGGCAGAAATGACTTAATAATTCCAAAGAAATGAAAGAGAGATAATGTGATGCTGCAAATATGTCTTGGCAACCTGCTAGCTAGGGATGACTTTGGATCAAATTATTATACAATTGTTATGCTATTGTATGTACTTCTCAGGCATTTGTCATCTTAGAGGCTCAATGCCACATACTGTAAGTAAATGTTAAGGTACCACAGATTCTAAACCATCCCTTATATACTGAAGAAACATATTTTTCAAGATACTCAGTGCATTTTGTTGCACAAAATCCTCCAAAAAATGGAAAGGTTGTGATATAACTGATTCCTTTAATCCCATCCTCTAACCAAACGTTCCAAAGGACAATATACTCTGATGTTTAATCTGAGTATATTTATTTTTATTACAGGAGTAACTAGAGGCCAGCACCAAGACTGGTGCCCCCTTGTGCTAGGCACTCTATAAACACATAGTCCCTGCCCCAGAGAGTTTACATTTCAAGTAGACAAGACTGACAAAGGGTGATATGAAATAATTACGCAAAGTGATTTACTCTCCCAAGGTCAGTGGCTGATCTAGGGACAGAACGCTGGTCTCCTGCCTCCCAAGCTACTACTTTACCAGTGAGACCATACTGTTTCCTTTTGAGGGACTCAGTAGACTGGCTTGGGTATTAAGTCCTTGTGGGTAAGTCTACACAGCCAGTGAAAGTGAGCCTCTCTGCCCAGGCTGACAAACTTGGCTTAGTGGGGTTCACGCTAGCACTGTAAAAATAGCTGTGTAAACAGCATTTTGAAGTTATGGCTCAGGCTGGAGCCCAGGCTCTGAAGCCTAGGGAGGGGGATGAGCTTCCAAACCCAAGCTCTAGCCTGAGCCATAGCTTCAAAGTGCTGGCTATGCAGCTATTTTTAGAGCACTAGCATGAGCCTGCTACCACAAGACTGTTGAGCAGGGCTGGGAGGCTGACTGCCGCAGGCTGTGTAGACTTACCCTCTGTGTCCGTTCTCAGGCTGTCCCACTTCCATGAATTATTTTTGTTCAATTTTTTTGAACTATACCAATAACAAGGATTAAAATCATTAGAAATACATTCAATTAATATTATGGGATCACCGTTCAGCCTCAAACAACACCTTTAACTTATACTTCTGATCCAACTAAAAAGATATTTATCTACATGGATAACCAGGAAGAAGAAGTATCAGAGGAGTAGCCGTGTTAGTCTGAATCTGTAAAAAGCAACAGAGGGTCCTGTGGCACCTTTGAGACTAACAGAAGTATTGGGAGCATAAGCTTTCGTGGGTAAGAACCTCACTTCTTCAGATGCAAGTCTTGCTTATGCTTATGCTCCCAGTACTTCTGTTAGTCTCAAAGGTGCCACAGGACCCTCTGTTGCTTTTTACAGGAAGAAGAAGTGAGTGACGCCTTTGTTTTTTAAAATATCTAACAAAATCATCCAAAGCACAGGACTTGGTGGTGATGGGGGACTTCAACTACCCAGACCATCTGTTGGGAAAATAATACAGCAGGGCACAGATTATCCGTCAAGTTCTTGGAATTCATTGGAGACATTTTTTTATTTCAGAAGGTAGAGAAAGCAGCTAGGGGAGAGGCTCTTCTATTTGATTTTGACAAACAGGGAGGAACTCGTTGAGGATTTGACAGTGGAAGGCAGTTGAGGTGAAAGTGATCATGAAATGATAAATTCATGATTCTAAGGAATGGAAGGAGGGAAAACAGCAGAATAAAGATAATGGATTTCAAGAAGGCAGACATTAGCAAACTCAGGGAGCTGGTAGGTAAGATTCCCTGGGAAGCAAGTCAAAGGGGAAAAACAGTTTGAGAGAGTTGGCAGTTTTTCAAAGAGATATTATTAAGGGCACAAGCAAATTATCCCATTGTGTAAGAAAGATAGGAAGTATGGCTTAACCAGGAGATCTTCAATTATATGAAATTCAAAAAAGAGTCCTACAAAAAGTGGAAATTAAGTCAAATTACAAAAGATGAATATAAACAAACCACACAATCATGTAAGGACAAAATTAGAAATGCCAAGGCACAAAATGAGATTAAACTAGCTAGAGACATAAAGGCTAACAAGAAAACATTCTACAAATACATTAGAAGCCAGAGGAAGACCAAAGAAAGGGTAAGCCTGTCACTCAATGTGGGGGAAAAGACAATAACAGAAAATGTGTAAATGACAGAAATGTGAAATGACTTTTTTGTTTCAGTTTTCATCAAAAAGTTTAGTAGCGATTGGACATCTAACACAGTGAACACCAGTGAAAATGATATAGGATCTAAGACTAAAATAGGGAAAGAACAAGTTAAGTTCTGTTTGCCAGAAGCTGGGAATGAGTGACAGGGGATGGATCACTTGATGATTACCTGTTCTGTTCATTCCCTCTGGGCACCTGGCATTGGTCACTGTTGGAAGACAGGATACTGGGCTAGATGGACCTTTGGTCTGACCCAGTATGGCCGTTTTTATGTTCTTATGTAAAAATTACTTAAACAAGTTAGATGTCTGTGAGTTGGCAGGACCTGATGAAATATATCCTAGAATACTCAAGGAGCTAACTAAGGAGATATCTGAGCCATTACAGATTATCTTTGAAAACTCATGGAAGATGGGAGAGATTCCAGAGGACTGGAACAGAGCAAATATAGTGCCAAACTATGAAAAGGGGAATAAGAACAAGCTGGAGATTTACAGACCAGTCAGCTTAACTTCAGTACCCGGAAAGATAATGGAGCAAATAATCAAGTAATCAATGTGTAAACACCTAGAAGATAAAAAGGTGATAGGTAACAGTCAACATGGATTTGTCAAGAACAAATCATGTCAAACTAACCTAATACCTTTCTTTGACAGGGTAAAAAGCCTTGTGGATGGGGGTGAAGTAGCAGATGTCATATATCTTGACTTTAGTAAGGCTTTTGATTCTATCTCGCATGACCTTCTCATAAACAAACTAGGGAAATAGAACCTAGATGGAGCTACTATAAGGTGGGTGCATACCTAGTTGGAAAACTATTCCCTGAGAGTAGTTATCAGTGGTTCACAGTCAAGCTGGAAGGGCATATCAAGTGGGATCCTGCAGGGTTTGGTCCTGGGTCCAGTTCTGTTCAATAGCTTCATCAATGATTTAGATAGATAATGGCATAGAGACTACACTTGTAAAGTTTGCAGACAATACCAAGCTGGGAGGGGTTGCAAGTGCTTTGTAGGGTAGGATTAAAAATCAAAATGATCTGGACAAACTAGAGAAATGGTCTGAGGTAAACAGGAGGAAATTCTATAAGGACAAATGCAAAGTATCCACTTAGGAAGAGACAATCAATTGCACACATACAAAATGGGAAATGACTGCCTAGGAAGGAGTATGGCAGAAAGGGAACTGGGGGTTATAGTGGATCACAAACTAAATATGAGTCCATAGTGTAACACTGTTGCAAAAAAAAAAAAAAAAAAAAAAAGCAAATATAATTCTGGGATGCATTAGCAGGAGTGTTGTAAGCAAGACACAATAAGTAATTCTTCCGCTGTACTCCGCACTGATTAGGCCTCAACTGAAGTATTGTGTCCAGTTCTGGGTGCCATATTTCAGGAAAGATGTGGACAAATTGGAAAAAGTCCAGAGGAGAGCAACCAAAATGATTAAAGGTCTAGAAAACATGACCTATGAGGAAAGATTTAAAAAATTGGGTTTGTTTAGTCTGGAGAAGAGAAGACTGAGGCGGGACACGATAATAATTTTCCAGTACATAAAAGGTTGTTACAAGGAGGAGGGTGAAAAATTGTTCTCTAACTTCTGAGGATAGGACAAGAAAGCAATGGTCTTAAATTGCAGCAAGAGAGGTTTAGGTTGGACATTAGGAAAAATTTCCTAACTGTCAGGGTAGTTAAGCACTGGAACAAATTGCCTTCGGGAGTTGTGGAGGTTTTTAAGAACAGATTAGACAAAACCTGTCAGGAATGGTCTAGTTATTACATATTGCTGCCTTGAGTGCAGGGAACTGGACTAGATGACCTCTCAAGGTCCCTTCCAGTCATACACTTCTATGATGTGGCTATCCAGACTGTTTCTTTAAAACTACAGAAAGAAGCTGGGCAGGAGTGGGTTAGGGAAGGGTCAGATCAGGAGCTCTACAGTGAAGACAAGACAGAGCAACTAAAGGGATAATACTGTCTTCTATATTCAAATAAAGCCACAAGGAAGTGACTTTCTGTGATTTTTTTTACCACTACCACATGATGATGTGTCAGACACTGACTCATTTTGAGCGAGCATATATAAGAAGAACAGAAACCCCAACTTGCAGTCCTTGAGGGGACTTTCAGTTTGATAGGTTCATAGGATGGCCTGAGAGAAAGGCCTGCTGCACTGGATTCTAAACTGCAGCGAAACTTGACACACACAGTGTTAAAGCACAGGCCAGCCGACTCATTTATTCAATGGAGAATGAAGATGAAAATATTTATAAACCATTTGCCTTCGCTGAGGAAGGAGAGAAGAATAACGAATACGTCATTCTGCGAAATGTGGTGTATATCATTCCCAAACATAAACACAAATGGACGAAGGATGCAGAGTGAGGGCCAGAGAAAGCATGGAAGACTTTCAAAGGGCCCTTTATGAACAAGCAGACCATTGTGCTGCTGGTGTCAGTAAGGATGAACGCATAAGGGTTCATCTAGAAGTTGAGATTTAAAACAAGGAATTTTGAGAAAAATTACCGTTAATATCTCTGGTAACTCTGGAACAGGCAGTGCACCTGCCACAGCAGTTGGAGAAAGTGAACACGCAAGTCACCCTACAAGAAAGTAGGGGAGGCATGATGCAAGAAGTAGAAAAGAAAAACTATCCATGGGAAAGAGAAAAGAGCCATGAAAAGGCCTCCTTAAGAGCATGGAGTTCTCTGGGCAGAAATGTGGTAAGTGCAGCATGGGTGATCTCAGGCCAGATGAGGTCTGGCCACCTGGCAGAAACACACGCGACAAATGTAAGCAAAAAGGCATTGGGACTGTGTCTTTTGAAGCAAAAGAACTAGGGAGAGAGCCCATTTGTGTGTAAGTAATGCCTATGCCACCCACCCGCCTCCACAGGTGGGAAACTTGATGGGACCAGCAGTGACTGGAGCATCTCCAGTAGAAAGGGGAGAGGAGGAGAGCACACACAGAGGCATGCAGGGGTTGCTCTTTTCCTCTGGAATCTCTACTCATCCACTGGCCAGCCAGAGGAGGTGGGGAGGTGATTGGGCCCTCACTCTCCTGTTTCATTAATTTAAACCCCCATCTTGATCCTGAGGAGCCTCTTCTTGCTCCATTTCAGCTTTCCAATCCTGTCTCTGAAACTATATGTCCAGAGTTATGTTTTGCAGATGCTGTGGATCTAACCAATCGTCTATTTGGGGGTTCAGAAAGGAATGTTTTCTTCCCATTGAGGCCAAATTGGCAGTGGGTTTTTGCCGTCCATTCAGCATCCCGAAGGCACAGGTAGGTTAAATAGGAAGAGGATTTAGTAATTAGTGTTAGTACTTGGTAGGGATGTTAGCTCTTGCAACTTGAGACCAGTTTCCAGTGCAGTTAAAAGGCTAAAAGCGACAGTTCCCAGAGATAAAAACACTTAGGATTTTGCTGATAGGCCTTTTGCCCATGGGATAGGGGGAAACCTTGTGGCCTTCAGAGGACAAGGTCCCTCTTTCAGTACCCTCTGTCCCCCTTGCAGGGGAGGGAGGGAGCAAAACAATTCAGAAGAGTGAGCTGAGTCCTAAGGATAGGCTGAGAAAAGTCTACCCCAAATTATGGGTTATATGGTCGGATCCCTATAACCCCTGCACTGGAACCACTTAAAATGCCTGGTATGTGAAAGTCTGCGTATAGCCCCCCTCCCCGGTGTAAAGTATAATAAAAATAGGGCCTGTCTCTTAAAATCCATTGCTGTCTGTCCTCATTCACTGCTGTGTCCAGCAGGGCCGGCTCCAGGCACCAGCTTCTCAAGCAAGTGCTTGGGGCGGCTGTTCCGGACAGGGGCGGCAGTTCCAGGTATTCGGCGGCAATTCGGCGGATGGTCCCTCACTCCGCCTGGGAGTGAAGGACCTCCCGCCGAATTGTCGCTGCAGATTGCGATCGCAGCTTCTTTTTTTTTTTTTTGGTTTTGGCTGCTTGGGGCGGCCCTGGTGTCCAGATCAATTTCCTGGCATCTGTGTTCAGACACAGCATTCAGGAATCACCACTGCCTTTCGCCTTGAGTAATCATTGAACTTGTGCAAAGTGAGTGCAAAATGCTACCTCTTTGCACAGACAAAAATGACTATCCAAGATACAGGACAATGAAGAATCAGGCCCTTAGTGTCAAGATTTGCAAAAGTGTTGATAAATTTAAAATTGATTCAGAAGCAAAAGAGAGACAGTGTAGCTTCAGTGATAGTATTGTCTTCCTTATTCTAATAAAGTTCCTTGTTCTGTTACAAGAAAACCTTCAGTTCTTTACCATTGGCATTTGACAGTATTCACAACCTCCTATTCTATAGTAAAAGGATAGAATCCTCTTTAATTGTCGTCAACTTCTACCCTTCTCATAATAATCCAACTGAAGTCTGATATAACTAAGCGTAGTCCAAAACAAACAAAGAATATGGTAGGGAGCTAATTTTGTTTTGTTGTTGTTTACAGATATAGGAGTAGCATTTAGCTGCAAAAAGAATCTGTCCCTCTATCTGATCCATCAGCTCAGCTGGTGGAACACCTGAATACTAGCCAAAGGAACTTGGATGTATTCCTGCTTCTGTTTTTTTCTCTCTTTTTTCATCTAAACATCTGTTTTCCCATGTTGAGACATGAGCTCAAGCTCCTGGAACAAAGAGAAACCAGTCCTTACAGCAAGTATGTGGAGGTAGCATTAGGTCCTCCCACATATTTCTTAAAAACACCAACTCTCCTCTTCTCCATTTAGCACAAACCCCTCTATGCAGCTGCCATTCTGTAAAGAATTAGCAATGGACTTCAGTGTGGGCAGAGGCCACTCAAGATGATCTGCTGCTATAGGCAAAACTTCAGTGTGCTTCCCCCTTCTTCATGGGCCTAGGGATGGCAGATGTGGCCCGGCCATGACAGAGGGGCAGCCAGGCCAAATTTAGTGAGTGCCATTGCGACCTGGTATGCGAGCTCAGAGTGCCACTCAAATTTGGCCTGGCCACCCTTCTGTCATGATGGAGGGGTTGCTGGGTCAAATCTGCCATCCTAGGCAGTCAGCCAAAAATCAGCAGCTGTCTAGTCTGCCAATAGGTAGAGTGGCCTCTGAAGGTTAGCTGCTTTTTGAAAGCATATCCAGGGGTTATGGCATGATCTAATGGAAAATATCAGAGAGAAATGTATTTTTACAAGGAAAACATGACCTTGATAGCAGATCCATGACATGTGTCACAAATTATATTTTTTTATTTATGTATATAATACACTTTAAAGACAAATAGAACACATATGCCTTGCCCTGAAGAGCTTATAGTTTAAGGCCCTGATCCTGCAAACTTATACATGTGCTTAACTTTATACTTTGTGAGCAGTTGCACTGACACCTCAGTCCCCAGTCCTGCGACCACTTACACAGGGAGTAGTCTTATTGTGGTTACAATCACAACATTCAGTGGAACTATTCCCTGTGTAAAGTTACTTGCATGTGTGTTTGCAGGTTCAGGGCCTAAATTTAGAAATAAGATGAAAGAGAACAACTAACTAAGGACTACACAGACATGACCATGTGTTGCTTTGGGTTGTAATGCATGCTTTTGATAGTCTGCTAGTATTAGCTTTTGTTTGTTTGTTCTTTTACATATATTTGTATTGAGACATTAACATGCAAGAAGAATACAAGTCCTTTCATCATATTTTACATATATTGTAAGTTTAGAAGAAGGTGGATCAAGTCAATAGCAGTTATTCAAAATATTTTTAAAAGGCCCAACAGTTTCTAATATTTAAATTGAGAACATTTGCTTTCACTAAATCCAATTAATACTTTCTTTATACAATCAGATAATACATACACAGAGCATCAAGCCTGTAATTGTTACATAAAAACAAAATCACTACATTTTATTTTATTTCTTTGTTCTCTTTTGTTTGAGCAAAACTTGGAGGATAAGAGTCAAGAAGGCAGAAGGGTAAAGGGAGACAAGAAGATGGTGAAGGGGGAGTAGGATGTGGGGGGGCGGGGTCAGTGAAGGAGAGAACTTGGAGTTGGTTAGTAAGGTGAATCAGGTGGTGATACAAGCCAATAGATTAGTGTCAATGTGGGCAAATTGATTAGGAAGATCCAGAAGAGTAAAAGCAGTTTTGGACCAGTCTTGAGTCCTCCGAGTTAATGTAAAGAAAATTGAAAATGTCAGGAGTGCAGTGAGCTCCAAGGATAAAGTCAAGCTGCAGCAGGAGACTGAATGTATGAACCTCCTGCTGTCTGCTGAGAGCTGGGACCTCTTAGGGTTCATCTACATGGCAATGAAATGTCCGCACCTGGCCCAAATCAGCTGACTTGGGCTCACTGGGCTTGAGCTGTATAGCTGAGAACTCCTGTATAGACATTTGGATTTGGGATGGAGCCCAAGCTCTGGGATCCCACAAGGCAGGAGGGTCCCAGAGCCAGGGCTCCAGCTCAAATCAGAGCATCTATACAGCAATTTTTAGCACCTCAGCCAGAGCCCCACGAGTCCAAGTCAGCTGACCCAGACCAGCTGCAGCTGTGCCATGGGTCCTTAACTCCAGTGTAAACGTACCCTTATAGACTGACCTTGGTGTAATGCAGGGGTATCAAACTCAAATGACCACGAGGGCCACATGAGGGCTAGTTCATTGGCCCGAGGGCCGCATCACTGACACACACCCCCCTCGCTGCCCCTGGCCCTGCCCCCACTCCACCCCTTCCATGAGGCCTCGCCTCTTTGCACCCCTTCCCTGCTCCCATTCCAACCCCTTCCCTGAAGTCCCCATCCCAACTCCACCCCCTCCCTGCCCCCAGAGGGTGCATGAGGGGTGTGGTGGGGGCTCAGGGCAGACAGTTGAGGTGCAGCAGGGGGTTGGGGTGCAGGCAGGGGGCTCAGGGTGCAGAAGGGGTGTGGGATGCAACAGGGGGCTTAGGGCAGGGGGTTGGGGTGTGGGGTGCAGCAGGGGTCTCAGGGCAGGGAGTTGGGTTGCAGGAGGGGTGTGGGATGTGGCAGGGGGCTCAGGGCAGAGGGTTGGGGTGCAGCAGCGGGTTGAGGTTCAGGCAGGGGGCTCAGAGCAGGGAGTTGGAGTGCAGCAGGGAGTTGGGGTTCAGGCAGGGGGCTCAGGGCAGGGAGTTGGGGTGCAGAAGGGGTGTGGGATGCAGCAGGGGCCTCAGGGCAGGGGGGCAGGGGGCAGGAGGGATTTGGGCTCTGGGGTGGCAGCAGCGCACACCAGGGCCAAGGCAGGCTGCCAGCCCCGGCCCCGCTCCGCTCCGGGAAGTAGCTGGAACCATGTCCCTGCAGCCTCTGGGGGAGAGGGACGCAGGGCTCCGCGCGCTGCTTGCTGCGCCTCCAGGTACCTCCCCTGAAGCTCCCACTGGCCATGGTTCCCGGCCAATAGGAGCTGCGGGGGGGCGGGGTGCCTGGAAGCCAGGGCAACACATGGACGGAGCCCTCTGCTTTTTCCCCTCCTCCCTCCTGCCACAGGGACGTGATGCCAGCCGCTTCAGGGAGCGGCGCGGGGCTCTAGGGGGGCAATCCTGTGGCCTGGAGGTAGGCCAAGGGGGTGGGTGCGGTCCACTTGGCGGGCCACAGGAAATAGCCCCACGGGCCGCATACGGGTCCACGGGCTGCGTGTTTGAGACCCCTGGTGTAATGGAACACTAAACTGTATTATACTGTTCAGCCATTAGGTGGCAATGAATTGCAAACAAACCCACAATGGTCAGTGCAGATGCAAGCAGCTATGGCCTACGTGGTGTATTATTGCGATAACATGGCTGTGAATGGAAGCCAGTTGCATTTTACACTTGCATTCTCACAGAAGCAGAAAAATGAGGTGCACATAATGAAAAGGAGTGCCTGGCAAGCGAATGGGCATGTGAGAACTTTTACAAATGTCTGGGTAGATTGGATTTGTTTACATTGATAACAGACCATAAACCACATGTAACCCTCATCAACAGAAAAGATCTGGATCAAGCACGGCTGAGATGCCAGCGTCTATTGATAAGATAAATGTGATTTAACCCAATTGCTAAATATGTTCCTGAGAAAAACCTCGTAGTAGCAGACACTCTGTCCTGGAGCCCAGCATTGCACTGAACTACCCGTGAGTTCAAAAATGATGTAAAGATGTATATGGATGCTGTGGGTACATACAGACCAGTGTAAGAAAAGAGAGTACACCAGCTACAAAAAGCAACTTCAACAGACATGAAACTTCAGGAAGTTCTAAGTTACATTAAGGATAGGGGCCAAGTATCTAAAAGACACTAAAGAAATGACAAGAGTCTACTTTGCGGTGTGTAGACAATTAAGTGAGTCAAATGGACTCATGATTAAAGGCAATCACAGCGTAATTCCAAATGAAATGAGAGGGGAAATCCTAAACCTCATCTATGAAGGACAACATGGGTTAACTAAATGCTACTCCCACACCTTGAATATTGCATGTAGTTCTGGTCACCGTATCTCAAAAAAGATATATTAGAATTTATAAAAAGTACAGAGAAGGGCAACAAAAATGATTAGGAATATGGAACAGCTTCCATAAAAGGAGAGATTAAAAAGACGGGGATTGTTCATCTTAGACAACTGAGAGGAGATATGATAGAGGTATGTAAAATCGTGAATGATGTGGACAAAGTAAACATGGAAGTGTTATTTATCCCTTCACATAACACAAGAACCAGGGGTCACCCAATGAAATTAATAGGCAAAAGGTTTAAAACAAACATAAGGAAGTACTTCTTCACACAACACACAGTCAACCTTTGGAACTCATTGCCAGGGGATGTTGTGAAGACAAGAAGTTTACCTGGGTTCAAAAAAGATTTAGATAGGTTCCTGGCGAATAGGTCCATTAATGGCTATTATCCAAGACGGTTAGGGATGCAACCCCATGCTTTGGGTGTCCCTAAACTCTGGCTGCCAGAAGCTGGGACTGGACAACAAGGGATGGATCACTCAATAAATTGCCTTATTTAGTTCATTCACTCTGAAGCATCTAGCACTGGCCACTGTCAGACGACAGGATATTGGGCTAGATGGACCATTGGTCTGACCCAGTAAGACCGTTCTTATGTTCCAAGTCCACAATCACTGCTTCCAAAATGGCCACATGGGTCACTGCCATGCAAGAGGTAACACTTTCTCTCTTTCCCAGGAGCAGAGTTCCATGTGCTTACTTCATCTAACTCCTATCCTATGCATGATAGCATTACACCACCACTGTGATTTGTAGTACTACTGCCACTACTGTAGTAGTTGCTTAAATCAGCTCTAAATATAAATATATTAGGTGAAAACAGAGTGAAATTAGATATGTGAATGCTGTTATTATCAAGATTTGTGGTATCCAGTGTAAAAATTGTTACTATAGGTGTTGACAGTGTTGCATGTACTCTTGCTTGCAGTGTTGTTGTAGCTGTGTTGGTCCCAGATTGTGAGAGAGACAAGGTGGGTGAGGTAATTTGTTTTGTTAGACCAACTTCTGTTGATGGAAGGGACAAGCTTTCAAGCTTCATGGAGCCCTTCTTCAGGTCTGGAGAAGGTAACTAAAGTGTCCACCAAAAAAAGTTGGTCCAATGAAAGGTATTACTGCACCCACCCTGTCTCTCTTTTGTATATATTCTGCCATATCCAACTTTCAAATGAAGATGGTTCATTTGAAAGATTGGTCATGCTGTAAGACCATGCAATGAGCAGCTCTGATGTAAGCAGAGTCAGGATGAGCTCTATCCTGACATCTGGTAGTGAATTATGGCGAGGGTGGAAAAGAACTTCAGGGGCTGATCTTGTTTGCATAGGCACACCCACTCGCCTGGCATGAAACAACAGCAACTCAAAGTGGTTACTTTGGCTGGTGTGGGATCCCCATTTTCTCTGTTATTGGGGCAGGAAGAATAAAGTGTTGTTACCCTGATTCTGTGAATCAAGGCCAGTGGAACTGTTGTATGACAGATGGACTCACCATTAACTAAGTAGCACTCGCTAGACAAGGGGCATGGGTTACAAAATGCAGTGAATGGAGAGAGGCTGGGGTCAGGTATTTGTACTTGATGGCATGGGCACCTTTTGAGGGCCTGAAGCACTAATTACACCAGTTCCTCTTTCCACTGTTGAATAGCAGAGCTAATTTTGATTCCATTAAGAGTCTAATTACAGGTGGCTATGCTGAATTCACTTGGGGCCAATTGTGCACTAGTACTACTACCAGCTGAAATCACTATGAGCTGAGATCACTGATTGCTTTGTTAACTAGGGGGGGAGCCTGAAGATTTATTGCTAAGCGGCAAGCTGAGCAGTTTGCAGGACAGTTGGTGTGGCCCATGGGACGGCTGGAGCGGGACGGCGAGCGGAGTGGAGCAGTTTGCGGGATGGCTGGAGCGGCTCGTGGTGAAGGCTGCAGCAGAACCCCATGGAGAGGCGGGGCAGTTGGCCTCAGGCCATGTAAGGTGCCCCTTAATACGCCGTGTGCCCCTTTCTTCTCCCCCCCTCCATTTCCACCAAGGCTGGGGGTGGGGTGTAAGACTCTGCAGATAAACTTTTGAACTCTGGGGCTGCACCGACCAGGGATAGAGACTTTTGGGTGATTCTTGGGTTGCTGGACTCAAGAGACTTTTGGGGTTTGGGAATTTTGGGACTTTGGGGTGAGTCTTTTGCTCATGGTTTGTGTTATGAATCCTGTTTGGTGTTTTCCCAATTTAATGCTGATGTTGTTTACCTCATGTTATTAAACATTTTCTGCTACACTCAGACTCTGTGCTTGCAAGAGGGGAAGTACTGCCTCTTAGAGGCGCCCAGGGGGGTGGTATGTAATTGTCCCAGGTCACTGGGTGCAGCTCGAGCCAGTTTTGCATTGCGTTATTGAAACAGAACCCCTAGATGCTGAACCCAGCCCTTGTTGCTGCCAACTCAGACAGGAAGAAGAGTTATACTTACATCAGTATTTGATGGGTGTTGTTTGTTAACTGGTGCCCAGACACTAGTGAAGGCTTAAATCACTGTTGACTATTCTATCTATTGGCTGGAATTGCTGTTTGGATTGGTGCACCTGGTTGTGCCAGACAATGTACATACGTATAGGTAGACATAGTTCCTGCCCTGAGAAACTTACAAACCGATTTAAGACAAGATGAAACAATGAGTACAACAAACAATGGCAGGGAGGAGAGAAGGGAGGATAAGGGCTCAGCAAAGAGAGCAAACATTTACCTAGACAAGCTGTGTACACAACTTGGTAACTGCTAAAGTTAAAAGGTTTATAGTTATAAATAAGATTAAGCTATCCTCAAGTGCCTCTCAAACTGCAGAGCTGACATGTTGTAGGCATCACAGCTGAGGTCAGTGTGATGGGTTGGACCCCCCCTTCTGGAGTGCCACCTGATGTACTGGGATTTCACTTAGCCTCCCTTGTTCAATCAGCCTGGGTTCCCTTCCCTGCTTTGCTGAATTAGGCTCTCCGGCCTCTTGCAGCACACACACACACAGGTAGGGCCACTCCCCACTGCAGTCACAGACTAAGGTCATCTCTGTGTGAGAGGACTCTCCCAACACTCATGTGCATACCCCTTTTGGGGAATAAACCCAAAATAATACTGTCTTACACTGTATAGAAAAATCTGCACAGCACAAGCTCATAAAAATCCACCCTCTTCCTCAATGTGAAGAGAGATGTGCATGACTTCTTGCCCTCCCAGTTAGAAATTACATAAACTGGGTTTATTATAAACAAGAAATAAGTTTATTAACTACAAAAGGTGAATGTTAAGTGGTTAAAGGGATAGCAAACAGAACAAAGCAGATTACCTTAGTAAATAAACAAAAAACGCAGACTGACCTTAACACACTAGATAGGTACGATACAAATTAACAAATTCTCACCCTGAATGATAAACAGGCTGGCAGATTCTTAAGGCACAAGTTACCTTGGCTTTCCCAGGTTTTCTTACACAGGCTAAAGATCTTAGCCTTGGACCATCACTTTTCACAGTTCAATCAGACCTGTTCCTCAGGTGTGTTGTGTAGGGAGAGTGAGGCCACTTCATGTTGTCATTGTCCCTCTTTTATATCTTCCCCCCACTTCCTGGAAAGCTTTTTTGCTGTGACATGGGTCAAACAGTCCCCATTGTATAGAGCTATCTGACCTGGGTCAAACAGTTCCCATTGTGTAGGGTAATCTCTGAGAGGTTGCTATTGTACACTGTTCCTGGGGTAATCCTTATGCTTGTGTGTATTTCTTCAATGAGCCACTAACATTGTTTAGCCTCATTCAACGTAACATATTTAAAACACAGAGACATGGTCAATATTCCCAGCTTCAGACACAAAAATGATACATGCATACAAATTGGATAAATACATTCAGTAAATCATAACCTTTCCAATGATACCTTACATGAGCCATCTTGCATAAAGAACATCTCAGTTATGTCATATTCATATCATAAGCATATTTTCATAAAGAATATGGAGTGAAATGTCACAGTGGTTCTTGAGAGAATTTGAAGGAGAAGCGTCCTGGCCTTGTGGATCAGTATGGGAAGGACATTCCATGTATAAAGAACTGGGCAAGTGGACAACCATGGCTAACACCATTGGCAGAGTGGGAGGACGAGGGATAAGGCATCCCAGACACGGATGGCAGAGTATGAAGGTGCAGAGTTGTGAAGGGCCTTGGAAGTGAGCACAGAAAACAGCCTCAGCAATCCTTGAAAATAACATTCACAAAGCTATTTTCACTATGTTTCCACCAGCTGCATTTACACCTAGAGTGGATTTAAGCATCAATTGAAGTTGCAGCAGTTGCAGTACAAATTAATTGTTGATTAATTGTTTCAACTATTGGACTTTGATTTAAAAAAACACAGAAGTAACCAAGGAAAACTGTTCAGTCTATCTATGCTCCTTGTAAGGTCCTCATTACTTCAGTACCTGAGCATCTCACAGGCTTTAATTAATGTATTTATCCTCACAATACCCCTGTGAGATAGGGAAGTGCTATTACTCCAATTTAGAGATGGGGAACTGAGGCACAGAGAAGCTAAGTGACTTGCTCAAACTCGCATAGGAAGCCTGTGGCAGAGTAGGGAACTGAACCCATCTCTCCAGCTAACAACCTTAATCACTGGACCATCCTTTCTCTTCTGTCAGTGTTACACTGGATTTAAAATGCATTGTTCATATAATGTGTTACGTTAGTTTTAGGCCAGTCCCTAAATCCTTACTCCATCCTTCTGCACTATTGTGTGAGTTCTGCCTGTAAGGACTGCGGCCCGTTCTGGAAGTGATGTGCACCCTCCACTCCTACTGAAGCCTGAGACTTGAAGGCTCAAGGGATAGCAGGATTCAAGCCGCAGTAAGGAGCTCAGGACTGAGCCATCATTACTGGGCCAAATTCTAGGGGATGTAATTCCAATGTGGTATAACAGTGGTCCATATTATAGCATCTCATATATAGTGGCATAAGTAAAACAGGTAAATTGAGGTTGGTTATGCTCCAACAATGTGAAAGCAGGGATGTAGCTTGTTAAAGCAGCTATAAACCTTCCGATTTTATCTTTCATTCTACTGTTTTCCTGCTACCCCTCCCCCCCACCGACATGTAAGCTATATCAATTAACTTCAACCCATTTATACATGCACATCTTACACCACCATTTATATCACTTCTGAGTCTAGCCTACTGTAGTTAGACAGAAACAATTAGGAGGATTATCTTCCCCATCATTGAGGCCTTAGAAATAAGATTTTTTTTCAGCCATTCTTCCTTACTTTCGTTGGCTGCAGAAAAACAAGGACACTTACATTCCCAGATGCCCAATGTCTATTGTGATGGGACAGGGAAGTAGGATAAGTACAGGTGACAAGAAAGGCAGATTTGGTCTGTCTCCCTGTGTTCCCCTATCTTCTTCTCTAGACAAATGAGAAAAAGAAAAAAAGAATGCAACTGTGAGAGTTTAGCAGACCTATTTTTACGGTATTGTGACTCCTCATTAATCACACTGAAAACAAAATCTCTGATCATTATCAGAACCAGGGCTTAAATTCAGCTGGAGCTGTCCAGAGTGGAGCTCTGGTGAAAATTTTCAACCCCCCCTGGAATTTTTAATAGCATGTTAGGGGGGGCGGACTTGGGGGGCTCCAGGAAATACTCTATAAGAATTTAAGCCTTGATCAGATCAATAACGTACCAGTGCAATATTCTATAAAAGAACTAGGGACAATATTCTGTGACCAAAGGATATGTTGGCTCTGAGACACCAAGGTGTGAGCATTAATTACAGGTTTTCACTACTCAGTAGAAATGGTGTCATGTAATATGAAGAGGGACTGTAGTGCATTCTCTGCCATTGAAGGCCCCACCTCACCACAAGTCATTGCACATGTGGCTTAGAAATACATTTCTCATTATTATTCATCCTCAAAGTCTGACAGTACAATGTTACTGATGGAGGTGCAATTCAATACACCATGTTGTATATATTTCACATTGGTGTGAAAGCTGGACTTCATTCAGTGTTAACAAATTTTCTGTTGAAAATTTTTTACCTCAGTTACTCATAAAGCTGATTTGCTGATGAGCTATCTAAATTCTAAATGGCTGCTTTTGCATTTACCTAATGGGAAACTCCCTCCTGTAGGGTCAAGTCCTGCAGCCTGTACATGGCTTAACCTTCCTTTGAAATTAATAGAAGTTGGTGTGCCATTCAGGCTTATGCTGAAGTACACTTAAAGGTAATTTGCAGAGGAAAACTGTGTTTGTGAAAAAAATATGCTTTTGAAGGAAGGTCTGAACATTGATTGGGGATCGATTTCTGCTTGGTTGTTTTTATTTTATTTATTTATTTATTTTACATTAGAAACACCAAGGAAGTCCAATCTGGTTTTATGTGGCTTTACTGGGCAACTTCCCAAATTGTGAGCATTCACACCTTAACTGAAAGGGCAGCAGAAAGGGATCTTTGCCTTAAGAGATTTGTTTCTTCTAGTTGTTTGCAGAGCATTTTAGTCATATAAGTGTTAACAAACAAACAAACAAACAAAAAAAGGATATTAAACAGATAGCCACTTCCCATCTCATTTAATCAGGTGCTGCTCTGATCCTACTGGTTCTCTGGTTGTCCAAAGAGTGTTCCAGAGAGCAGACAAGAACTGAATTATTATTAATGTAAAAAACAAATAAACTTTAAAAATGTTTTTAAAATAGCCTTTTATACACACCAGAATTGGGCGGGGGAAGCCCAAACACAAGTTTGGTTTCCTTTGCATGTCATCTTTAAGACCTCAAGCGAGGGTAATTTTGGTCTTCTCAACTGAATTCCTAATGAACAAAAGTCTAGACATCACAATCTCACCCCACAGAAGCTAGGAAGTTTCTGCTGAGATGATGTCAAAGAAGTTGTTATGAAAATTGAATCTGATATAATCCCTAAAAAAGATGGCCTTTCCAGGTCTGAGTTGAGACCTGAATAGAACTGTGTGTATACATTTGTATACAGTGGTGCTGTAGCTGTGTCGATCCCAGGATATTAGAGACAAGGTGGATGAGGTAATATCTTTTATTGGATCAACTTCCAGCAGGGTTCTAGCTATGGGAAATAACCTCACTGGAGGTGGGGGGCAGGGTTCCAGCCAGGGGCAAAAACCTCACGTGGGGTGGGGGACGGCCCTCTGGTGAGTAGCTGGGGATGTCCCATTTTCTCTTTGAGAAATATGGTCATCCTATCCCTGGTGTTACTCCATAGTCAAATGAGTCCAATTTAAGACAAATGACAATGAAAACAGAGACTAGAGTGCAAGATTTACTGTAAAGTACATCAGGATTTTAAATTTGTTATATAGTAGTCAGATTTGTATAAACTAGTCTCCCTGATAAAATGCTTAGTTCACTTCTTGTCTGGAAGATTTCAGACTCATTAATTCACATTATCAGTGGCAATTCATGTGAGTCAGTCATAGGAAATGTTACTCCACAGATGCCTTGAACACATTTCCAGATAAGAAAAGAACTCGTTTTTAATCAGCTAGATCACTTATCATTACTTCACATCATTCATAAGTATTTTTCCAGAAAGGCCTTTTGCAAGTGCACTAAGACAGAAGGTTTTATAGGAAACCATGCATCTAATATTTTGTCAGCTACCAGATTGTATAAAGAAATAAGGCAACTTTAATCATACTGATTATGATTTATGGCAAACATATTACTTGGTATTGTTATTCAGCTGGTTAGTTCTTGTTTGTATTGCTGTTTCAGGCTCTGTGGTTGGATTATAAATTGAATGATAGGATTTTATTTTACTGCTGGAAGTACATATTCTAGCACCAATGGCAGTATGGTGTTTTGGCCAACCAGCCCTCCAATAAACCACAGTCTCCAAGAAGTCTGAACTAACAAGATTTTGGAAGATTCCTATCTTCAGATAATGATCTTAACTCTAAAAAGTAGCTTTTACCACTGAAAAACTTAACCTCTGAGGTAACAAATAGATCCCCTATAATAATAACACCTAGCTCCTATATAGCACTTTTCATCAGTAGATCTCAAAGCAGGTCTTTATCATTAGCCCTATTATACAGATGGAAATGTTAAGGCACAGAGAGGTGACTTACCCAAGGTCACTGAGCAGGCAAATAGCAGAGGTGGGACCAGCACCAGGTCTCCTGAGTCCCACTCCAGTGTGCTATGGATTAGGCCATATTGCAAGAATAGCTTTGCTCCTAACCCCCAAAATTGTAGGGTGTTCTAGGGTTTTGACAGAACAGTCTGCCTCTACCGATGATGCAATTATATGCTAAAACCAATGCTAACAACAATGAAGGGGCCACATTCACCTATCTTCATTTATACTATTGTAAATCAAGAGTAAGTTAATTGAAACCAAAGGAGTTACACCAGTGTAAACCCAGTTTGAAAGAAAATCATGCACAAGTCTATACCCAGGTTAATTTGGCCATGTAGCATATATGTGGATTTCTGTATTTACCTCTCTCTCTCTCTCTCTCTGTATATATATATATATATATATATATATATATATATATAGTCTTTGAAGTGGGCAGAATTCATTCCTCAAGTAGATAAACAAGTTGCCCATGCAGTCTTAATTTGGCCCCCTTGTGAGTTTGCCTTGTGAAACAAACTTTAATTACATGATTACACACTATTTTTTCCACTGAGCACAGGATGGACTTGCTCTGGGGATGAACCAGGGCTGTGTTGTGACGGAAACTGTTGTATGTATGCTTCGTTTGTTGCCAAAATTGGAAGGTTTTTAGTGAACAGAGCTGATTGGAACATTTGATTTCAGTGAAACATGTTGTTTTGTTGAAACCAAAATGTTTCATGGAGACATATTGGTTTCCACAAAATTTTAATCAGAAAGGTTTCATCAGGGATGTGTGTGTGTGAATCTCTCTCTGAATCTGTCTTCCCCGGGGAATGGAAGGGGAGACTGCCAAGTGGGAATATAGATGGCCCTCATGCCTCACATCTACACTTATGCAGTGGCTGATTAACGCATGGGCCCATTGGCCCGTGCCCAGAGGCTCTGGCCAATTTGGCGGCCCCTGGAAAAATCTCGTGATGCTAGAGCAGGATGATTTAGCTGCTGTCCCCTCTGCTCTGCTGGCTGGGCTGCATGTGTTTGTGGCATGGCTTTTTAGATGAGCCAGTGAGGGAATCAGCTGGTGAGTGAGGGAGCAGCAGCAGCCACCCCCTCTTCTTCTCCTGCTTGTTGTTTTCATCACTGCTGCCCATGGCTTCTCACTCCCGCTGGTGATGGGTTCCCCCTGCATCTTCCCTTGCCTGGCTGGGTGGCCGGGGCTAGGTGGCGAAGGAAGATGGGGAACACCACTTCCTGCTGCGTCTCTTCCAGCCCCAAGCTGTGCAGGAATGCCCACCCCCGGCTGAGTCCTACTGCCCTGAGATTGAGCTGAGCCATGAGGACATGGGCTGCACCCTGCAGCACATCAGTGACTGGGAGAATATAGACGGTAAGAGGGGTGGGGGCGCTGGGATGGGGAACTCCTGCAACAAGAAGAGCCGGGGAAATCCCCACTACCTCAACGCATAGGGGCAGCTCCCAGGGAAATGCAACCCCCACAAGCACATGGGGAGCCATGGGGAGGACATTCTGCTGTTCTGATCAAGGGGGTAAACATGGAAACCCCAACCCATCCTCCCTACACACACCATGGGAGCCCCCATTGCCACTTCCTTGCCTCTCAATGTTCAATCACTTTTCTCCCCCTGGTATGACCTATTCTCTCCCCTCTTCCAGGTTTTTTTTCCCCTTGTCTTTTGGTGATTGCAAAATATATGGTGAGACAGAGGCTTCGGGTTTTCTATGCCTCCATCCACAGTTTCAAGGCCTTTGGATGCCCCTATCTCACAATGCAGCATTATTTACCCCCATTCTAATATGACACGATGTAGCCCTATTTACCCTCACCTATACCCCTGAGATCTTTGTGGATCCCACCTCCCCATGCATGTGGTTCAGAGCCTTGGGATCTTAGTGTGGATTCTTGCCATGTACATTGTGATATGCCATTATTTACCCGCCTGCTCAGCTGATATGAGACCTTCCATAGTATGGTTCTCCCACCTTAGTATTGGATGAAAGACTAACGTGCTATTTACCCCAGAATGTACTTTTAAGATCTTTGTGTGTATTTCCCCCTCACCCAGCATGGACTGATGTGGCACTGTTTACACTGGTCCACAGTTTCCAGATCCAACTCACTCAACTATGAATGTCACAGATGAATTTCACTCACCCAAATTTACTTAACAAATATGGTCAGTGGAATCAACTGTTGTCACAGACTAATGGGCATCTGTTGCTGTGTTGCTAATAAGAACCTGGACTATTTGTAAAAGTGTGATTTAATGTATACATATAAGCTAGTTTCTGATTAGCTGAAATAGTTAGTCCTAAAACTTAATTGGTAAACTTTCTCATGGTTTGACATGAATTTCCTTTGGCAGAAAGCCAAAAGGGTCACTTTGGTACACATCAGATTCTTTCAACATTTTTTCATAGCTTTTGTTATCAATTGCAGACTTTGTTTTAAACCAGTTCTCACCATTGGCTGAAAATTAAATTCTTAATAACAGAGTAATTTTACCTCAGGTTAGGATTATTTCTTTTAATTAAGTTACTTTCTGGAATTGTGACTGTTATCTTTCAGACATCTTTGCTTCAACAATAGAAAAAACTGGACTCAAACAGGATCACTAGGTGGAAAAAAATGGGTAATGGTTAGGTTTAAGAAAACTGGGGGAGATGAAAGACCCACTTGTTGACCTGTGAATGACTGATTCTTGTAACACCAGTGTTGTCCAGATTAGCAGTGAACACCTTTGTGTAATGGTATGGATAATATCTAGCCATATTCATTTTCTGTGTGGAAAAACTGAACAGTTAATTTAGGCATAATGAACTGGAATGTTATTTGCTTTATTATTAATGCATTATCTAAACATTAAATGGAGTCTTTGTGTTAATGCATTTTAATACATTTGTGTTTTTAATGTGATGTGGGGGCCCCAAATGTTCTTTGTGCCCAGGACTTCAATGAATCTTAAGCTACCTCTGATTTAGGGCCCTTGCCTAGCATCACAAGTCAGCTTTCTTCACTGTATTCCATCCCCTCCCCGCAGTTCTGACTTTCTGCTCCTACCCCCCACATTCTCACAGAACCCTCCAGGTCTCTCTACATCTTTACTTCTCCCCTGTCCCTCAACACACATGACTGTTCCCTCGGTTTACAGGGAAAGAGCTGCTTATTTGTCATTGTTATAGTTGCTAATGTCATTCCCACACATTGTTTCCAAGATGATCGCCAAATATTTTCTTCCCTATGCTTCTGAATATTGGTGAAAAGCACGAGTGCATGCTCAGGGGAGTCCATTAATGTGTGTTCTCTGTCTGTACTCCATGTAGTTTTTGAGTTATGACTGAGCAAAAAAAGATATATTCAAAAAATATTCAAACTGATTTTGAAAGGACCATATCTCATAAGAACAGCCATATTGGGTCAGACCAATGGCCCATATAGTCAGATATCCAGTTTCTGACAAGGGCCAGTGCCAGATGCATCAGAGGGAATGAACAGAACAGGGCAATTTCTAGTGATCTATCCCCTGTCATCCAGTTCCAGCTTCTGGCAGTCAGAGGTTTAGGGATACCCAGAGCATGGGGTCACATCCCTGACCATCTTGGCTAATAGCCATTAATGGACCTATCCTCCATGAAATTTATAATTCTTTTATGAAAACATTTATACTTCTGGCCTTCACAACATCCCCTGGCAATGAGTTCCAAAGGTTGACTGTGTGTGATGTGAAGAAGTACTTCCTTATGTTTGTTTTAAACCTGCTGCCTATTAATTTCATTGGGTGACCCCTGGTTTTTGTGTTATGTGAAGGGATAAATAACACTTCTTTGTTCACTTTCTCCAGTCAACCAGTCATGATCTGTGTTGCCTCTAAGGTGCACACCTGCGCGACTGCACAAGAGGGCATCAAGGACCACGCACCTAATTAGTGGAGCCTCACAGGCGTACAGCCACAAGTGTGCATGGACCCTGGAGAGGATGTTTAAGGTGAGCTTGGGAGAATAGGGTCTGGATGGGGGTAGTGGGGTGAGGTTGGGGGGTGGGGAGCTCGGGACATGCAGGGCTAGGGTGGTAAGAGAGGACTACTCCCAGCCCCGGGGCTGCTGCGGGGAGAGACGCCTCCCCCAGCTCTAGGGCTGCAGTGGGGAGAGACGCCTCACCCAACTCCAGGGCTGTGGCGGGAGAGATGCTTCTCCCCAACCCCAACTCTGGGGCTGCAGCAGGAGAGACGCCTCCCCCAGCTCTGGGACTGCGGCTGGGAGAGAAGGCTGGGAGGAGTCTTCTCCCCCCACCGCAGCCTCGGGGTAGGGGGAATTCTGTGTGTTGTATATTGCAGGGCATTGGTGATAAAAGAGAGAGACAGATTCTTTCCTGAAGGGTTTGGCTTGAGCATAGACAAAGTTTCATGCTGGTTCTTATTTTGCTTAAACTATTATTTGCATCCTTATTAAAGATCTATTTCTTCTATACTGAAAAAACACATCTTTGCTATATTTTGATTGGGTGCCTGCATAAATTATATCACATACTTTGGGACACAGGGCTGATAGAAGAGCAAGAGCTATAATAATAGTCTACGATCACAAAAGGATAAGTTTCCTGTCAAAAAGAATGTCAGCAATGCATCAGAATATTAATCAAAGAAATCTTTCCTGGTCTTTCTGGAAGTGATTTGTTTTTGTACTATTTGTGTGGAGGATAGCGGGGCAATCCCAGAGGATGGTGCTGAGCTGTCAGAAATCCAGAGGCACTAATGTTTTTCTGCAGTCAGGACCAAGATGAGTTGACATTTGATTCTGAAGGCCCATTGCTAGTAACCTTAAACCTGTATTTTTAAATTAGATACCCAGGTGGGAGCAAAAGAACAGTATGCAGGTACACACAGCCAGTGTATCGGAGACTCTGGTTGGGAAGGCACATTGCTTTGATCCCTTAGAGCACAAGTGCCATTCAGTGAAGCTGAATGGTGGCAGATTCAAAACTGGTAAAAGGCAGTCTGATATCATACAACACACAATGAGACGGTGGAACTCACTGTCACAGGACATTGCTGAGGCCATGAACCTAACCAGATTCAAAGAGAGATTGGACATTTATATCAATAACAAAAATAGCCAGAGTTATAATTGTTAATGCTAATGAAAATTTGGATAGAGATACTAAACCTCATGCTTCAGGGATTAAGCCAATTTCTAACAATTTAGCGGTTAGGGGCACACTATCTCATTTCTGTCTACTGTGGGGTTTCATGCCCGTCCTCTGAAGCATCTTTGCTGGCCACCATCAGATATGTGATGCTGGACTAGATGCCAAGTCCTATGACCCTAATTCCCATAGATCCCCATTATTTCACTGTGTTATTGTTTACAGTGTGTTCTCAGCTGCTGCCTCAATGGGCAAGAT
Organism: Malaclemys terrapin pileata; assembly: GCF_027887155.1. Taxonomy (NCBI): domain Eukaryota; kingdom Metazoa; phylum Chordata; order Testudines; family Emydidae; genus Malaclemys; species Malaclemys terrapin. The sequence continues at coordinate 40,714,990 of NC_071506.1, read as the reverse complement.
GGGGCGAATGCAAGAAACTGTCTCTTCCTCCTTGCATGCCCCTGGGGAGCAGTCAGGCACAATCACAGTCTTTGCATTACCAGCAGGTCCCATACCCTTCAATAGATTCCAGTGTGTTCTTCCTGATACTCTCCTGAGCAGAATCAGTTGGTGGCCAGTGCTGCAGTGGGGCTGGGAACAGGCTCTACCTCTCCCCACACCAATAGGCAGGCTTCAAGTATCAGGGGGTAGCCGTGTTAATCTGTATCTACAAAAACAACAAGGAGACTGGTGGCACCTTAAAGACTAACAGATTTATTTGGGCATAAGCTTTCGTGAGTAAAAACCTCACTTCTTCGGATGCATAGAGTGAAAGTTACAGATGTAGGCATTATATACTGACACATGGAGAGCAGGGAGTTACTTCACAAGTGGAGAACCAGGCTAGCACCTTTAGCAGCTCCAACCAGAAGCAGTCTCAGCTGCTGACATGAGTAGCAGTAACCCCGTGCCGGGGGGAGGGGGCGGAACTGAGCAGGAAGAGGCGGGGTGGGGGTGGAGCAGGGGAGGGAAGAGGCAGGGCGGGGTGTGGCCTTGGGAGAAGGTGTGGAGGGGCAGGGCCTGGGGCGGAGCTGGGGGTCGAGGACCCCCCAGCACTTTGAAAAGTTGGCACTTGTGCTTTTTGCCTCTAACTGCCTCTTTTACTCTGCTGTTTAGCCATGGTCACATTTTTGTTGGTTCTCTTACTGTTTTGTTTGGGGTTTTTTTAGATTTGGTGTATACATTTAGTTTGAGCCTCTCTTATGATGTTTTTAAATAGTCTCCTTGCAGCTTGCAGGCATTTCAACCTTGCGATTTCTCCTTTTAATTTCTGTTTAACTAGCTTCTTTATTTTTGTGTAGTTCTCCTTGTTGAAGTTAAATGCCACTATGATGAGTTTCTTTAGCACTTTTTCTCCTACAGATGTTAAATTTTATTACATTATGCTTGCTGTTACTGAGTTATTCAGCTATATATACCTCTTGGACAAGATCCTGTGCTCCACTTAGGACTAAATCAAGAATTTTCTCTCCACATGTGGGTTCCAGGACAAGCTGCTCCAAGAAGCAGTCATTCCTGGTGTCTACAAATTTTATCTCTGCATCCTGTCCTGAGGTGACTTATACCCAGTCATATATCCAGCCATTTTTATTGCGTTTTCTGCCTTTGTAGCCCCTCTAATCTCTCCCTGAGCATTTCATAATCACTGTCACTATCCTGGTCAGGTCTCCAGAATTCCCCATTCAGTGTACCTGTGGGGCCAATCAGAGGGGGAGCCAGGAGGGCCATTTGGCCTGGGCCTCAAGCTCAAAGGGGGCCTCAAATGTAGACACGTGTTCATTTATTAGCATTTGATAAGTTTCGCCACTTGTTTTTATGCGCATCCCTATCGGACCAAAATGTGACACACTCTCTCAGCTTAGAGCTGCAAATTGAAGCAAATAAGAGATGTGATTTGGTAAAAGACATATTTTTTTTGTTAACTGATATAGATTTTGTCATGTTAAAGATGTTCATAAATATTAATAAAAATATATCGCTTCTGATGGCACAAGATTAGACCGTGATGAACAACTCAGATCAGCTGATTATATAAACAAACCACTACTAGTGGCTGGTGCTGGATCAAGTGCGTGTTGAAAGGTAGAGAGTTGTTACATTTTAGTGTCTTTATAGTTTTACGTCTAGTTGACTAAGGAATTATTTACGTGTGAGAATTCCTCATTATTATCTTCATATGGTAGCTAAAAGAGGTGATTGGTTGGTTGGTTGAACCCTAGCGTGGTAGTTTGGCCATCATCATAGGCTTTCATAGTCTATAGGCCCAGATTCAAGGTGAAAATTTGTGAGGACAATTTTGTACAGTGAGTTTCATGAGGACACACGTTTGACATTTTTGGACATTAAATGGTCTGCACGGATTGATGGTGTTCAACCAGTTGCGCAGCATTTGAATTCAGTGAGAAATGCTTTAAATGAGCTTAAATCTCTCAACCTCACTGCACAGGCTTGAACTGAACTTCAGTCTATTCAAAAGCACATGTCCAAATTTGAATGCATTCTGATGTCATCTTTGTGGATGAAGCTACTTACAATAATCCACAAAACTAATCTGGTAATTGAAGCATGCAATGCTACACTTGATGTTGAGAGGAATAACACTGAAAGTCTTATCAATGACATTCAACTTTTTGTGAATTTGTGAACAATGGGATTGTTGATTTGTGAACAATGGGATGCAATCCTGACTGAGTCCAAATTAGTAGCACAGAATATTGGCATTTCATCTGAGTTCTCCACCAATCGCAACTTACCTACTGAATCCGATGCCAAGCAGCATTATAGGGTCCCAATGTCTTCCTTGTCACATTGACTATTCAATCAGGTCTTACACATCGATTTGAGTCACTGCAACTAATTTATACCCTTTTGGGGTTTCTTTGGCAGTTCAATAGACTGAGTAATGAAGATCTACTTTCTGCAGCTGAACAATTTCAGCAACAGTACAACAAAAAAATCTCAAAAGATCTCAGTGACGAGGTCATCTTCCTCAAACGAATATATTCCATGAACTTTAAATTGGATTGCAAGCCCAAACGAATTACTTCAAGAAATACTCAAACTTGGACTCTCTGGGGTGTTTCCTAATCACAATTGCATTGCGTATTTTTGTCAGTTTGCCTGCATCGGTGGCTTCAGGTGAACACACCATCAACCTGTTGAAGCAGGTAAAGAACTATCACCGTTCAATTATGGGACAAGAGCATTTGAATGGGCTCACCATGCTTAATATTAACTGTGACATTGCACAAAATCTAGATTTTTCCTCAATAATTAGTGCATTTGCACAGAAAAAGACTAGAAAAGCATTTGTTAAATAAAAAAATATTCAAATGATGTCTCGCTCTTTTTTTTGGTGCCTTATTTTGTTTTCATGTGTCATCATTTTTTATTTTTATTATGGCTAGGGGCCTCAAAAGCTGGAAGTGGCCCAGGCCTCTCTGGACCTCTGAGAGGGTCCATGTACCTGTAACTTGTTAGGAAAATTCTACATTGATTCCAGAGATACTCTAATTACTTTCAGCCTAATAGCCCTTTATTTTTGAATTTTCCTAATCAGACTTATAATAGGAGTGGCAATCTTAACTGTAGACCGTCTGCCACCACTTTATAAAAATGGGGGGCAGAAGAAGGACTAACAAGTAGACAACATAAGAGGCTTTATACTGTTTCCACTGAAGACATTGGTGAAACTCCTATGAACTTTAATAAGAGCAGAAGCAAACCTAAGATAAAAATCTGACTAAAAGAATTTTATATTCAGCTGCATCGCATTGTAGATGGGTGGATTTTAAATATGTATCAATTTGGCATGCCCCGAAAAATTACATTGAAAATCTCTGTAAGATCCTTTACATGTTCATGCTCTACTAATATGAGTCCAACTGACAACACAAAATAAATATAGGTTCAAGTTTTGGAAATATTTCATGTATATCTAGGTAGAATTTTAATAGATTTTCTTAGTAAATCTTCAGAACTAATCTTCACTGTTTTTGAGATTGGATTTGAGAAAGAAATGAAGGAACAACCCACCTTATTCAGTCTCAGTGGTAGACAAAATGTTCTTTTGAACTAAGCTGGTGATGTGTACATGTGAAGGCCTGCATTGCTCTCTGGTGGCAGACAGCAAACTTTTCATGAGTGGTTGAAAACATCTGTTTTTATAGTTTTACGTGTAGTTGACATCTGTTTTCAACCTCCTCTAAACACTGAGCCTTTTTCTTTAATCTTTTCACTCTGCCACTGTCTGCTCCTGACTTGGGTTCATGTGAGTGCAAGCAGGGTTTTGTGGTATAACTGCCTAGTGCCCAGAGGAAATAGAGTGCTGTGCAATCACTGTTCTTTCAGTCTCTGTTGTGTTGAGTGCTGCTGCTAACTGGTGTCAGGCGTAACAAAACTAAATATAAAAACAAACCTTGAAACATTTAAAGTGCTCTTTTAATTTTATTTTAGGGTCACAAAATGATTTTATTTTGCCTACTTACTGTCAGTCATAGTCCAAGTAACAGAAATATACTTCAGTGTGGTGGTGTATATTTAGTCTTTTATTCTCAATACCTCTGCCAGGCTGGCTACATATTTAAATAAGTTCAAGAAAATCTTTGGGACTCACTTTGAGCTTTCTCTTGTCTCTCAGCATCTCAGTTGCTCAGATGCTCCAGCCTCACTTCACATACACACGCCAATGCACAACCCCATTCTGGACTCAATGAGATTGTGACAATTTTCTTCTGAATACTGCTTCCTCTTTCAGCACTCTTCAAGCCTCTCCTTTCAGAACTGTTTAAATTCCTAGGCTCTGGATGGAGCTTTTTTCCCATTTTTAAAAAAACATCCCATTTCTTTCTCAGCCTAGGAAGTAAACAAGGGAGCCAGAATTTTCCAAGTTGCATAGGTGTATAAATAGAAAGTTAGGCTCATAAGGGGCATTCTTGCACCATGAAGATTTTCAGAAAGTTGACATAAGCATAGGTTGGGTATGGAGGCTGTATGCACTCGGATATAATACCTATTTTTGTGTATTCTGGATATGGCCAAGGGGTTAGGCATCTAACATGGATTTTCAAACTAAACAGGGGGAGGGAGAATCATATAACAGGATTTATTACACAAATTGTAAGCTCCGTGCGGCAGGGTCTGTGTTTGTCCATGACTGGGGCTTCTACGTGCTCTCACAGTACAAATAATAGATGTGCTGTGGAGTTAGAACATCCGAGGGTACACCAAAGTGGTTGGGTGCTCACCCACTTTTCTCTTTGGTACCCACTCAATGCAGCAGAAGCTGCTCTGGGGAACATCCAAAGATACTTGCTTTTGGAGGAAATAGGGCTAGTGGGAGGAGCTACACAAAGCGATGTGAGGCTAAAGTGAATTTTATTTAAGACTTAGGGTATGTCTACACTACGAAATTAGTTCGAATTTATAGAAGCCGGTTTTATTGAAATCGGTTGTATACAGCCGATTGTGTATGTCCACACAATAAAATGCTCTAGGTGCTCTAGTCGGCAGACCGCGTCCACAGTACGAGGCTAGCGTCGACTTCCGGAGCATTGCACTATGGGTAGCTATCCCACAGCTATCCCACAGTTCCCGCAGTCTCCGCCGCCCCTTGGAATTCTGGGTTGAGATCCCAATGCCCGGATGATGCAAAACAGTGTCGCGGGCGGTTCTGGGTACATGTCGTCAGGCCCCTCCCTCCCCCGTCACAGCAACGGCAGACAATAGATTCGCGCCTTTTTACCTGGGTTACCTGGGTTACCTGTGCAGACAACATGGAGCCCGCTCAGCACAGCTGAGCTCACCGTCACCATATGTCCTCTTGGTGCCGGCAGACGTGGGACTGCATTGCTACACAGCAGCAGCTGCTAACTGCCTTTTGGTGGTAGACGGTGCAGTAGACTGGTAGCCTTCATCGGCGATCTGGGTGCTGGCAGCCGTGGGGCTTGCCTTTTGGCAGTAAATGGTGTATTATGACTGTTAGCCGGCCTATTACAAGTCGGGTCATCGCACATTAGCAGAGTCTTCCCTGAGCAGCAGCTCGTGCAATAGGCCTGAAGACCATCGTCATACACCGCCCCGTATTTGCTGCCAAGCACCCAGAAAGATGCCGAGGGCTATCAGTCACGCTGCACCGTCGTCTTAAGATGTAAAAAATAGATTTTCTCTGTATTCATTTGCTTCCCCCTCCCTCCGTCAAATCAACGGCCTGCTAAACCCAGGGTTTTCAGTTTAATCTTTGGGGGGGACCAGTCTGTGACAGTTGTTTGTGTCTCTCCCTGATGCACAGCCACCGTTCTTTATTTTAATTCCCTGTGCCTGTACGCCATGTCGTCACTCGGCCCCCCTCCCTCCTTCCCCTAGGCCGTCAGATACTACGTTTGCGCCACAGCTCGAGCCGAGAAGCGGTTCGCGCCTTTTCTTTGAATTCTGGGTTGAGATCCCAATGCCCGGATGATGCAAAACAGTGTCGCGGGCGGTTCTGGGTACATGTCGTCAGGCCCCTCCCTCCCCCGTCACAGCAACGGCAGACAATAGATTCGCGCCTTTTTACCTGGGTTACCTGGGTTACCTGTGCAGACAACATGGAGCCCGCTCAGCACAGCTGAGCTCACCGTCACCATATGTCCTCTGGGTGCCGGCAGACGTGGGACTGCATTGCTACACAGCAGCAGCTGCTAACTGCCTTTTGGCGGTAGACGGTGTAGCATGAGTGATAGCCGTGGGGCTGGCAGCCATAGGGCTGCATTGCACCAGCCCCTTCCAGGCGATGGTATATTATGACTGGTACCCGTCGTCGTCGTACTGGAGTGGCTGTCAATCATGGCCACCTGGGCAGACATGCTACTGTCTCGATGATGACGGTTACCAGTCATAATATACTATTTTCTGCCAATTGCCCAATATTGTCTGCTAAGCACCCAGAAGAGGCCGAGGGCGATGCTGGGTGCTGGCGGACGTGGGGCTGGTAGACGTGGGGCTGCATTGCTACACAGCAGCAGCCCCTTGCCTTTTGGCAGATGATGGTATATTATGATTGGTACCCATCGTCATCGTACTGGTATGGCTGTCACTCATGCTGCAGCGTCGGCTGCCACCTTAAGATGTAAAAAATAGATTTGTTCTGTATTCATTTGCTTCCCCTTCCTCCGTGAAATCAACGGCCTGCTAAGCCCAGGGTTTCCAGTTTAATCTTTGGGGGGACCATTCTGTGTGACAGTTGTTTGTGTTTCTCCCTGTTCCTGTACCTGTACGCCATGTCGTCACTCGGCCCTCCCTCCCTCCCTCCCGCCCTCCTTCTCCTGGTCCATCAGATACTACTTTCGCGCCTTTTTTCTGACCAGGCGCCATAGCTAGCACTGGGATCATGGAGCCCGCTCAGATCACCGCGGCAATTATGAGCACTATGAACACCACGCGCATTGTCCTGGAGTATATGCAGAGCCAGAACATGCCAAGGCGAAACCCGGACCAGGCGAGGAGGCGATTGCAGCGCGGCGACGAGAGTGATGAGGAAATTGACATGGACATAGACCTCTCACAAGGCACAGGCCCCAGCAATGTGGAAATCATGGTGTCACTGGGGCAGGTTGATACCGTGGAACGCCGATTCTGGGCCCGGGAAACAAGCACAGACTGGTGGGATCGCATCGTGCTGCAGGTATGGGACGATTCCCAGTGGCTGCGAAACTTTCGCATGCGTAAGGCCACTTTCATGGAACTTTGTGACTTGCTTTCCCCTGCCCTGAAGCGCCAGAATACCAAGATGAGAGCAGCCCTCACAGTTGAGAAGCGAGTGGCGATAGCCCTGTGGAAGCTTGCAACGCCAGACAGCTACCGGTCAGTCGGGAATCAATTTGGAGTGGGCAAATCTACGGTGGGGGCTGCTGTGATCCAATTTGCCAGGGCAATGAAAGACCTGGTGATAGCAAGGGTAGTGACTCTGGGCAACGTGCAGTCAATAGTGGATGGTTTTGCTGAAATGGGATTCCCAAACTGTGGCGGGGCCATAGACGGAACCCATATCCCTATCTTGTCACCGGAGCACCAAGCCACCGACTACGTAAACCGCAAGGGGTACTTTTCAATGCTGCTGCAAGCCCTGGTGGATCACAAGGGACGTTTCACCAACATCAACGTGGGATGGCCGGGAAAGGTACATGATGCTCGCGTCTTCAGGAACTCTGCTCTGTTTCGAAATCTGGAGGAAGGGACTTTCTTCCCGGACCAGAAAGTGACCATTGGGGATGTTGAAATGCCTATCGTGATCCTTGGGGACCCAGCCTACCCCTTAATGCCATGGCTCATGAAGCCGTACACAGGCAGCCTGGACAGGAGTCAGGACCTGTTCAACTACAGGCTGAGCAAGTGCCGAATGGTGGTGGAATGTGCATTTGGATGTTTAAAAGCGCGCTGGCGCAGCTTACTGACTCGCTCAGACCTCAGCGAAAAGAATATCCCTATTGTTATTGCTGCTTGCTGTGCGCTCCACAATATCTGTGAGAGTAAGGGGGAGACCTTTATGGCGGGGTGGGAGGTTGAGGCAACTCGCCTGGCCACTGATTACGCGCAGCCAGACACCAGGGCGGTTAGAGGAGCACAGCAGGGTGCGGTGCGCATCAGAGAAGCTTTGAAAACGAGTTTTGTGACTGGCCAGGCTACTGTGTGAAACTTCTGTTTGTTTCTCCTTGATGAACCCTCCAACCCCCCCCCCCGACCCGGTTCACTCTACTTCCCTGTAAACCAACCACCCCACCCCACCCTCCCCTCCCCCTTGCAGAGGCAATAAAGTCATTGTTTTTTCACATTCATGCATTCTTTATTAGTTCCTTACAGAGGTAGGGGGATAATTGCCAAGGTAGCCTGGGATGGGTGGGGGAGGAGGGATGGAAAAGGACACACTGCATTTTAAAACTTTAACTCTTATTGAAGGCCAGCCTTCTGATGCTTTGGCGATCATCTGGGGTGGAGTGACTGGGTGGACGGAGGCCCCCCCACCGTGTTCTTGGGCGTCTGGGTGAGGAGGCTATGGAACTTGGGGAGGAGGGCTGTTGGTTACACAGGGGCTGTAGCGGCGGTCTCTGCTCCTGCTGCCTTTCCTGCAACTCAACCATACGCTCGAGCATATCACTTTGATGCTCCAGCAGACGGAGCATTGCCTCTTGCCGTCTGTCTGCAAGCTGACGCCACCTATCGTCTTCAGCCCGCCACTTGCTCTGTTCTTCCCGCGATTCAGCCCGCCACCTCTCCTCTCGTTCATATTGGGCTTTTCTCATCTCCGTCATTGACTGCCTCCACGCATTCTGCTGTGCTCTATCAGCCTGGGCGGACATCTGCAGCTCCGTGAACATCTCGTCCCTCGTCTTACGTTTTCTCTTTCTAATGTTCACGAGCCTCTGCGAAGGAGAAACATTTGCAGCTGGTGGAGGAGAAGGGAGAGGTGGTTAAAAAAGACACATTTTAGGGAACAATGGGTACACTCTTTCATTACAAGGTCGCATATTTCGGCTTGCAGGCAGCCATCGTAGGCCACAGTGTTTTGGCTTTTTTAACCTTCTTAACATGCAGGAAAGGTTGCAAACAGCAGCGCATTTCCCATATCAAGGATGAATTGGGTTGTCCATTTAAAATGGGGTTTCAATGTAAAAGGAGGGGGCTGCGGTTTCCCGGTTAACATGCTGCACAAACACAAGTAAACCACCCCCCCCACACACACACACACACGATTCTCTGGGATGATCACTTCACCCCTCCCCCCCACCGCGTGGTTAACAGCGGGGAACATTTCTGGTCAGAAGAGCAGGAACGGGCGCCTCTGAATGTCCCCCTTAATAAAATCACCCCATTTCAACCAGGAGAGCTTTCTGGAGATGTCCCTGGAGGATTTCCGCTCCATCCCCATACACGTTAACAGACTTGCTTGCTTTTTTTTTGTAATGTTTACAAATATTTACAAAGTTACACTCACCAGAGGTCTCCTGTGTGCCCTGAGGGTCTTGGGTGAGTTCGGGGGTTACTGGTTCCAGGTCCAGGGTCACAAACATATCCTGGCTGTTGGGGAAACCGGTTTCTCCGCTTCCTTGCTGCTGTGAGCTACCTACAGTACCTCCATCGTCATCTTCCTCGTTCCCCGAACCGTCTTCCCTGTGTGTTTCTCCAGTGAGAGAGTCATAGCACACGGTTGGGGTAGTGGTGGCTGCACCCCCTAGGATCGCATGCAGCTCCGCGTAGTAGCGGCAAGTTTGCGGCTCTGCCCCGGACCTTCCGTTTGCTTCTCTGGCTTTGTGGTAGGCTTGCCTTAGCTCCTTAATTTTCACGCGGCACTGCTGTGTGTCCCTGTTATGGCCTCGGTCCTTCATGGCCTTGGAGATCTTTTCTAATACTTTTCCATTTCTTTTACTGCTACGGAGTTCAGCTATCACTGCTTCATCTCCCCATATGGCGAGCAGATCTCGTACCTCCCGTTCGGTCCATGCTGGAGCTCTTTTACGATCCTGGGAGGACTCCATGACGGTTACCTGTGCTGATGAGCTCTGCGTGGTCACCTGTGCTCTCCACGCTGGGCAAACAGGAAATGAAATTCAAACCTTCGCGGGTCTTTTCCTGTCTACCTGGTCAGTGCATCTGAGTTGAGAGCGCTGTCCAGAGCGGTCACAATGAAGCACTGTGGGATAGCTCCCGGAGGCCAATAACATCGAATTCCGTCCACACTACCCCAATTCCGACCCACAAAGGCCGGTTTATCGCTAATCCCCTCGTCGGAGGTGGTGTAAAGAAACCGGTTTAAAGGGCCCTTTAATTCGAAAGAAAGGGCCTCGTTGTGTGGACGTGTCCAGGCTTAATTCGGTTTAACGCTGCTAAAGTCGACCTAAACCCGTAGTGTAGACCAGGCCTAAGTTGACAGGAAGAGAATACACAATTCCTAAATTGTCAGCCTTGTGAAACCAGAGTAAAAGCACACACCTGCTGTATACTCATCTGATAGCTAACAAGGGTGGTTTAGCAGGCCAGCCTCCCCATACTCTGCAGATGACCTCTGGCTGGACTGGAGCACTACAGTCTCCTCCTGGGAGAATGACACTTCTCCCTCACTCTGGCCTGAGCTTCCTTCCCCAGATACTGCCTGTTTGGCTGGCTTCTTCTTGGCTCCCTGGTGGAGTGTCCTCCATTTCATCATGTCCTCCAGATGCCTCCCAAGGCCTCCCCTAGCATTCACCAGTAGTAGAAGCAGCCGTTGACATCCTGGCAGCATCTGACACTCTCATCAGCTGAGCGCCACTTTGGAATTCCTATTTGCTAATGCCTCATTATAATATGCTAATAAAAAAGGAGCAGAGATCTGTCCAAGTGCCCTGCCGCAACCAGACAAATTTAGTGCCTTTCTTTTGAAAATCTCACATCAAATTGTGCAAAAATGTCTTTAGGCAACTCCTTCTGGCTCTCCAAGCTCTACCACACAGTCCCATTCAGTATTGCTGGGTGTCTTATCCAGTGCCCTAATAGACTGCAAGCACTAGCCAGTATGGTTGGTCATAGCAGTTGTCATAACTATAAAGGGAAGGGTAACAGCTCTCCTGTGTACAGTACTATAAAATCCCTCCTGGCCAGAGACTCCAAAATCCTTTTACATGTAAAGTGTTAAGAAGCTCAGGTTACCTGGCTGGCACCTGACCCAAAGGACCAATAAGGGGACAAGATACTTTCAAATCTTGGGGGGGAAGGCTTTTGTTTGTGCTCTTTGTTTGGGAAGTTGTTCGCTCTTGGGACTGAGAGGAACCAGACATCAATCCAGGTTCTCCAAATCTTTCTAAACAAGTCTCTCATATTTCAAACTTGTAAGTAAACAGCCAGGCAAGGCGTGTTAGTTTATCTTTGTTTTCTCAACTTGTAAATGTACCTTTTGCTAAAGTGTTTATCTCTGTTTGCTGTACTTTGAACCTAAGGCTAGAGGAGGGGTCCTCTGAGCTCTTTAAGTTTGATTACCCTGTAAAGTTATTTTTCCATCCTGATTTTACAGAGATTATTTTTTATCTTTTTCTTTAATTAAAAGCCTTCGTTTTAAGAACCTGATTGATTTTTCCTTGTTTTTAGATCCAAGGGGGTTGGATCTTGATCCACCAGGAGTTGGTGGGAGGAAGGAGGGGGGATGGTTAATTTAGGGTTACCATACGTCCGGATTTTCCCGGACATGTCCGGCTTTTGGGGGCTCAAATCCCCGTCCGGGGGGAAATCCCCAAAAGCCGGGCATGTCCGGGAAAATCGAGAGGGAGGGAGGGCTTGGCCGGGGCCTCTTTGGCCGGGGCCGGTGCGGGGCCGGGCCGGGGTCGCGGGGCCGGGGGCATGGTGCCGGGCTGGGCGCGCGGTGCCGGGCCGGGGTCCAGGGACGCAGTGCCGGGGGCCAGGCCGGGCCAGGAGCCGGGGTCGCGGGGCCGGGCGAGGAGCCGGGGGCGCGGTGCCGGGCCGGGGTCCGGGCCGGGCCCGTGGGGCCGGGAGCCAGGGTCGCGGGGCCGGGCCCGTGGGGCCGGGAGCCGGTCCGGGCCCGCGGGGCCGGGAGCCGGGCCGGGGCTGGGGCCGGGGGGCCGGGCCCGCGGGGCTGGGAGCCAGGCCGGGGTGGCGGGGCCGGGGCCGGGAGCCGGTCCGGGGTCGCGGGGCCAGGGAGCCGGTCCGGGCCCGCGGGGCCGGGGGGCCGGGCCGGGAGCCGGTCCGGGGTCGCGGGGCTGGGGTCACCGGGCCGGGAGCCGGGGTGCGCCGGGCTGCCGGGGGCCGGCTGTGCTGGGTGGGCCGGGGGTGGTCGGCCGGGGGCCATGGCCGGCACCCCGGGGCCCGAGCCGACCCAGGCTGGAGCCGCCGGGGGACCAGCCTGGGCCGCACCTCCTCCCCCCACACTCCCCCTTACCTGCTTCAGGCTTCCCGCGAATCAAATGTTCGCGGGAAGCAGGGGAGGGGGCGGAGACTTTGGGGCGGGGGTGGGGCCCCGTGGAGTGTTCTCCATTTGGAGGCACAAAATATGGTAACCCTAGTTAATTTCTCCTTGTTTTAAGATCCAAGGGGTTTGGATCTGTATTCACCAGGGCATTGGTGAAGAGTCTCTCAAGGCTACCCAGGGAAGGGAATTAGCTTTGGGAGTGGTGGCAGCAACCAGATCTAAGCTGGTAGTTAAGCTTAGAAGTTTTCATGCAGGCCCCCACATTTGTACCCTAAAGTTCAAAGTGGGGAAGCAGCCTTGACAGCAGTATAGTAAAAGAGGAGGATCAAAGGCAAGATTCTGTAAATTGTCTGTGGTTACAGGTCCCTAAATCCACTTGATTTTTCATAATCTCCCCCAAATCTGATTTCCTCTGATACTGTAATCCTCTTCTCCTCTTCTTTCCTGAGCATTAACTGTTCCCGTTCTAACAGTCCTTTGGAGAAAGCTGTTTCAAAAGCTGCTTTTATGTCTCCTATAACTCTGAGGTTTGGATAGTTATCTGATTATATAGGCTGTTCCACTGAGTCAGAACTATGCCAGGATCTCCTTGGCAGACAGTCAGGATTTGATTCCATCTAGGACAGAGCCAAAACACAGAGCAGTAAACAAGATCACATTTTCTTTCCTTATCTCAAGTCTTTCATCACTTTCTGGAACAATCCACATTCAAGACCTGTAGCACAGAAAGCAGCCTTTCACACTTACTCTAACAAAAATGGCAGGGAGGTTGCTCCAGCTGAATTTGTAGGTCTTTATAATTATTTGTATTAGTAGTAACAATATTACAGTAGTGCCCAAAGCCCCAATCAGGATCGCAACCCTATTGTGCTGGACACAGAACAAACCAATGATCAGACACACACAGGAAAAAGACAGGTCATTACCCTGAAATGATTACACTATAGACAAAACAAAAGAAGGTAGGGGAGAGTGATTCAGTATACAAGCAGAGTGATCAGAGTGAACACTGGCAAACATCACGTTAATTACATGTTCTTTTACAGTTTATTCTTTGTTTTGTTCTCATATATATTATATTGAGGATGGGGTTTATAGGGAAAGTGTAGCAAATGAGTTAATAGGAGCACAAGATTAGGAAAAGGAAGGAACAGGAGGATGTATATAAGTGGGAGGGATGGAGGGAGTTTTTTTTTTTTTTTTAAGTCCAGGGTGGGAAAGGAGTATCATCGAACTGTGGGAGGGCTCCTAGCTGGAAAGCTTTCAGCCAGTAAGATTGCTATAAGCGTAATGCTGACAGACCCTGGTTGTCGGTGGGTAGGATTGAACCTGGGGCCTCTGGAGCTTAGTGCATGAGCCTCTATCATATGAGCTGAGATGGAAGGAGTTGAGAGAGGTGGGAGGGAGGGATAGAAGGGAGCAGAGAAATGAGAATGCAGTAGAAGCACTGTGAGGAGGAGGACCAATCAGGAGTGAGGAAAAAATGTCCAGCTTTCAAAGTGAGGCAGTCTGATGATGTCACTTGTATCCAGGGTGTTCTGAAGGTGATTGAACCATTGCCTTCTCCTAAATTTCAATTCTCAATCACTGTACAAGTGCTATCTACCTCCTGCTCAAAGTTGGCAGTATTTCAGTGGGGTTTATATGTACTTAGTTTCTGAGAAGCTTCAATATAAAACATTCTACATAAATGGAAAACATCTTAGAGAATTATCCAAACCTCAAGACCAAAAAGAATGTGTGTGCCAGTTGGATTTTGGCATCTGCAACAATCGTGTCACCTTTGATTTTAACAGCATCTTGTTCTCCTGTAAGGATTTTTTAATCAGCAGCTGCCTGCTCCCCCATTACCATGACACTAAAAGACATTACTAGTATACTGTTTATAGTATTCTATTCACATTCTTCACCCAGAATTCCCCAGTGAACAACTGCACACATCTGGATGGAATTTGGCAGGATGATATTAATGCAGAAACCAGAATGTGCATCTTTTAGACATGGCTAAAAATGGAGCAGCAGTTATTGAAGGATAGTTTCCATAAATGGTACCTAGTAAAACAGATACCCACAGTGCTCCTCTTTGGTTTACAACATTTAATATTTTGCTGAATTGCTAACGGACTTAAAAAAAATGAAGACATTCAGAATATTCATTAACTCTATTAAATTCAATGGTATAAGCCACTAAAATGTCCTGGATTCATGAAACCATATGTACATATAAATGCTGCAATGTTGTGTAGAACATTGTTGTGCTTTCTTTACCCTTTGTATCATTCCAGTTGGTGCTCATCAGGTGTGTTTTGAGTCAATAGGGTGTGGAATTAGCTCCTGTGATTTTTTTTAAAATTTGATTAAGTGCTTAATGTTTGTACGGCTTTTGGAAGCTATAAAGTGCTAAATATGTGCTACTGGTATTTTTTTCAGCCTCTGAAGTTTTGTATTTTTTCAGTTTATTTTAAACTTTGTGCAGTTTGAATATTTTGTTTAGGAGTGCTCTGATTCAAACCAGGACCTTCATGATGGCAAACAACATACTTGTACTGATAGAGCATTGCTTATAGGTCAACTGAAATAGCTTTGGTAAGAAACGTTGTATAGTTAAGGCACACAACTGCCTAAGAAAACCAAGTGGGTTGTTTTACAGATTCTACCACAAACTTCCAGTGTGACTTGAGCTAGTCAATAATATGATGTACGGAAAACTGTATAAAAATTGAAGAGTTACCACTTCAAATGCTATGGGGTTTCCTGGTCCTCCTTGCAGGCTAGGGGACTTTGCTGGGAAGCATGCAATCAGAGTCAGTTTTGCAGACAGACAGCCTAGAGCAGGGGTGAAAGTAATATTAATCTCTTACTGGGTATGGGGGCTAGCCATCTGAACTGCCTGGCCCGCGCTGCCCGGGGCTCTGGCGGCAATTTAAAAGGGCCCGGGTCTCCGGCCGCTGCTGGTAGTGGCGGCAGTGGCCGGGAGCCCTGGGGCCTTTTAAATCGCCGGCCGCGGGGCAGCTGCCCCTTTTGCTCCCCCTCCCCCATCAGTGGCCTGGGGGGGGAGGGCAAAAGGGGCAACGACGTTAAAGCGCTGCCGCAGCAGCGCTTTAAGGAGGGTTCTTTGCTGTGGCAGCACTTTAACATCAGCTGTGTACGGTCCGGTACTGGCTTCTTACCGGTATGCCGTAACAGCCCGTAATGGCCTACTTTCACCCCCGGCCTAGAGTAAAGTGGGCTGAGTTGTGACTCTCTGTTTTAGGGACAGCTTGTTTTGTCTCTCCCTGTTTCAGGACTTGTGTGTTATCGTTCTAATGCTAATGTAATTATTGGGGCTACACCGTACCCCAAAGCCCTACAGTGCCACTAATGTGCCAGGTGCACCATGATTTGGAGGCAAGCACTATAGGAGCTTCAGCAGCTTGGCCTTTTAGGTGCTAGAGCCAGTGGGTCTCAATAATAACTTGGACACATGGCTAAGTGGTATTATTCCCTTTTTTACAGATAGGGTATAAAAAGCACAGAGAGTGAAGCCAAAATTATCAACTAATTTTAGGTGCCCAGTTTGAGACAGGCAGGATCACACAGTGTTTTTCAAAGTACTTCCCATTTTGTAGCACTTTATGTATTCAGAGCATGGTCCTCTTGAGTACCTCTTCATAGGGGTGACTGTTCATGATACCCCTTATTCCTCAGTGCAGTCATTCCTCTTCCTCAGCACACAACCTCTCCCAATCCCTCCTCTTCCTTGGCAAGGTCCTTTTCCCCACCTCTGCATGAACTCCTGTGGCCCCTCTTCCTCTGTGCGTTCCTTTGTAATCCTTCCTCTGCTCGACCTCTAGTCATCCCTCCTCCTCTTCTTCCCCTGGGCAATCCCTTGTGGATGCTCTTCTTTCTTTTTCCATGCACGCTATCATAATGGCTCCTTCTCTGCAGGGTCCCTCGTGGTCCCTGCTGCTCCTTCCTCCATGCAGTCCCTCATGGTTCCCTCCTTCTCTTTCTCCAAGTGATTCATCATGAAGAAGGGGCTCTTTCTTCCTCTACACAATCTCTCATGGCCCCTCCTCTTCCCCCATGGCCCCTTCACCTCTGCATGTTCCCTCATAATCTTTCCTCTGCAATGTCCCTCATGGCCCCTACTCATCTTCCTCTGCACGACCTGTTGTGGCTTCCCCCGCCATACAATCCCTCATGGATCCTTCTCTTCCTCCTCCTTGTGGCTTACTCCTCTGCATGATCCCTCATGGTCCTTTCTCTTTCTCCTCATCAGTGCAATCCTGTGCCTCCTTCCCACTTCCTCCTCTGCACAATACTTTGAGCTGAGCTAGTTGGAACTTTAAAGAAATAAATCTTATGTTAGCCCTTACTAGGGAAGTGGATGCCTCAGGGAATTGCTAATAAAATATGGATCCTGTCATTTGTAAGTCATTGGTTTTAATCCAGCTCATTTCAGAAGGGATTAAAAATTGCCCCCTCTGATTGATATTTGATGGCTCCTATCTAGGGTGACCAGACAGCAAGGGTGAAAAATTGGGACAGGGGGTGGGGTGTAATAGGAGCCTATATAAGAAAAAGCCCCAAATATCAGGACTGTCCCTATAAAATTGGGACATCTGGTCACCCTACTCCTATCTGAGATGAGTTTGATGGGACTGTGTTCCAGCTCCACCATTCCAAACTCACAATTTCATTTTGCACTTAATGGTAGACTAAGCAGAGAGGCCAAGAACGGCATAGGGTAATAGAGACTGAACTGTCCCTGTTAGCCTGAGAGGAAGGTCCCCATAGATTAAGACTGAGGTATGATGACTAGGCAGATTATAAGGAAAGCTTGGCCTCTGCTGCTGTGTAAAGAGAACTTCATTCACCATGGCTTTCTAGACAATGCCTTTCACCAGCACTAAAGTCCCACAATCTTTGGAAGATGAAGTTTGGATTATATGCTAATTAATCAACTAAATGTATATAATTTCACACATAGGCTGCACAAAAATTGGCAGTTATTAATGTTAGTGAGCATTTATTTGCATGTGTAATCCTTTGAAATCAATGGGACCACTCACAGGAGTATGTTCACAATGGCATAGGTAAGAGTTGCACATCCTAGCTCTAAGATTATAGAATAGTTAGTAAACCAGTACACGAGAGTGTAACTAAAAGAAATGGATGAGATAAAATTAAGACAAAAATGAGAGTTATCCTCTGTAGTAGGAAGAGGGCCTGAAACATAAGCCAATGGTATGATATGAGGTATGAGGCCTGAGGTCTGGGCTAAATTAGTCAAACTTTGCTTCTATAAAGCAAAGTTAAGTTGTGAGCAGGAGGCAGACTGTGCTCACAGAATCTGGCAAGAACAGGGCTAATATTGCAGAAACACACATTCCTAAGTGGTGCTAGGCATAAGAATATATACACAAAGACATTCCAGAAAGGTGGTACCAGAACGCCTCGATACCAAACACATTCCCCAAAGATAACAGGAACACACTGATCCATCCTAAAGATAAGGTCCAGATGACAGTGTGATGGACAGAGATGTACAAGGTGATGAGTGGTAATTGGCTACATCAGAGGGTATCACCTAACTATATTAGGGGGAAGTGCATAACTTGTTTGTATTGATGTATAAAAAGATATATCAGAGGGATTGTCTTTGGCTGGCCTAGGGGATAATGGGAAGTCCCACCATTAACTGAGCTAGTCCATTGCAATGGGCATACGTGTTAGTGTACCTGTAACCATTGAGTCAGGACATTATGACCATGCTTCGTTAGCAATAAACCTGACCAACTTCCTTCGCTACGAACTGAGTCTGTGGATTTATTGGGCCGTTCAATTGGAGCCTGCTGTATGGGCTATCTGGCCCGAGTCCAGGCCGGCTGAGAAGCAATTCTGGGCCCCAGGGCAGAACAGTCAATGGGCCCCCACACACACTCAAGCCATGTCAACGTGGATGCGGTCCGTCTGACATTTGGGCAATGCTGCACCTGCACTGAACTGCCGGCTGCGTTGCTGGGTGCACTCTTCCGGCATGACCAGGGCTTGCACATGCCCACCCGGTAGGGTTGCCAACTGTCTAATCCAGGGGTCGTCAACCTTTCAGAAGTGGTGTGCCGAGTCTTCATTTATTCACTCTGATTTAAGGTTTCGCATGCCAGTAATACATTTAAATGTTTTTAGAAGGTCTCTTTCTATAAGTCTATAATATATAACTAAACTATTGTTGTATGTAAAGTAAATAAGGTTTTAAAAATGTTGAAGAAGCTTCATTTAAAATTAAATAAAAATGCAGAGCCCCCCGGACCAGTGACCAGGACCTGGGCATTGTGAGTGCCACTGAAAATCAGCTTGCGTGCTGCCTTTGGCACAGGGGCCATAGGTTGCCTACCCCTGGTCTAATCGCACAAACTCATAGACCCTTGCCCCGCCCCTTCTCTGAGACCATTCCCCTGTCCCGCCCCTTCTCCGAGGCCCTGCTCCCTGCTCACTCCATCTCCCCTCCCTCCATCGCTCGCCCTCCCCAACCCTCACCCACTTTCACCAGGCTGAGGCAGGGGGTTGGGGTGCGGGAGGGGGTGTGGGGTGCAGGCTCTGGGAGGGAGTTTGGGTGCGGGAGAGGGTGTGGGGTCAGACTCTGGGAGGGAGTTTGGGTGTGGGAGGGGGTGTGGGGTGTGGGCTCTGGAAGGGAGTTTGGGTGCGGGATGCAGGCTCTAGGCCAAGGCAGGGGTTGGAGTGCAGGAGGGGGCCAGGGGTTCGGTGCTTACCTTGTGCAGCTCCCGAAAGCGACCAGCACACCCCTCTGGCAGTGGCTCCTAGGCAGGGAGCCCAGAGGGTCTCCGCACACTGGTGTCCACAGGCACCGCCCCTGCAGCTCCCATCAGCCGCAGTTCCCAGCCAATGGGAGCTGTGGAGTCGGCGCTCGGGGTGCGGGCAACGCATGGAGACCCCCTCCCCAAGGGCCGCAGGGATGTGCTGGCCAGTTCCGGGAGGGGTGCGAAGCAAGGGCAGACAGAAGCCTGCCTTAGCCCCGCTGCGCTGCCGGTGGCAGCCAGGGGCCCCCAGGCCGTTTTGAATCACCCAGACCCCTGGGCAATTGCTTCCTTTGCTCCCCCCACCCCATTGGCGAGCCTACCAGAGTCAGTATAGCACGCAGAAAAAACACACAGATGCAGCCAAACATCTGACCACATTGGTGACCCACGACTGCTGATTTGGTAAGTAAGCAAGCTGCCCTCTGTAGGAATCGCAATCTAACATGGCAAAAAACTGTGTGTTAGGAAATCCCCTTAACTCCTCCCTGAAAATCATGTCGGGGACACATAATTAAAAAAAATACTGTTGAACCTTTCAAAGAACTTAAAGGGTGTCATACAGTTTGGAGATCGGTGAGAAGAAAAAATTCTCCACAGAGAATATAAAAGAAAACTGAAAAGTATTAGTGCCTAGGTCTCATGGTTTATAAAGGGTTGGGACTGTTTCAGTAACAGACAAAAGAGTTTGGCAATGGTCCAACTGGCATTTATGCAAGAACATCTGCAAAGAAAAGGAGGGGTCCATTGCCCAACAGTCATTCTGATACCAACATTAAATTGACCTATTGGTACAGTACATATGGATATGAAAGAACAAGACAACAGAGGAAAAAGAAATGGGGTGTTTTAAATGTTATATCCATTTTGACTACTAAGAACAAACTTTAAATACAGAAAAAACAATGAGAGGCAAGGATGGAGTGATTTGTGATAAATCAATCCTGCACTTGTGTATGTTCTAAACTTTAAGCTCACGGGTAGTCTCACTGAAGTCAAACTCTTTGGGGCATGCCTTTACTTATTATAAAGCACAATGCAGAAATGGTAATACATACAAACATTTTAAAATAACAACAATGAATAGTTCAGAAGGCTTGGCTCTGTATTCTAGAATTAAAATGTATATTTATTTATGATAAATACTTACCAAACAAGAGACATAGGTTCAAGTCTAAGGGCCTGGGTGCAGATGATCTGCACAGAACTTCACACCATGTTTGTGTACATTCGAAGGTGACTCAAAGCTCACGATTGTGATTCCGTAGCTTCTGAGCAGGATCAGTTCCCTTGTATCAAGTTACAGTAACCATAGGACTGCTCTAATTTATGCTGGCTGCAAAGACTTGAAGGAGCCAAATTTATAACAAAGAATGTGCTTGGCAAAAAGGCACCATGGCTATGTTCCTATCCTTTAGGGACCCTCCTTTTTCCATATTACATCAGCAGAAAGGGAAAGGAGTGATATAAGAGCACCTACACTAGCTATATGTAGGGCGCTACCAAATTCCCGGCCATGAAAAACGTGACATGGACCATGAAATCTAGTCTCCCCACATGAAATCTGGTCTTTTGTATGCTTTTACCCTATACTATACAGATTTCACAGGGGAGACTAGCGTTTCTCAGATTGGGTATCCTGACCCAAAAGGGAGTTGCAGGGGGTCGCAAGGTTATTTTAGGGGGGTCACAGTATTGCCACCCTTACTTCTGCACTGTCTTCAGAGCTGGGCGGCCGGAGAGTGGTGGCTGCTGCCTGGGTGCCCAGCTCTGAAGGCAGTGCCCCGCCAGCAGCAGCACAGAAGTAAGGGTGGCAATACCATACCATGCCATCCTTACTTCTGTGCTGCTGCTGGCGGTGGCTCTGCCTTCAGAGCTGGGCTCCTGGCCAGCAGCCACCGCTCTCCACCTGCCCACCTCTGAAGGCAGCGCCGCCACCAGCAGCAGCACAGAAGTAAGGGTAGCAGTACCACAATCCCTCCACAACTCCTTTTTGGATCAGGATCCCTACAATTACAACACCATGAAATTTCAGATTTAAATAGCTGACATCATGAAATTTACAATTTAAAAAATCCTATGACCGTGAAATTAACCAAAATGGATCGTGAATTTGGTAGGACCCTAGCTATATGCCACTGGGAGATCACCCTTACACTGAGGTGAAACTTCCTGGACCAGTTAAATTGGCTTTAGGGCTAGATTACACTGATGATGAAGTGTAAAGCAGCCACTGTGCAATGCAAAATCTGATCTTAGGTCTCTCACTTAGGCACTCTCACTCTACACTAAAAATTGATACCGGCAAGCTATGTTTGTCAAGAATGTGAAAAAGCCATGTCCCCTTGTGACATCTATGCCAACAACCCCCACACCCCAGTTCCTCTCCACCATGTAGACATAGCTGTGCCAACAAAAGAGGGCTTCGGTCTGCCTAGCTAATGTCATTCAAAGAGGTGGTGTTCCTATACTGGCAGAACTCCTTGTTCTGTTGGCGTATGCTGCGTCTACATTAGACAGCTACGCCAGCATAGCTATGCTGGCATAGGCTCTGTAGCGTAGACATAGTTTTAGACAGGAAGAGATGGCAGGAGGCATTACCTCACAAATATATTACTAGCTGAGCAAGAGCTACATTAAAGCACAAATCTTTTTCCTAACATCCAGCCTGAATAGCAGATATGAAGGAGAGAAAATGGGAAGGCACCTTCCCCCAAGCCTATAGAGCAACTGCAGTGCTGCTGTGATAAGGCTACATCAGTCTACTGGCTGAGGTAGCCGTGCACTCTTGTGATGAACCTACCTCCTTACTGAATGAGGGAGGCAACCTAGTGACAGAGGATGTGGAAAAAGCTAATGTACTCAATGATTTTTTTTGCCTCTGACTTCACGAACAAGGTCAGCTCCTAGACTGCTGCACTGGGCAGCACAGTATGGGGAGAAGGTGACCAGCCCTCTGTGGAGAAAGAAGTGGTTCGGGACTATTCAGAAAAACTGGACAAGCACAAGTCTACGGTGTCTGTTACAGCTGTCCCCCTGTTGGATTCCTTTTTTCCCCTTCCTTTCTGTTTGTGCTGAGTGGCCGCCCCGCCGCTCCCCCTTCCCCCCTCCTCCCTGCCGGCCATGGAACTGACCGAAGTCACAGCATGGCCCTGCTCATGGAAATGGCTTGTGCAGACTGACTGGAGCTATTGCTCTGCTCAGGGCGTGGGGGCTTTTTCGCTCCTTTGTCTAGCTTCTTTGTTCGGACCCGGCTCGGTGTAGGGTGCTCTGCCCAGGTATGCAAGACCTAAAGTGGCCACATAGCTGAGCATATGAGTCATACCTGTGACTCAGAACTTGCCCAGACATGTCCTGTGCCTACCTGCAGTTTCCCTGCCTTCTCTCCTCCCCTGGATTAAGGGGAACCAATCAAAGTTACTGGTGGGAAACTGCCTGAATTTGCCTTTAAAACCAGACATTTTCTGATCAGACCCCCGGAGAGGGTCCTTGCTTTGCCACCTGGTCTGATCAGCTAGGGGTCTTTGGGGGGCCCTCTCCCCGCTCTCGTTTGTTTTTGAGCGTACCCCCATTTTTAAACTCCCCACCCATGAACAACGAATTTGTGCCTGGAGATCTCCTTATTATTGTAAGTGAATCGAGGCCTCTCTGCGTCCTCTGATGCTTAAACTGCTGTTCCTGCTGCTGCTTTGGGGATTGGTAAGGAAAAACCTCTTGCACACCCCCTTTGTTCTAGCTGCTGGCTTTCTTTCCCCAGCAGGCAAACCCAAGCTAACTCCTTGGTCTGTATCTGTAATCTGCTTCTAACTCCGCAGCGCCTTTGCTGCTAGAAATAAGCCTGCTTGCAGCCACCACTAGTTAAACCTCCCACCCCACCCTTGGAGCTGTATCCTGGGTACACACCACTCTGCCCTCTGGAACCACCCCTAGTATAAGGTACACCCATTAGGTTAGATTTAGCCTTTAGTCTAGATAAATTGTAATTTCATTTTGCATAGTTGTGATTAAGTTAGGTTTAGAAAATTGCTTGCATTGTACTCTGTAAGTTAGGCTTAAAGAATTGTTGCATTGTGTTTTGTTACTTGTACTTGCTAATTTATGTAGTTTTGGTTAAGTTAAATCATAGATAAGCTTTTGCTGTGTTCTGTATAATAGTCTCTCTGCTGTTTAAACTTGCAGCCTGTCTGCTCTGTGTGTGTGTGTGTGTGTCTCTCTCTCTCTCTCTCTCTTAACCCCTTCCGCCACGTGTTCACCCTGCTCCTACTGCTGCCAGACCTCAATTGTGTTACTGAAGTCTAGCATAAAACCCCATTGGTTACCCTTTTTCTCTCTAACACCCCTCACATTTTATATTTACACCACTGTGACATATTTTTACCTAGAGTTGTTGGTTAGTTAACACATTTTACCCATACTGTTAGTTGGTTATATGCTGCTGTGACACACTCTTTACATAGAAATTCTTAGCTACCTGTTACATTTATACTTCAGTGTTAATTGGTTACCAACTGTATTGTACCCCACTGTATTGTACCCCACCATTGAAACCCCCTATCCTATTTACTAAAAGAAACCCCTCTCCAACTGTCTACCTTAACAAACCCCATACCCCTCACTATTGAATTTTCCCTGTTTTTGCATTTTCTTAATAAAGTTTATTTTGCACCCCACCAGTGCAGTAGTTGTCCCCCAAGATCCCCTACCTGCTGGCAGGGTCACACGGGGCCAGATGTGCTGCATCCGAGGGTGCTAAAGGAGTTGGCGGATGTGATTGCAGAGCCATTGGCCATTATCTTTGAAAACTCATGGCGATTGGGGGAGGTCCCGGATGACTGGAAAAAGGCTAATGTAGTGTCCATCTTTAAAAAAGGGAAGAAGGAGGATCCGGGGAACTACATGCCAGTTAGCCTCACCTCAGTCCCTGGAAAAATCATGGAGCAGGTCCCCAAGGAATCAGTTCTGAAGCACTTAGAGGAGAGGAAAGTGATCAGGAACAGTCAGCATGGATTCAACAAGGGCAAGTCATGCCTGACTAACCTAATTGCCTTCTATGAGGAGATAACTGGCTCTGTGGATGAGGGGAAAGCAGTGGATGTGTTATTCCTTGACTTTAGCAAAGCTTTTGATACAGTCTCCCACAGTATTCTTGCCAGCAAGTTAAAGAAGTATGGGCTGGATGAATGGACTATAAGGTGGATAGAAAGCTGGCTAGATCGTCAGGCTCAATGGATAGTGATCAATGGCTCCATGTCTAGTTGGCAGCCAGTTTCAAGTGGAGGGCCCCAAGGGTCGGTCCTGGGGCTGGTTTTTTATCTTCATTAATGATCTGGAGGATGGCGTGGACTGCACTTTCAGCAAGTTTGCAGATGATACTAAACTGGGAAGAGTGGTAGATACCCTGGAGGGTAGGGATAGGATACAGAGGGATCTAGACAAATTAGAGGATTGGGCCAAAAGAAACCTGATGAGGTTCAACAAGGACAAGTGCAGAGTCCTGCACTTAGGACGGAAGAATCCTATTCACTGTTACAGACTAGGGACCAAATGGCTAGGAAGCAGTTCTGCAGAAAAGGACCCAGGGGTTACAGTGGACAAGAAGCTGGATATGAGTCAACAGTGTGCCCTTGTTGCCAAAAAGGCTAACGGCATTTTGGGCTGTATAAGTAGGGGCATTGCCAGCAGATCGAGGGACGTGATCATTCCCCTCTATTCGACATTGGTGAGGCCTCATCTGGAGTACTGTGTCCAGTTTTGGGCCCCACACTACAAGAAGGATGTGGAAAAATTGTAAAGAGTCCAACGGAGGGCAACAAAAATGATTAGGGGTCTGGAGCACATGACTTATGAGGAGAGGCTGAGGGAACTGGGATTGTTTAGTCTGCAGAAGAGAAGAATGAGGGCGGATTTGATAGCTGCTTTCAACTAACTGAAAGGGGGTTCCAAAGAGGATGGATCTAGACTGTTCTCAGTGGTACCTGATGACAGAACAAGGAGTAATGGTCTCAAGTTGCAGCGAGGGAGGTTTAGGTTGGATATTAGGAAAAACTTTTTCACTCGGAGGGTGGTGAAGCACTGGAATGGGTGGTGGTGGAATCGCCTTCCTGAGAGGTTTTTAAGGTCAGTCTTGACAAAGCCCTGGCTGGGATGATTTAGTTGGGAATTGGTCCTGCTTTGAGCAGGGGGTTGGACTAGATGACCTCCTAAGGTCCCTTCCAACCCTGATATTCTATGATTCTATGAAATGGGTATCAGAGGATCCACATAGGAACAGACTCCCTGCCGCCAGTGGCACTGAGCTCCTTGCCAGATGTGCAGCCCCCCAGGATTTTTGCCACAACTTCTGGTGCACCAGTTCTGTTTCCAGGGGAGCATCTGCAGTCTTGGAAGAGGGAACAGTAAATTGTAAAAAGATATCTGAGGGGTTGTTTGATAATCATGGTGAAACAAAGAACGTTTGCAGGGAGTGGAGAGATGACAAAAGAGGGAGCAAAGAAGTATGTTCATGATGTTCCATGTTTCAATCTTGCTCTTTACTTTAATCACCTGCTTCTATTTTGGAATGTGCAGTCCTATTTTCTTCTGCTGCATGCTCTGGGGAATGCTATATTTAAGAGGTGAGATTTCCAGTGGACATTTCCATTTTCCCTGAAAAATGCAATTGACATGGGAGATCATGTTGGCAGAGGAGAGAGAGAGAGAGAGAGTTTTAAATCCTCAAAGGTATCTAGGCACCTAATTTACAATTATTTTAATGGGAGTTTAAGTGCCAAATCCATTTGAAGATCTGGGGCCAGAGTCCTTGAAATAGCTTGGGTCAAGCCTATTAACAGCTTTGAAGAATAGTATGAGAATATTACATTAGATTTGGTATTCAATGGATAACCAAGGTAGTATCTGGAGCTCTGATGTACTCATTCCACCCTGTAAGGCTGAATGACACAGACTTGCACTGAAATAACAATCTCAGTTTTAATTCACACCTTTTGTTATTATGGTGGAAGACTCTGTGTTTTGGAATAAGAATATCCTATTTTGATTTTTGCGTAATTTGTTATTTTATCAATTTAAGAGAATGGAACAAAGACACTCTTCAAATAGGGTCAGCTAACATGATTTTAAAACACACCTTTTTATCTCCCAGAATCTAGATCTAGATAAATCTATTTCCCAGAACTATGCTGTTATCATCAGTGATGCTACCACTTGGTGGTGCCATAGTGCTGCTTTTAGATGATAATAATAAAAAAAAAATTACAGAGATATTCTATCTCCTAGAACTGGAAGGGACCTTGAAAGGTTATTGAGTCCAGCCCCCTGCCTTCACTAGCAAGACCAAGTACTGATTTTGCCCCAGATTCCTAAGTGGCCCCCTCAAGGATTGAACTCATAACTCTAGGTTTACTAGGCCAATGCTCAAACCACTGAGCTATCCCTCCCCCCTCTACTTAGCTCTGGTCCTTAAGTTCAATCAGTTATATTTTGGAATTTAGCCTTGACCTGAGTTCTTGCAATGTTTTCCTGCATATGCTAGTTTATTATAATAGTCCTAATACCTAGCTCTTATATAAAGTGGACTCCATTTATAAGAATCACTAATATAGGAATCAACCGCATATAGTCATCAAAACCAGTGGGACAAAAATCATTCTTATACTAATAAAACATTCCATTTGTAAAAATCAACCAGTTATAAGAATCAAATCATCCAGGACAGATGTGATTCTTATAAAAAGAGTACACTGTAGTTTGTGTTACGTTGTTATTGCCTGAATGGTAACCTCAGATTAAAAGAAAATACTTTGCTCAAGTAATTACATTGTTTATTTTGAATTTAAAATATTTGTGTCACTTCTGCAAGTTAATAATGATTCACAAATTCCACCATTGTTGGCTGATCATTTTCACATATAGGGCCCAATTCTGCCACTTTTACTCTGACAGAGTAGCACCTTAATCAATGGAACTACTCACAGAGTAAGGTCCTACTCATCATGTTAAGGGTGACTGAACTGAGTCTATAATGAACACTACAGTATTCATATCAAAGCCTTTCATTAGATGTGCACAGTGTATCCTAAAGCACCCAGGGGCTATATACCGCCAAGCTTTCTCATTTTCAATTAAATCAATATTTACTCTTAAAAGCTTACCAAAACTATGTTAAATAGTTACTGGTAAAAAGCCCCATTTTTCTGCTTGTGATCACCATGAACTCTCTCGGCAATCTGTAAATTAAAGTAAATTACAGATAATGAAGCAGCACTTGGCTGCCAGTCTATAGAGTTGGTAACATGGAGCAAGATATTTGACAAAAAAAACTGCCAGAACTTTTATTGCCAATAAATATTTGCAAATGAAATATTTTTTGTATTCACAATATAAGAGCAGAGACATCAGTATTCAATGTCATCTGAGCTGTAATTATACTATTAAAATAAATGAAAAGTTTATATTTGTATTATGCCCTCTTTTCTCGACTACTGATGTATATGCATTTTTAATAAAAACATGATGAGATGACTGCAGGTAGGATGTGATGACTTTAGTTATGAAAACCATTGATAAATAAAGATACAGATGGAAACAGTGGGACAAATTAATCTGTGGTGTAACCTCACTGACGTCAGAAGAATTTCATCAGAAAATAATCTGGCCCATAGACAGTGGAAAACAATTGGCTTTGGAAGCATAGGAAAGCAAGGAGTTAGGATCTGAAGGTTAAAATTCTGTAGGAACTCAACACCTGAGGGCCAGATTTTTCAAGCATCCAGCACTCACAACTGGGGTCAGATTTTCAAAAACTCAATTTAGGCACAATAATAAGGGCCAGATTTTCAAAAGAGTTTAGCATCTGACATGATGACCTGGTTTGAAAATTTGGCTGATTGTGGGTGCTGAGTCCTGTTGAAAATCTGGCACTTAGTAATTAATTAGATGTCCCACTAACTGAAAAGATATAGATAATGTTACTTTTAAACCAAAAAAGCATCATGCACAAATACATTAAGGTGTAAAGAAACCCACCCCAACACTTAAAACAGAGTTGCTGATCTAACCCTGAAAAATAATGATGGTCTAGAGTGTTTCTCACAAAATTCAAAAGATTTAGATGTATCCATTATTGCTTTCAAAAGTACAGTGTGAAATGATTAAGAACATAAGAATGGCCATACTGGGTCAGACCAAAGGTCCATCTAGCCTAGTATCCTGTCTTCTGACAGTGATCAATGCCAGGTGCCCCGGAGGAAATTAGCAGAACAGGTAATCATCAAGTGATCCATCCCCTGTCGCCCATTCCTAGCTTCTGGCAAACAGAGGCTAGGGACACCATCTTTGAACCCTGTTATAATCTTGGCCTTCACAATATCCTCTGGCAAAGAGTTCCACAGGTTGACTGTGTGTTGTTTGAAGAAATACTTCCTTTTGTTTGTTTTAAACCTGCTGCCTAATAATTTCATTTGGTGACCCCTATTTCATATGTTATGAGGAGTAAATAACTCTTCCTTATTTACTTTCTCCACACCAGTCATGATTTTATAGATTTCCATCATATATCCCCTTAGTTGTCTCTTTTCCAAGCTGAAAAGTTCCAATCTTATTAATCTCTTTTCATACGGAAGCTGTTCCATACCCCTCTTATTTTTGTTGCCCTTTTCTGAACCTTTTCCAATTCCAATATATCTTTTTGAGATGGGGTGATCACATCTGCACACAGTATTCAAGATGAAAAATTAACCATCAAAGCCTGATTTGTAATTTTATTCTACAATTACAACCTTTTCCCAAGGTCCTGTCTATACACCAAATTCAGCTAGGGTGGGGAACATGGTTACTACAGTGACTTTGCACGGGTGTAAATAACTACACGAGATGCAAGGCAGTGGAGAATCAAGCTCTACACGCAAAACTCCCACTGTAGTTATGCTGAGCTCTGTGTGTGCTTGTGTCTGAAAGCAGAATTTGGCCTACTGTCTTTAAGATTATCAACAGAATAGAATACACCGAACTACTAAAAAAAAAAAATTCTTAAAATCTGTGAGGTAGTGACTGTGAAGTAGTGACTTCCCTGTTCTTCAAGTTGTGCCATCTCTTCCTCATTCAAATGGAGTTTGACAAGTTGCAAACTGAAATAGAGATTACAAGTACAGTACTGTTAACTCACTAATACACATATATTCTTTGCAGCATGATGGGCAATGCTGATCTCTAGCCACTTGCCAGCATAATATACAAGCTAGTACTCCCCATACTGGCACTCTCACCATGCCATTCATTCAGGCACAAAAATTCTTCATAATGAAGAGTGATGGTAGATAAGAACTTTTGATTTGAGTTGAATTTATCTAGAGAGGAGATATTACTGACAGACTAGACATAGCCCACCTTACTTCAGCAAAAAGTTTTTGAAACAAAGGCAATTTAACATTTAAGGCCAAGCTCTGTCCTCAAAATCAATGGGAATTGTATGCTCACAATCAGGGGCAGCAGCCAGTTAGCAAAGATTGTGGCAGGAGGAGGAGCAATGGAAGAGCCCCTGCAAAAAGTAGGGATACCTCCTGGCCCCCACAACAGACGGGAGGAGCTGCAGGGCACTGCGCTGCCCTCTCGAGCAAGCAATGGGCTATTAGGGTGTCCCACCCTGTCAATGTGCCACAGGACCCTCTGTTACCCTGTCAATGTGTAACTCAATGCTGGCCCCTCCCAGCAGGAGCGTGGGCTCCAAGGCACCTCGGGAAGAAAATGCTTTAGTAGCTCGTGGTCACGCCCCGCGCACCAGCCGGGGCTCGCTGTCCCTAGTAGCATGGGGCAGACGGCAGCCAGCGCTCTCAGTGCCACGTGTAGCTGGTGACTCGCTCCGCCCCGCGGGGGGGGGAGCAGACTGACAGCTCTAGGGAGGGGGGGGAGAGTAACAGCGCACGCGTCCGTAGCTCTCCTCTAGAGACCGGAGGAGGGTGCACGCGCCACTCCGCCGCCCCTACGTCACCCTGCGTCCCGCGTGCGGCGGGACGTTGCGCGGCGCCGTCCGCCGACGTTCAGCGGAGCCTGAGAGGTGACGTTGCACTCGAGCCGGGGGCGGGGATAGAGCGGGGCGCCGCGGAGCTGAACGGGCCGCTCCCAGCGACTCCGTCCTACCCTCAGCCGCAGCGGGCGGCCCGGCTGCGGGTCCCGGCTCTGCCCGCGCGGGCCCGGCAGCGGGAGATGCGCTCGGCTTGAGCACCCGCCCCGCGCTCGGTTTCGGCCCCTCCGGGATGGGAGCAGCCATGGCGGCGCGGAGCTGGCAGGAGGCGCTGGCCCAGCAGGCCGAGGAGGTGTCGGCCCGGGTGCGGGACGCGCTGTCGGTCGGGCTGGGCCTGCTGCGCACAGAGCTGGGTCTGGAGCTGGGCCTCGAGCCGCAGGGCCTCCCGAGCTGGCTCGTGCTGCTCGCCACGGCCGCCCTGGGGCTGCTGCTGCTGCTGGGGCTGCTCTGGGCCGTGGCTTGCGCAACGGGCTCCCGCAGGAAGCAGCCCCGGAGTCTGCCTGGTCGGGAAGAAGACGAGGCGGTAGCTCTGGGCCTGACAGGCGGCGGTGGCGTCCCCAACAAGGAGGCTCCGGCCGCGCTGTTGCTGCTGAAGGCTGAGGAGCAGAAGAAACGGACCAAGAAGAGACTTGCGGAGAAAGGGGCGGCCAGGGTGAGCGAAGGGGCGGGGGACTCACTGACGGGGGGGGGCGCGAGGGGGTGGGGGGCTCACTGACGGGGGGGGCGCGAGGGGGCTGGGGGCTCACTGACGGGGGGGGGCGCGAGGGGGCGGGGGGCTCACTGACGGGGGGGCGCGAGGGGGCGGGGGGCTCACTGACGGGGGGGCGCGAGGGAGGAGGATTGGCTTCACAGTTGCATTTGGAGAAGGAAAGAAGCACGGTCTTTAATTTGAACAGTTTGTTTCAGATTAAAGTAAAACTGCCACAACATTCTTGTTTTAGACGTTTTATTTATAAGGAGAGTTTGAAAAACTTACCATAATGCTTCAAGGTGGACGCTAGTGTGAGAGAGGGCTGCTGGTGAAGTCCAGGGACAAGTAGTCCTAGTGCTGTAGGTTTCCCAAGTAGCTGCAGGGTGAAACTCATGTGGTATTTGCATGTTGTTCTGGATTATGAATAGCTCATGTGAGATTGCCAGTTTCTTTTCAGTTGCTTCGCTACTTGGAAAGCTTTGAGTAGCAGTAAATGCATTGAAGCTTTTTGCGGGGAGATGGGACAGCATTGGTTCATCTTTAGAAACTAAAGCGGGGAGGGATAGCTCAGTTGTTTGAGCATAGGCCTGCTAAACCCAGGGTTGTGAGTTCAGTCCTTGAGGGGGCCACTTGGGGATCTGGGGCAAAATCAGTACTTGGTCCTGCTAGTTAAGGCAGGGGGCTGGACTCAATGACCTTTCAAGGTCCCATCCATGGAGATGGGATAGCTCCATTTATTTCTTTTTTTTCTAAGAAACCCTGAGGTCTTGAGATTTAATTACCTTTTAATTTAATAAAGCTTTAACTCTACAGAAGTTAGAAGTTTACCTTCTTCACTCAAGCAAGCTTAGGTTTTTTTAAAAGTTTATTACAGAGTCCAGACAAGTGAACAAGTACTATAAACTGTAGCAATAAATAACAGACTTTGAGATAAACTTGACAACTTAAAATTTTGCATGTCTCATTGAAAAGATGGAGCGAAATCGATAATCCATAGAGGAACACACTTTAATAATCTAAAAGCTATTTCTAAATGAGAGACTTGGTGGGTATGATAAGTGCACTAAGGATAATCTCAAGTAAGTAAAGCTGTTTCTTAAGAAACCACTTTAAAATTCCATTGCATTGCAGGATTCCATTGCATTTTTTTCAGTCTTTAAATATCACAATGTGTAGACAACTCTGTTTTTGATATTGTAGCATAGCTGTAGTCATGTCCATCCCAGGATATTAGAGTGACAAGGAGGATGAGGTAATATCTTTTATTGGACCAACTTCTGTTGGCGAGAAAGACAAGTTTTCAAGTCACACATAGTTCTTCAGGTCTGGGAAAGTTACTCGGAGTTTCACAGGTAAATGCAAGGTAGAACAAATTGGTATAAATAGGTAGCTCATATTCTAAGGGACCATTCAAGGTAGAGTGGCCAGTTAACATCTCAGTCATAGGACAAAAAGATGGGGTTAGTGGGTTACGGATTGTTGTAATAAGCCATTAATCCAGTGTGTCTGTTCAATCCACGATTTTTAGTGTCTAGCAGAGTTATGAATTTAAGTTCCCAGGCTTGTCTTGTGAAAGTATTGTGCAGATTTCCCTTGAGGATGAGGACTGATAAGTCAAACATAGAGTGATTGCTTTGTGAAAAGGCAATTTTTGTCTATCATCATTTTCCTGTGCAAGTTCATTTGAGAACATAGTGATTATCTGGATTCACCAATGTAATTGTTGGGGCATTTAGTGCACTGGATGAGGTATACAACATGTTGTGATAGGCATGTGTAGAATCCATGGATCTTGAAAGATGCCACAAGGACTCCTTGTGTTTTGTTTTGTTTTTTGCTGATACAGACTAACATGGCTACCATTGAAACTTGAAAGGTGTGTTGATCATTGTAGCAGTGGAGATACGTCTTTAGGTTTTGTATCTCTTGTATGGAAAGGTCTGGTGCTGCTTTCAGTTGGTGTCCTGGTTTGTGGGGAGCTTTCTTCTGATAATGTTGGAGGAGGTGGGGGGGTTGTCTGAAGGTCAGAAGTGGGGTTCAGGAAAGATTTCCTTCAGGATGCATTCCCCATCAAGTTTAGGTTGTAGTTTGATGCACCATATGGGTTCCAGTTTGAGGTGGTAGGTGACAACGAGGGGTATGTGGTTGGAGAAGGCTTTATTTCTGTATTGAAGCAAGTTCTCTTGGGGTATTGGGGTGGTCCGTTCCTTGAAGCGATCTACTTCTCTGGTGGAGTGTCCTTGTTTCGTGAAGACACTTTAACTCACTTAAAATTGCATCTTAAATCTTTCCCAGACCTGAAGAAGAGCTTTCTGGGGCTTGAAAGGTTCTCTCACCAACAGAAGTTAGTCCAATAAAAGATATTACCTCATCCATCTTGTTTTTTATATTGCTTGCTTTGCTGTACTTTCACTTAGTAAGCAAACTAATCCCATGCATCAAGTTACTGCACACCCTTCTAAAGCTCTTTCTTTCTTGTCAGAGATTTGGGTCCTAGACAGGTTGGTCTGTAGCTTTCTGTTTTGGCTAAATAGTTTTAATACTGTTTTGTCAAAATAGGATGGAAGAAAGTGGAATATATGTCATTTGGCCTGTTACAACCTTGCCTTTCAGTTGCCTCTCATATTATAAGATCTAAATAAGTGAAAGTTTAACTGATAATCTGCAAAGTGGGGAAAAACTGGGCTTATACCTTTTCCTGGTTCTTTGCTATGCGAAGAAGAATGGCTAAGTGGGTATTGCTCCTTTTTTTTTTTTTTTTTTTTTTTTTTTTTTTTTTTAAATTAGAAATTAAGGTCTTCACTCCTGGAAAACTCTATGGTGACCAAGAACCAGTGAAATTATCTTTTAAGAATCCAGGGAGTGAAAGCTTTGAAATTGGAAGGGGAGGGTATTATTCAGACGGTTTAAAACTTGGATTAATTACCATTTTAGAGAGAGGGGATATTTGTTAAAGATTCAAAATCCTGTTTATTCAGTGAACACACACACATCTGAGTCCTCCACGATGTCCCCCAGCAATCAGGAAAAAATAGACTTGACATTCTTTATATATCTAAGAAAAAGAAAAGCAAAAATACTTAACAAATGTTTGAGGCCTTTTTCATCAAGGAAACAAAAGGGATGAAGCCCTTACTGACTCAAACACACACCCTTCCACCAAAGTATTTGAGTTTTTAATAGGTGTATTGTCTTCTATTTTAACTCCCCATGAACACACATTCTCTTGTTAAAGAAAATGCACATACTGGATCCATAAATATATATATACACAATGATACATATCATTAACTATGCTGTTTCAGTTAACCCTATTTCTCATGAAAAAAAATTAGCAGGATCTGTCCCAATAGTTTAATCCTTCCAGTGTTGCCAAATTTTAAACAGGGTTAAATATTTTTAACTGTAGTATCGTTTTTAAAATAAATTGTGATCAAAATATGAATACAACACTAAGTATATATATATTTGAATGAGATGAAAACTACCAATGTCATGCTAAATAAATATATAAAAAACAATTAATTACTGAGCTTTCACTGTGGCAGGTAACCTACAACTTTCATGTATTACCGAACGCAGGGCTTGAAAAATTTACCTGGCACTTACCACCCATACGTAGGGTAAAGAACGCCACTACAGCTATACCCCTTGCAACTTAAGAGAATAAAAAGATTGTGTACTGCTTGCCAGTATGTTAGTCGAATAATATCCAATCTAAAGTTTTTAATATAAATTAATGTTAGAGTTAGTCAAATAGCCAAAACTATTTAGTGAATATATTTGATTGTGAGAGTAGTAATCTCTGGTAACACCTTTACAAAGGACCAAACTTACTAGCCATAGATTGATTCAAAAGATGGGGATAGCTCACTGTTTGGAGTCCCCATCCAATGGATAAATCAATTTCTGCCTCTGCCAGGTGCTTGAAAGAGGAATCTATAGGGATTATTTATATCCTCTTAAGACATTTTTTTTTTCACCTCCAATCCCAGAGCCTCCTGGCTCCTACAAGGTTTCTCTTCTCTTCTCTTCTCCCTGCCCCCCGCCGGGGCTTCTGGTAGTTGGTGTCCCCTCAGGAGGGTGAGGATGATGCTGGTCTCTGGTTTTTGTTCACTCCCCCCCTTGAATTTGGTCCCTGGGTGGGACTCAAAAGGCAACCCATCAACTTCATTGTCTTATTTAGTTTAAAAACAACAATAATAGGGAACCACTGTTCTATGCTATGGAAAGTGTTATGGGTTCTTTGTAAGTATACTGTAACATAGCAGATTTCGATACTTTTTACTATTTAAATAAAGGATCAAACAAAGTAATCTTTCATAACTGAGGTTGGATCAACTCCTAGTCTTGTTCTAAAATAATCAATTTGAGACTTGGAAAAGGTTCCACAATTTATAAACTTAATTGTTATGATACAGGGCTGAGTTTGAGTTTTATTAGTAAACTATCTCATAACAGAAAGTAATTTAAAAAAAAAAAGTTTTCAGGATGAATTTAAATGTGAAATATTACAACTATTATTTTAAAGATAATTTGAACCCAAAATTACACCTTTCCATTTGCAGTTAAGGCTGTACACTTCTAGTAACATTTGTTTCAGATCATTTTTTTTTAAATCCTGAAGTTCCCTAAAATTGTTCCTCTTCCTCTGTTTTCAACTGTCAGCTGAAGGCAGGATAGCATAGTCTTTAAGCCACCGCAAGACAGAATAGCACTTTTCACCCAAGTCACTTCAGAGCCCACAAAAAATGCACTGTCAACAGTTGTCACCACATCCTGTGTGCAGAAAGTGTGTGTTCACCTTTGGGCATTAAATCAGTTACAAGAGACAGCAGTTCTATATTTTTGGCTTTCAAAATAGGCAGTGCATAACAAATGAAATCTGAAGAATATATATCTGCTAAGTCAAGTCACTGAGGAGGCAGGTCTACACTTAAGCTACAACAGTGCAGCTGCAACGCTTTAGTGAATACGCTAATATACTGATGGGAGAACTCCCATCAGCATGGTTTATCCACCTCCACAGGAGGCAGAAGTTCTGTCAATGGGAAAAGCTCTCCCATCAACATAGTGCTGTTCACACCAGTGGTTAGGACTATATAACTGCATCGATCAGAAGTGTGGATTTTCACAACCTGAATGACGCAGT
Organism: Malaclemys terrapin pileata; assembly: GCF_027887155.1. Taxonomy (NCBI): domain Eukaryota; kingdom Metazoa; phylum Chordata; order Testudines; family Emydidae; genus Malaclemys; species Malaclemys terrapin. The sequence goes on along the minus strand of NC_071506.1, from coordinate 40,678,825 downwards.
TATATCAATGTAAGTTTGTAATGCAGACCTGGCCTTAGAATAGTTCTGAAGGCAGTGTAATAGCTAGATATGCTAGGTGCTAATAAGTAGCAGCTCTTCCATCTAACAAATGTTTCTTGTTGAATCTGTCAGCAAGTATTAAAGTAGTATACCATTTAACATACAGTTTGACCTGTTCTGAAATTAAAGGCAACAACTTTAGTTCTAGTGCTTGAGATTAATATTAAACATGATTTTTAATTCTTAGTTAAAATTGTGTCCTGTAAAAGAAAATACAAACTCAGTCAAGAGTATGTTTGGTACTATCAAATAAAAATGAAGATGCAGCTCCTATCCCATGGAGATGAATTTAAATATGATGCCATGCAGACTAAACATATCATGGAAACATAACTTAAATGATACATCGGCAGGAGATGAAATCTTCATAAGAATGGCCATATTGGGTTAGACCAATGGTTCATCTAGCCCAGTATCTTGTCTTCTGACAGTGGCCAATGCCAGATTCCTCAAAGAGAATGAAAAGACCAAGGCAATCAGTGATTCATCTCCTATTGTCCAGTCACAGCATCAGGCAGTCAAAGGCTATGGGACACTCAGAGCATGGGGTTGCATTCCTGACCATCTTGGCTAATAGCCATTGATGGATCTGTCCTCCATGAACTTATCTCATTATTTTTTTAATTCAGTTATAGTTTTGGCCTTCACAACATCCCCTGGCAAGCAGTTCCACAGGTTGACTGTTGTGTGAAGTACTTCCTTTTGTTTGTTTTAAACCTTCATGCCCCTTTTTTCTCTCTCTGTCCTCCAGAGGTGGGAGAAGGAGTTTGATGTAGGCTAATAATTGTAATAAGTCTCTGGGTCTAAATGGCAGCAAGAATGTCCTTTATTACTACTTTGTACTAATACAGCACTTAGGAACTAACAGTCTGATTGAAGACTGTCAGAAGAGTGGGGAAGAGGTGAGGGGTATTGCAGAAATATTTTAAATAAAAGTGCAGAGGTCTTTATTTTGGAGTGTTTTTTAAAATAAAATCCAGATTTAAGTGGAGCATGGCAAATTACAGATTTTTTTTTTTTCAGTTCACTGGCAGCACCAAAATAAAATAAATAAAAAAAAAAAAAAAAACAGGTTGAACCAAATCCAAAAAATTTGATCACGTCAAAAAAGTAGACACAAAATTAGTTTCAAGTCAAAGAAAACATTTCGGTCAACAAAAACAAAAAAATTTCCACCTAAAAGCAAATTAATAAAAGACTAGATTCCTAAACTGGCTGGAAGCAGGAAGTGGTGTCACCTTATAACCTTTAGCACAGTGGTTAGGGAAATCACTTGTGAGCTGTGGTTCAGTTCTTCCCTCTGTCTGATGTGGACAAGAGATTTGAATTTGCAGGCAAGGGCTAGCCGTTCGGCCATGGATTATTCTGGTATAGGTCTCTGATTCTCAAGTTGAGTTGTTCCACTTTGGCCTGGTGACTATTCAAGTATTTTATGCAGAGAGTGAGATTCCTATAGCCTAGTGATTACGGTACTTGCCTAGGAGGTGGGAGACCCAAGTTCATGAGCCTGTTCCAATGACTATTTAATTATGTATACACAGTGGAACAACTTCAACAGGAAAGCTTGAGAGAGACCCACTCCAGAATATCCCATAGCCTGGTCACTGGGGCGCTCTCCTGTAAGGTGGGAGATCCAAATTTAAATCCCTTCTCCATATAAATGTGACAAAAAGGATAATTAAAACCCAGGTCTCTCACATCCTAGGCCATAACCAGTAGGCCTAAAGTTATATCTGCACCTTCTTCTCCTCTTACCATCTTGTGAAGGGTTCATGAGGGGCCCTTCTTTAGAAACTGGCTGAAATGATTTATTTGGTGAATTTGAGTCACATTTTGAGAATGGTTTGGGGTTGACCAAAACTGCTTTTTTTTAGTGACTGTCTAAAATTTCACCCAGTTTAAGATTTTTTTAATAGCGTGCATATCCATGTGTGGTTAGTTTGTTTTTAATTTAAATAGGTAACCCACTACATTTGCAACTTGTAGTTTTAAGAACTTGGTATCTGACAAAGTTGATGCTTTGAAAAGTAATCCCTGGTTTGAGGGGAAAACACTTCTCCATTTTCGCGTGCGCTCTCTCCTTCCTCCCTCCCCCAATACATTTGGCAAAACAGAATTGTGGCTGGCACTACAGAGGTTTAACTAGAAGGTAGTTTGCTGTACTTATGCAGTTACTTATGCAATTATTGCATTACAGTGAGATACTGCAGAGGACACCTTACTCCAATTGTGAGTACTTGTGCAGTTGCTCACATGGATACTGCATATACACCACTACCTCGATATAACGCCACCCGGTATAACATGAATTCAGATATAACGCGGTAAAGCAGTGCTCCGAAGGGGCGGGGCTGTGCACTCCGGTGGATCAAAGCAAGTTCAATCCAATGCAGTAAGATTCTTTTTTGGCTCCCGAGAACAGCGTTATATCGAGGTAGAGGTGTACTTCTGTGTCTATACATGTGAGAAAGCAAATGCACATGCCCATTTACTTATGTGTATTAAAGTAATTGCTATCAATATACACAATCCTAAACCTCATCAGGAAGAATTTTTTAAAAAATTGTAATGTTTAGCAAAACTTATTTGGAATCCAAGCTACGGTTGTTTAGATCAGACCTAAAGTTCCTGAAAATTTTATTGATACATATTTTTTTTTATCTAGGAGCAATTATATATTTAATACCCCTCAATATCAAGATTGATAAAATACTTCCAGTGTCCTCTATTTTATTTCATGTTTGTTTACATTAAAAATAGTAAAGCTGTATAACATTCCACTACATAATTGGTTACAGTTTGGTATAGATATTACTATAAATAAGTCATGGCTTTCCTTCACTGGTGATGATTCTTAATCTGCTTGTTTACGATATGCAAGACAGTTGCTATTCAACAGACTAGCTGTAGAAACTACTAGTCTGATTTTTATCCAGCTGCATTTAGTATATTTACTAGTTCATGTACTTGTTTCTGAACTTCATACAGTATATACAACCACAGTAGCAGTCTTCGGAAATTTTGAAAATAAGCTTTGAAAATGTTTCATATAAAACTAAATTGCTTTACATTAAAAGGTAATTAAGCTAGCATTTAGGTTCTTTCCCCATAGTGCATAGAACTATAGTTGGCTTCAAAGAAAACCTCTCATACTTCTCTTTGTAATCATGTAACTTACATTCTGTGATTTGCTTCACCTGCCCTCTCAGATTTAATCTGATTTTAAATTTTTGATTACATATGCAGCCTAATGGACGGCCTGTTCTTGAAGTATTTGAGGATGAAATAATTCAGACGGTTCGAAGAGAAAATCTGAAGCAGCCACTGGATGCAGAAAAGAAAAATGAGAAGGTTATTTATGGCTTTGAAACTATAGTAAACTTCCTGATGAGATCAATTTTTATGTATTTGTATTATGTGAAGACCTTAACCAGTTCCATTATATATAAGAGAATAAAAGACAATCCCTGCCCTGAAGAGCTCTTATCCAATTTAAATTATTTTATAAAAATAGTAAATTTTCCAACTGCTAATTTTATTTATTTATTTATTTGAAAGATAGCTTTAAAGATATTAACATCCTACATCAGGAATTAAATGTTTGCACTTCCTTTTAAAACAAAGGAATTTAAAATACTGAATAGCAGCTACTGTACATAAGGCCAAATCAATATTCAATTGTGTGTACTCTTTGTAGGTGCTCAAAAGGTGATCAGTGTAAGCTTTCAAATAACGTACAATTATTGTATCATCTAAAAGCTGAGGGCATGCTGTTTTAAGGCCAAATCCTACACTTTTAAACTCTTTTACTTGATTGGGAGTTGTTGACTTAAGGGCTTCGGGATCTGGCCTTTAGGTGGTGGTGATGTCCTTAATTTTTGAAGACAATTATGGAACCTTGAAGTCTGATTTTTTGGCAATAAATAAAGGAAAAAATTTTATAGCTTTTGTTATGAAATTAATTACATGCATATCCTGTTACTGACTTAGTTAGCTAAACTTACATCTTCTGTTAAAGCTTTGCTATACACGTTTAAATAGAACATCAGATTGCATTTAAATTTGTCATTTCCTACACATTGAGGACTGCCTTCTCATTTCTTCCAGATTTAACATGTACCATAAACCACTGAGCAAATATACCCTCAGTTCACCAGACAACTTTTATTTATCTGATTAAAATAGGCATATGACCAGAACTGACTTTATCTTGGCTCTTTTGCTCACAACTTTATATAATTGAAAAAAAATACAGGTTACATCTGCTGGTTTAAATTATATGATGTCAAGTAAATTGCCGTGCAGCGATTTCCTGATTTGAAAACGATTGTCACATTGGTTTTGGTTCTAGCTCTAATAAAAATGTACTCACTCATACAGGGAATTTTTAAAATCTTTCTGTGATAGACAACAAAGTGATTAGGCTAAAAACTGTTCTCATGATACTGTTGGGGATTCATTGTGTACTAGTAGAAGATATATTCTGTAAATAGCATAAACGGTTAACTGTAACTATTGCTGAAAAGTTTTTGAATGTAGGAAACAATTTGATTAAAAAAAACCCAAATATTTGGTCCTGATTTATTTCCCAACTGTTAATGGTTTTATAGCTTTTGAGTGAGTAAATAAGTTATTGGAAATTCTTGTAGTATTAGTTAGTTCTGCATTTGAATAACAAGATATGTTCCAGTGTTAGATGGAAGCCTGAATTCTAACGTATATCCTAGATGTTTGTATTTGGAAGTAAAGATAACATTTTTTTAAGCGAAGAAACAAACATATTTCTCTCTTGCTGCTAATTTTTCTCCTTCCCTACCTGACGAAACAGTACCAAGCCTAAACTGCAGTTCCAAGTAATTCTATGCCACTAAATGGCTGTTTTTAGTAGAGTAATGTAGTCAGATCATTTTGGGGAAATATAAGGCGCGAATCTAGTAGGATGTCTTGAAGTAAATCAGGGCGATTTTATATCATGATTTAAATCACAAAGTGAAAAGCCTTGATTATTTAAATACATTTTAATCAATTTTCCCATTTGTACTTCTGTGACTTTCCAAGAGAGGTGTATTATTACTGGTTAATATAACCATTAAAACATGTTGGTTTACAACTAACTAGAGCCTTTACACAAGATTTGGTACATCTTTTTGCTACCTAGGGGTATGTATAAGTATATACATTTAATTTAAGCAAATATGCCTTGGTGAAAGGGACTGGAGCTTAGGTTCCTACTCACCTAAGTCTACTGAAAATGAGAAGACAGCCTCCTAAATTACTGTTCTTCATATTTTTCAGACTAGTAGATCTCATCTCTCCCTCCTCATTTTTATTCATAGACTGGAAGCGAGGCAAGTTTTCCTGCTTTTTCAACTCTCAATTGATTTATCAACTTTGAATGGATTAGTCCAAATGAAGAAAATACTATTTTTTTGCCTGCAGAAGAGGGGACCATGCTGTCAAAAACTGGTTTCGCATGTCGTCAAACTCTTGTTCCAGGTGCTTAGCTAGTGACTTCCACCAATTCAGTGGTGTGACTTTCTTTAAAACATCAGCAAACGTGTACTGCTTGAATGGGACACCTTCCAGCCCTGAAATGTATTCTGGTTGGCATGACCGATAGGTAATTTAGATGTCCATGTCATACCAGCATCTTCAGCAGTTAGGCATCTACTTGGTACTTTGGGTTGAGAATATTAGCAAAAAAATGAGGTGTAGTAAGTGCTTGATCCATCTATTTCTTTGTCTTGCAATTTAATTTTGTTGTTGGGTATTTCTTGCTTCAATGCCTCAGTTATTTCCAATTTCAACAGCCTCAGCAATACAGCAGCAATCTTTCTACAGTTTGCCAAATAATATGGAAATAAGTTTCTGTATATTCAGCATATCTTATACATTTCCCTTCAGGCTGATTAGGACCACTTTGGATGTTATAGTTCCATCTGTTTTGTCATGATTCTCTTTGCAAATTATCATCAGAATAGACCAGTTCTTAATAAATGGCTCAGAACAGTCAACCACTGAATTCAAGTGCATATCTTGGGTAGAATTAGTTTGGATCCTTCTTCTCTCTTCAGTGAAACTGAAGCAAAGTGGTTGTTACAGAAGTATTTTGCAATTTCAATGTTTTCCTTTATTCCTGGAGTTGTATTTTAGTCAAATGAGCATTGAATCCATATGTTATAAGTTTTCAGGTTACCTTCATTTTCTTCTGGATTTCTTCTCATCTTTGCTACATTTGCAGCTTGTAATGTATTTTGTAGTAAATTCATATTTCATTTTAAATAGGTTTATTTTAAAAAAAGAAACACTTATAATTTAAATAAAATCTAAAACATCTTATTTAAATTAAAAGAAAATAGATTTTGGAGTGAATAAAAATATGAAGTCTGAGTGTAAATTGGTGCCCTTCAGTGTCAACTAAAAATAGCTCCAAGCCTCTTTTTCAACTTAGGATAGTTAGAAAGCTATGTTAGTCACTCTGGGAAATCACCTTCTTTCCATACATGCATTGCATTGTTAATAGCTTGAGTGCATTGAGTAGAATCTCCCAAGGCCCTGTGAGAGTGCTCTTTCTTTGTTCGGCTTAGAGGAGTAAACTGATGACTACAAGTTAAGTGTTTTTTTCCATATCTAAAAACTACTTGGCATACATTGAGTTTTTTTGTATTGGTGCTCCTCTTGTGTTTCTGCGATTCTTTGCTCTCTTTCTCTTCAGGGGCCATGAACCTCACTTATTCCTTGAAGATGGTGACAGTTTTCTGCTTGTCATCTCCAGTATGGTCTTGTACTGAAGATGCATGTGTACTGTCTGCAATTTGGCCACTTCCCTCTTCATCTCTGCCTTGTTCAGTTACACAAGAGCAAAAAATAAGTGATTCAACTTAATTTGCTATACATGTCTGCCATCCACTGGAAAGTGGCAAACTAGAGCAAATGGAAAGTTCCTTAAAGCTCCTTCATAGCTAGTTTTATTTGCAAAAAAGCATGCATCATCTTGAATTAGTACTTTCTTATGGTGGGGAAGGAAAACTTATGTTTACATTCTTTATTTACCTCTGTATAGAGGCCCGCATCTGTCTGATCTAAAGTTTTTTTGCTAGTCTGCCAAGTTCTTAATGTATTGTTCAGCTGATGGCAGAGCGAAGATTGGCAGCCTTCTGTGCAGCAGAAGTTGATCATTTAGAATGAATAGAACTCCTATTTTATACAGTCATCTTGCACCTCCTGACTGTTTTAGTCAGTGATATAATTGAGATGGTGACTGATGTTAGAAACCTTGACTGAGTTTGGCAGGTCGTGGAAAAAGTAGATATGTACCATGTTCCAGTAATTGATATTAGGAAAGCAAAGATGATAAACTTTAAGTTCTGATTTATTTATTAAATCCTTGTTTACAGCAACATAAATTCCCTATTTGTAAGACTCTATAAAAACATTTAATGTGAGCTTTTCATAGAAAAGCTGGATGTTAAATTTGGATGTCTAATACTCTAATCAATTTTTTAAAATTTAATTGTCAGAATTTGTATGCAAGTTATTCTTGTGACTATGTAGGCCTTTTTATTTAGTTGTTAATGTTTGTCATTTGACTCTTCATGCTGTATTTTGAAGGTGATGGGTCAAGCAGAGGGGCAGTTGGGTTTGTGCCCTCTTTTTTGGAGGTGTGGGGGATGATGATAAAGAGATGGAATGAGGGGGCTGTTAAAGCAAAGCGGACAAAAGCCTTTTTTAAAAAAAGTGTTTAGGTCCTTTTTTGCCTGGAAGATTTTGATGTCTGGAGAACTTCTGAAATAATAACCTCACAAGAGCCAACAGTGGAAGTTGAGCAGTTATGGGGAATTGGTTTATAGTCTGTTTACTCTTTTTTTGGAACATCTATTACTTGGTGCTCACTAGAACTGGCCAGTCAGAGTTTTTCAACTGCCCTTTTTTATCATTAGTTATATGCTTTCTTATAAAATAGTAGTTTAGTTTAAGAATATGTACTGTATTTTCAGTTGTATAGGAACTGTTCCCCTAACACAGCTGGGTTATTTTTCTCTATACCTAATTTAGTTTACTACGATAGCAAATGCAGGGAAAAAGAAATGTTTGAAACTTACCCTTATTCTTTTGCGGGGGGGAGAGAAGTTATGGAGAGGAGTCAGTAGCCCTCCCATACTCCGTGCTTGGTGGCCGGTTACTGAATAAGTGATCCTTCTGCCTTATAGTTAAGGCTTCGTTTTACTCACAGGTGTTTCTAGTAAACGTCATGGACAGGTCACGGTCAGTAAACAAAAATTCATGGCCCGTGACTTGTCCATGACTTCTGCTATATACCCCGACTAAATCTTGGGGAGGGAACAACCTGGCGGCGTGCGGCCCGGGACCCCCACTGGTGCTGGGGAGGTGCAGGGGGGTGGTGCGCAGCCCGGGACCCCCGCTGGTGCTGGGGTCGACAGGCTACATACCTGGCTCCACGCCTCCATCTAGGAGCTGAGCAAGGAGGATGTTGCAGCTTCCAAAGAGCTCCCTAGGTAAGTGCCACCCAGAGCCTGCCTCACCCCGTAGCATGCTGCAACCCCCTCCCACACCCAAACTCCTGCTGCTGCTTGGGGGTGCGGTGGCCCGATATTGCCCAAGGAGTGGCCACTGGGCCTGGCACCGGGACTGCTTTGGCTGCCCCTGGGCCAGGCGCACCAACTGCTGCAGAAATCAGAGGTCACGGAAAGTCACTGAATCTGTGACTTCCGTGATCTCCATGACAAACTTGCAGCCTTTCTTATAGTTAGACTTGGCAGGACTCTATTTAAATTCACAGATGTCAGTTAATGTCAATAGTAGCTTACACTGAAATGGATGAAGAAAAAATCCATCAGTAACAGTTGGTGTGAGTGCAGTTCTCCCTGCCCCCTCGCCTAGTCCCAGCAGGGATCAGGTGTCAGCAGCCATGCAGGGAGCCCTGCAGTCACAGGAGCGAGGGAGCCAGGGCCATGACAGTGGAGCTACGGAGGGTTCCTGGTATGGCTAGGGACACTGGATCCCTGCCACCGCAAGGTGAGGGGGAAGGCTCTGGCGCTAGCAAAGCAGAGACCCCAGCCATGGCTGCCAAGAGGACTCATAGACTCTAAGGTCAGAAGAGACCATTATGATCATCTAATCTGACCTCCTGCATGATGCGGGCCACAAAAGCTGACCCACCCACTCCTGGAATAATTCTCTCCCTTGATTCAGCTGTTGAAGTCCCCAAATCATGATTTAAAGACTTCAAATCGCAGAGAATCCTCCAGCAAGCGACCCCTGCCCCATGCTGCGGAGGAAGGCGAAAAACCTCCAGGGCCTCTTCCAATCTACCCTGGAGGAAAATTCCTTCCTGACTCCAAATATGGCGATCAGCTGAACCTTAAGCATGCGGGCAAGATTCTCTAGCCAGACCCTCTGGAAAAAGTTCTCTGTAGTAACTTTTAATATCCCATCATTGACCATTTTGTTACTAATTACCAGCGATGGCACGTTATTGACCTATTGACTAAAATCACTTTATCCCATCAAACCATCCCCTCCATAAACTTATCAAGCTTAATCTTAAAGCCAGAGAGGTCTTTCGCCCCCACTGTTTCCCTCGGAAGGCTGTTCCAAAACTTCACCCCTCTGATGGTTAGAAACCTTTGTCTAATTTCAAGCCTAAACTTCCCGATGGCCAGTTTATATCCATTTGTTCTCATGTCCACATTAGTACTGAGCTGAAATAATTCCTGTCCCTCCGATATTTATCCCTCTGATATGTTTAAAGAGAGCAATCATATCCCCCCTCAGCCTTCTTTTGGTTAAGGTAACAAACCAAGCTCCTTGAGTCTCCTTTCATACGACAGATTTTCCATTCCTCGGATCATCCTAGTGGCCCTTCTTTGTACCCGTTCCAGTTTGATTTCATCCTTTTGGAACATGGGAGACCAGAACTGCACGCAAATGAGGTCTCACCAGTGCCTTGTATAACAGAACCAGCACCTCCTTATCCATATTAAGAATACCTCGCCTAATGCATCCCAAGACCGCATTAGCTTTTTTCAAGGCCACGTCACATTGCCGACTCATAGTCATCCTGTGATCAACCAGGACTCAGAGGTCCTTCTCCTCGTCTGTTACTTCCAACTGATGCGTCCCCAGCTTATAACTAAAATTCTTGTTAGTCATCCCTAAATGCATAACCTTACACTTCTCACTATTAAATTTCATCCTATTACTGTTACTCCAGTTTACAAGGTCATCCAAATCTCCCTGCAGGATATCCCGATCCTTCTCCGAATTGGCAGTACCTCCCAACTTTGTGTCATCCGCAAACTTTATCAGCCCACTCCTACATTTGGTTCCGAGGTCAGTAATAAATAGATTAAATAAAATCGGACCCAAAACCAAACCTTGAGGAACTCCACTGGTAACCTCCCTCCAACCTGACAGTTCACCTTTCAGTATGACCCGCTGCAGTCTCCCCTTTAACCAGTTCTTTATCCACCTCTGGATTTTCATATCGATCCCCATCTTTTCCAATTTAACCAATAATTCCTCATGCGGTACCGTATCAAACGCTTCACTGAAATCGAGGTATATTAGATGCATTGCATTTCCTTTATCTAAAAAATCTGTTTCCTTCTCAAAGAAGGAGATCAGGCTGGTTTGGCACGATCTACCTTTCGTAAAACCATGTTGTAATTTGTCCCAATTGGCATTGGACCTCAAGGTACTTAACTACTTTCTCCTTCAAAACTTTTTCCAAGACCTTGCATATCACAGATGTTAAACTAACAGGCCTGTAGTTACCCGGGTCACTTTTTTTCCCTTTCTTGAAAATAGGAACCACATTAGCTATTCTCCAGTCAAACGGTACCACCCCCGAGTTTACAGATTCATTAAAAATTATCGCTAAGGGGCTTGCAATTTCTCGTGCCAGTTCCTTTAATATTCTCGGATGAAGATCATCCGGTCCGCCCGATTTAGTCCCGTTAAGCTGTTCGAGTTTGGCTTCGACCTCGGATACGGTAATGTCAACCCCCCCTCCTTTATTCCCATCCGTCTCGCTTCCGCTATTCCTCAGCCCTTCATTAGCCTCATTAAATACCGATGCAAAATATTAATTTAGGTATTGTGTCATGCCTAGATTATCCTTAATCTCCACTCCATCTACAGTCTTAAGCGGTCCCACTTCTTTCTTTGTTTTCTTCCTATTTATATGGCTATAAAACCTCTAACTATTGGTTTTAATTCCCCTTGCAAGGTCCAACTCTACACGGCTTTTGGCTTTTCTCACTCCATCTCTACATGCTCTGACCTCAATAAGGTAGGTTTCTTTGCTGATCCCTCCCATCTTCCACTCCCTGTACGCTTTCTGTTTTTTCTTAATCACCCCTCTGAGACGCTCGCTCATCCAGCTCGGTCTAAATCTCCTGCCTACGAACCGTTTTCCCTTTCTCGGGATACAGGCATCCGACAGCTCCTGCAACTTCAACTTGAAATAATCCTAGGCGCCTTCTGCCTTTAGACCCCTAAATATGTTAGTCTAATCCACTTCCCTAACTAGTCCCCTTAATTTATTAAAGTTAGCCCTTTTGAGGAGGAGCAGCCTCTGGCTGTGTGGCGGCCACCTTGCTGCTGAATGGCTCCTGCCCAGGGACGGAGCCATTCTGTAGCAGGATGGCCTTCCCCGGGAAAGTGGGCTCTTCCTCCTTGCAGTCCTGGCAAGTGTTCTCTACTCTGCTGTGCCAGAGCCTTCCCCACACCTTGTGCCTGCAGGGATTGGGTGTCTCTGGTACTGCAGCAGCATAGAGAACCTTCTGCATGTCTACTGTCACATCCCTGCTCTCACCAGCTGGGACTGCCAAGTGTCCCTTCTCTGTTCCACCAGAACTGTATCTTTTCTTGAGCCTGACCTCTGCAGAGATTGGGTGTCACTGGCCCTGTGACAGTGCAGAGAGCCCTCTACAGCCCCACTGTCATGGGAGTGAGGGAGAGGCCATGACAGAAGGGCTGCAGAGAGCTCCTTGCATGTCCACAGGGCCAGTGACATCTGGTCCCTGTAGGTCCAGGGTGTGGGGGCAGTTGTAGTCCTGGCAGGGCAGAGCAAAGACCTCTGGCCAGAACTGCAAAGAGGAAGAAGAGTCCCCAACCATGGAGTCTCTCTTCTGGCCCACCAGGATCAGCAGCCTCCCCTGCACCTTGTTCCTGCAGGGATCAAGTGTCACCAGCCCTATGGCAATGGAGGGAGCCCTCTGCAGCTCTGCTGTTATGGCCCTGCTCACTCACTTCTCAGCCAGAAGTGAGAGAGCCATTCCCAGGTAGGAACTATACAGCAGTGAGGTGATTGCTCCTTGCAGGCCTGACTAACGGTCTGCTCTTCCAGCCAGGACTGCAGCCTCCCCTGCACCCCACTCAGGTGTCTTGGGCCTCTCGGCCGTGCTGAGAGCCCTCTGTACCCCACTGTCAGTGCTGCCCTAACCCCAATACTACTCTCCTTAATTTTCCACAACTTGTAAACATTAAAATTATTAAAAATTTAAAAAAATCTATATTGTTGAAATTGCAAAAAATAAACATCTAATTCTGCCAAGTCTATATACAACTTACTTTCTGGACCTGTTATGTCTTTGCTCTGATAACAGTGAAAGTTTAGGACTTCCCTGGTGGAATGCATCAGTTAACTCAAGGTACTTCTTTGCAGAGATTTATATAGTTTGAGGCCAGAAGGGACCATTCAGTGATGTAATTTGACTTCTGTACATCACAGGCCATACAATTTCATCCAGTTTACCTGTGTTGAGTCAAATAGTTTATTTAGCTAACGCATGTTCCAGAAAGTCTCAATTTGAAGACCCCAAAAGATGAAGAAAGTTGTTTGTACAGGGTTTACTCCTGGGGGAATTCTGAGCCAATGCACAATGTAGAATTTTGCAGAAATTAATATGTGCGCAGAATTTCCTTTCCCCCACAGAAATGGGATGCAATGCTGTTGGTCACCAGTAGGGGCCGCTGGACCCTGCAGAACCCAGCTGGCACATAGAAGACACTGCTGGGGGGAGGGGGAGGGAGCTAGAGCATTCCTGGCAGCTGCAGTTGCCAGCATGCCCTGAGGGAAGGAGACAGTGTGCAAGAATAGGGTTACCATATCTCATAAATAAAAAAAGAGGACCCTCCACGGGCCATGGCCCCGCCCATTTCCCCATCCCTAGCCCCACCCCAACTCCGCCCCTTCCCCCACCCTAACTCCGCCCCCTCCTCCCTCCCACTCCCAGCCAGGGGGAAAGGGCTGCCCCAGTGCTACCAGCTTCACGGTTTGCCGGGCAGCCCCCAGACCCTGCGCCCCCGGCCGGCGCTTCCCCAGCGCAGCTGGAGCCCCAGCGCGCAGGGTCTGGAGGCTGCCCAGCAAACCGTGAAGCTGGTAGCGCTCTGGCTTTGGGCAGCCCCTATGCCTCCGGACCCTGCGCCCCCAGCCGGGCACTTCCCCTCCGGGGCTCCGGCAGCTCTGCGTAACTTACACTGTATAAGTTACACAGAGCCGAAGAGGAGCAGAGCCCCCGCAGCTGGAGGCTCTGCTCCTCTTAGGCTCTAAGAGCCGGGCTGCCCCAGCGCTACCGGCTTCGGGCAGCCCCCGTGCCTCCGGACCCTGCGCCGCCGGAGCCCGGGAGGGGAAGTGCCTGGCTGGCGGCGCAGGGTCCGGAGGCAAGGGGGCTGCCTGAAGCCGGTAGCTCTCGGGCAGCCCGGTTCTTAAACAGAGCCTCTGTGTCAGTTACACACAGCCCAGGGGGCTGGAGGCTTTGCTCCTCTTTGGCTCTGTGTAACTGACACTGGATCAGTTACACAGAGCCCCGGGGGCTGGAGGCTCCAGCCGCCCCCGCTCTGTTTAAGAGCCGGGCTGCCCGAGCGCTACCGGCTTCGGGCAGCCCCGTGCCTCCAGATCCTGCACCCCCAGCCGGGCACTTCCCGTCCCGGGCTCCGGCGGCGCAGGGTCTGGAGGCACGGGGCTGCCCGAAGCCGGTAGCGCTCGGGCAGCCCGGCTCTTAAATAGAGCGGGGTCGGCTGGAGCCTCCAGCTGCCGGGGCTGTGTGTAACTGACACAGTGTCAGTTACACAGAGCCCCAGCCGCTGGAGGCTCTGTTTAAGAGCCGGGCTGCCCCAGAGCTACCGGCTTCGGGCAGCCCCGTGCCTGGAGACCCTGTGCCGCCGGAGCCCGGGACGGGAAGTGCCCGGCTGGGGGCGCAGGATCTGGAGGCACGGGGCTGCCCGAAGCCGGTAGCGCTTGGGCAGCCCGGCTCTTAAATAGAGCAGGGGCGGCTGGAGCCTCCAGCCGCCGGGGCTGTGTGTAACTGACACAGTGTCAGTTACACAGAGCCCCAGCCGCTGGAGGCTCTGTTTAAGAACCGGGCTGCCCCAGAGCTACCGGCTTCGGGCAGCCCCATGCCTCCAGACCCTGCGCCCCCAGCCGGGCACTTCCCCTCCCGGGCTCCGGTGGCGCAGGGTCTGCAGGCACGGGGCTGCCCGAAGCCGGTAGCGTTCAGGCAGCCCGGCTCTTAAACAGAGCCGTCATTTTCCCGGACATGTTTGGCTTTTTGGCAATTCCCCCCGGACGGGGGTTTGACTTCCGAAAAGCCGGACATGTCCGGGAAAAAGAGGACGTATGGTAACCCTATGCAAGAAACTCCATAAAATGATGTCTTGCATCTGAAGAAGTGAGGTTCTTACCCACGAAAGCTTATGCTCCCAATACTTCTGTTAGTCTTAAAGGTGCCACAGGACCCTCTGTTGCTTTTTACAGATTCAGACTAACACGGCTATCCCTCTGATAAGAAACTCCATGTAAGCCTGAGACCAAACATCAGACTTTCTCCCTCTGGATCCCTGGAGTTTGGGGGGAAGGGGATGTGTGTATCTGGGCAAAGGGGGGGCCTGTGGCTGGACTCTATTGGGGGGGGTTGGGTGTATTGGCTGGGGGAAAACCGTGACTGGGCTCTGGGGGGGAGGAGTTGTGCGTCTCTGGCCCCCCGGCTGGGCTCTGGGAGGGGAGGAGGCAGAGAAACAGGAACTGGATTGTCATAGAGGTTTCTTTAACTCTACTCCTGGGGAATTTTTGTGCTTATCTGTATTGTTACAGACATACTTGCTGACAGGTATTTTGAAATAAATTACCAAAATAATTGAAACTGGTCTGATTATATAGTGTTGTTTTGAAAAATAAAATTTGCAGAATTTTAAAATATTTTGCGCAGAATTTTTATTTTTTTGCTGCAGAATGACCCCAGGAGTAAGTGTTTAAAAATTTGTGCCTGCTTTATAATATGAATTTGTCTGGCTTCAGCTTCCAGCAGTTGGTTCGTGTTATGCATTTCTCTGTGATCACAGAGCCCTTTAGTACTTGGTATTTTCTCCCAGTGAAGGTACTTAGATGTAATCAAATGACCTCCGTCTTCTTTTAACAAACTAAACAGACTGTGCTCTTTAAGTCTCTAACTGTAAAGCATTTTCTCCAGCCCTTGAATCATTCTGCATTGTCCAATTTTTCAACGTCTTTTTAAAAACGTGGACAGCAGACCTGCACACCGTATTCCGGTATGTCTCACTAATGCCATATACAGAAGTAAAATCACTTTTCTACTTCTACTTACTATTCCCCCCGTGTGTTTATCTGAGGAATGTGTTAGACCTTTTTGTCAGTGTTGCACTGGGAGCCCATTATGCGTTGCTTATGCACTATGACCCCTAAATCATTGTGTTCCAGGATACGGTCCCCCATTTTGTAGGTATGGCCTGCAGTTCTTGTTCCTAGATGGAAAACTTTGCATTTGACTGTATTAAAATGCATTTTATTTTAATGTGTCCAGCCTATCAAACAATCCAGATTGCTCTGTATGACTGGCCTGTCATCACTTGCTGATCCTCCAGTTTTCGGCAGATTTTGTCAGCAATGTGGGTTGTTTTTTTTTTTTTTTTTTTTTGGGGGGGGGGGAGTTGCTCTATTTAAATATAAAAAAAAGAGCAAAAAAAATTCCCTTTCCTCCTTTTCCCCCCCCCCCACACACACACTTTTCATACTGAAGAAATGTTTCCTAAATGCCACTACTTTGGCACTAATCAATAGGTTAATCTCGCAAAGTAGGTCTTCCATTTCTAATCTGTAAATATCTTTTAATTCTTACGACTTTTTATAACAATATTTTCTTAATACCGGTAATAGAAACATTTAGTCTCTTTAATAACATAAGACTGAATTATTACTTTTTTAATTTTAGTCCAAAAAGAATAAGAAGAAATCAAAGGGAGATGCTAAAACAGTTCAGGACCTGTCTCGTCTCGATGGAAAAGAAGCAGATGAAGGTACTAAGAACAGCATTGATAAGGCAATGCAGTGAGACTTTTTAGCCTACATGCTATCTAAGATTTACTTGTTTAAACATATAACAAAATTAATTAGCTGATGTCATAATCTTAAATCGGATATGTGGTCATTTAGTGGTTACTACCTGATGAAATGTTCTTAGATTAAGACTGTTTGGATGCTGAATATCTGAAAATCCAGGATTTCTGGAACAGAAAAGTTTAAGCTGGTAGCTTCAGAACTGGGGTGTTGGCAATTTGATCTGTGAATGTTGGATTAGAAGGGTTGAAAAATACTAAAATTGTTCATCAAAGGCAATCATCCTACATCTTATTCTACCTGAAGTGTTGTGGCTCATATGGTTTGAGTGGTTGTAAAAACAAAACACTATTATTCTCGCATCCAGAAAAAGGACATACTTTTCAAGCATGCCATTTAAACTCTAAGTTCAGTTACCTACCCTTGTTCTCACCTTTACCTATTGGTTTCAGTCTATCTTATTGCTAACTCTTACAAAATTAAACTTTGGTTCCTAGTTAAATTTTAGTTGGGTTATTCTTTTACCATTGTATTACTCATGTAATGCCATTTTTATTTATGGGGATATTTTAGGAGCTTGGGAAACTAAAATCAGTAACCGTGAGAAAAGGCAGCAGCGTAAGCGTGACAAGGTACTAACTGATGCTGGTCCAATAGAACCAAATCTCCCTGGGATGGAAAATGCAGTTACAGTAACCACTGAACAAGTAATACCTACACCATCTTTTCCAGTTGGTCCCAGAAAAAATAAAGGTATGATGTTGTAGAAAGAAAGAATACTTGAAAAATAAGCAGTGTTCACTTAAAAATGCATTATAATAGGAGGGGGATATATCCATGTAAAGAATATTGGAATTGCAAGTTGTAATACTTTGTGTGGAATTAAGGATGGAGGAAAAGCTAAAAACAGCATTTAACAAAAGATACCTGTCCCACTAAGACTCCCAATTATTGGCTCCATGTTTTCAGCTGGAGCAGGTGAGAACTGTAAAGCCTTGTCTCTTGGAACCTATAGAAGCATCCCTCAATCAGGTACCTAGTCTAGCCCCTTCCCAGCACCATCCGTGTTCTTTTCTGACTGTGTTGGGGAAGATTTTCCTTGTTTCACAGATCATTCCTGATTTTTTTGGCAGATCCCAATGGTTTTGTTTTTGTTTTTGTTTTTTTTAGCAAGCCTCTTCTCACCATTCCTTTCCCTTTGTGGTCAGTTCGTTTCCTATTAAACCGAAACACAAACTACTTTTTTTTTTCCCCTTTCCACCACCATACCAGTTCTACTTTGTCTGGGCATTGTTTGCATAACTGATGATACCACAGCTTCATCAGTTGCCCGAGCCCCACAAGAAGACTGGAAAGACACCATTTTGTTGGCCTACTAGATACCAGATTTCCTCTAGACAGTCTGGTACCTGTTGAGGCATCTGAGTGCCTAATTAAACAAAGAACAATGCATCAAGTGTTCTGACATAGGAGCTAGGCTCAAGCTTTCTGGTGCTTTACTATATTACATTCACCTTCTAACTTCGACTCCTTGCATCGTTGATGCCTCAGATCCTGCTTTCTTCTTTGATCAGAGCTTGTTTCTGTCCTGACTGAATGCACTGTCCTTGCCCTTGAGTACTATGTCAGTTTTCCCTTTGTCACTGGGGGCATGTAGGAAGTAAGGCAACCCAGCAACTTCAAGAAATGTGTTGACTGTAACTGTATTGTGATCTTTATGGACATTAATGACTACTGTAATCTATCTGAGCAGGGACCATGGCAGTGTGTAGTGCACCATCAGTTCTCAGATGTCACCTTGCACCAGGTTAATTTGAAAGGAGTTCAGCTGCATCTGCAGCACTGCCTGGGTTCGGTAAGAGGTAGATACAGTGGTTTCCTTTTGTAATAATGTCTGGAAGAGGCTAGCGGAGGTGTTTGCATGAAATGACCTCTTCCACCTGGTCTGGGCATACTGCTCATGAGCACTGGAAAAATAGCTGGGCTCCTTTCAAATTAACTCTTAACCTGAATTAAAAGCTGATTAGGGTTCCTTGATTTAAATTCTGAGATATCTAAACTGTATATAAATCAAATAGCCTTTGAGATTAAATGCCCATATTTTTCAATTTAATATAGCTTCTAAAAATTTTTCCTTTAGTTTAGGATGTAAATATTTTTTGCCTGTTAATGATTGTTAAAGAGCTGATCCTCTGAAGTATAATTTGGCTTTTGGTAATGAATACTTACTATAGATGTACAATGGTTTATAAAGACTTTCTCTTTAATCAGGTGATACAATTCTGAATGTTCAAGTTAGCAGCTCTAAATCTGCAAAGGGAGATTCAACAATTCAGCAAGGTAAAAGAATTTATGACTAGTGTGCATGCTAACTTGTTAATCTGAGTAATAGTTTCCTATACAGAACTAGAACTCCACCTGGGTCAGAGTGCAGGATGCTGTGCAGTTCATGATTTAGAACTTTTTTCTCAGTTATGCAATTGCTTGCTCTTTAGTTGTGGGTGTCTGACTTGCACAGTCATTGTACAGTTATTTCTCAATAACAGTACATGGACTCTTTATGCCCTAATTACTCTAATAATACTGCCATAATGTACCTAGAGTTTTTATGCTGTTTATATCTGGTATAAAAATTACTACTGAGTAAACCCCAAACATTCGTGTCTTGGAACAACATTTGGGGACTGTCCAGACTAGCCTTAAGTGTTCACTTTCTCCAGTTAATGAGTTAACAAGTTGCCTAAAGTAAATAAACAAATAAAATATAAGCCTCAACATATTTGCTTTGAGTTACACACAGGCCCTGAGTCTAAGGAATCTGATATGCAGTTTGGGCACAAATAGGTGATTTGGCACCTAAATAGCACAGTAGTGGGCATATGTAGATTTTGCACATGCCAATACCTGTTGGTACATGGAATTACTATAATTTTAGCCCAACTCTCTCTGAAAATTGGGCTCAAATTATAAAAACTTATGTTTTGAGTGTTGAAGCTTCTAGTTAGTCTTTCTCGTAAGAGAAACTGATCCAGGAACATCTGGGAAACTGTTTAATTCTGGCCCTTGTCAAATGCATATGGTAACTATTTAAGTCTGATGAGGGGTGAAAACATTATCTACTAACTGACTACATTTACAGGAGAATGTGAAGCTAGCTGGTGGATGTAGCTGTGACCAAATATAGTCCATGTAATTTGGCAGATCAACATTATGTTGAATTATAAGAAATGACATCCAGCAGAAAGCAGTTCTCTTGCTGTCAATCCTTCAGAGCTTTGCTTCACAAGCAAACTGCTGTTGCTGTGCAGCACTGCTAGAGAAGAAGATATGTGTGATAAGGAGATTAGTACAAGAACCTGAATAAAATATATGCATTACTGTCCACCTTCTTGGCACTCATAGCTTTCCAGAAGGACAGCCTGTTACAGTAGTGACTGTGGTCATCTTCAGGGCTAGGATATTCCAAAAAGCTGTGGATATTTTTATGCTGTACTAGACAGAGAAGAAAACAAAGTTTAAGGGGCAGAACATGGAATATTTGTCTCTACGTTTTCAGATTTGATAAGACCAATACTTATATGCCCTTTTCAATATGGAAAGCTCCTGACTATTCATATGGGATTTTTTCACTAGGGTTACTTCCTGAATAAAATGGAAACCTTCCTCCATCCCATCCTAGCTCTGAATTGCCAGAAGGGGCTTCTCACAGCTGTCTCAATTGCTGCTTCTCTGGTGGAAGGGGCAAAGGAGATGACATGTTTTTTGTCACAGAGAGAGAGCTCTTTACAGAGCTAGAGGTCCCCTTTTTAATGCCTGAGGGAGAAGTAACAGTGGGCAGGAAGTAGCAGCCCTTTAAGGGAGAGAAGAGCACAGAAGTGAGGCAAGCTTTCTGATGTTGCTTCCTATTTCTCCCAGCTATGAGAGTGAACAGGCACTAGTCATCAGAACCAGAGAACCAAGAGAAACAGAGTAGCTGCCCCTCTTCCATGCCTCATATAGAGAAGCCACCTTGATATCCCATTTTGGCTCTCTTCTATTAGGAACCACTGCAGGAGCCAGGAGGGACATGACATCAGTACTCCCTCCTCTCGCATTCCTTTTCCAGTGTTCTCTTGATCCCAAACAGTGTTGCAGCATTGTTTAAAAAGTCCCTTTTTCTGCTGTCAGCAGTTCATCCAGAATATAGTTCCTTTTCTGTTGTGTACATACAGGTTAGGATGTTTCTGCTTTACTGGTTTTATTCTTATGAGCATGCAAGAGTATTCAAGTACTCCAGAATTGGGCCAGTTCATAGATTTGCAACTAACCTTGCTCGAATCTAAACTCTGAATACCCAGGATTCTCATTTGTTTAGCATACTTTGTTGTAAAGTGCCATGTTTGCTTATGGCAATATGTAAATATCACAACACGCTGCCATATTGGGATCAGAGTTCTACACCTGGGCCTGTAAGGAGCACTATGCTCTGCTCTCTCGTCCCCCAAAAGCTGACTGAAAGAATGGTATTGACTGACTTTGGAGAGAGCAGTTTTTAGCCACCCCCACTAGGAAGAAAGTGAAGCAAAAGAAGGATATGGAGCAAAAAAGGATATACTGGAGGCCCTCTAGGCATGAAGAGGGGGAGGGAAAGAAGGGCAAAAAAATAGAATCCTGTTCTCTAACATTGCAGGAGGAAGGCAGGAGGAGTGTTAAAACATTTCAGTATCTTCACAGGAATGGAGCCTACAGGCAGAGGTGAGGGACACAGATGATAGAAGTGTTAACATTTGAAACATGAGGGGTGCTGTAGATCTGACTTTAGATATTTCAGCCTTAACAAGTTCACCTATTTTAGAGGCTAAGAATTATTGTAACAATTCATAGTTTGTGTTAAAACTGTCTTGCAACTGCATATGATTCTGGTATCTAATATTTAGTTGCTGCTGACCAAAATTCAATAATGAACTTGATTTCTTTATAATCAAGTAATATTTTAACTCTTCATCCAGTAACTTTTTTTAATGTATTTTTTAAGTTTCTTCAGGGTTGAATGAAAGTCCTACTGTAAATGGAGGAAATTGGAATGAGAAGTCTGTAAAAATCTCCTCAGAGATCAGTGCAGGTGAGGAGAAATGGACATCTGTTCCATCAACTGCAGCAGGGAAGAGGAAAACTGAGACATCTGCTTGGGGTCAGGACACTGGAGATGCTAGTGGAAATGGAAAAGATTGGAGTGTATCCCTTGTGAGCAGGTCCTGGGGAGAGCGTACTTTGTTCCCTAGCATTGGTAAGTATTGCTTCATGCAAGCATTCTTGCACCTTTTAGTAAAGGTAAAACAATGTTGGGATTCTTAAAAACATAGTCTTTTTGTAATCTTGTTGCTGTTTAGTGTAAAGTTATTTCCTTGGTTAATATTGATAAATTGATTGAGTCCTGGTATTTAGGAAAACAATCCAGTTCGGCTGCTTTGAACGTCTATATTTTATATTTGTAACACATTCAATTTGCCAGGTTAATTATGGGGAAATGTTTTTTCCCTACAGTCATGTAGAAAACTGCTTGCCCTCCCCCAAAGCACTACTAAAAATCAGTAGTGTAAAAATGTAGAAATGGTTGGTTGAGGACCTTGTGGATATATTTTTTGTTTTTAGTAATTCATATTTTTTTTAAGTGGTGGCTAATGAATTTCGAATCCAAGGCATTTACAACTTGATCAAAGAAATTCCAATTTTATTTATGTAAACATTTGTTTACTAATGTTTATTAAACATTTGTCTTTACTGGGATTTTTTGAGGCTTATATTTGAGGTAAATATTGAAGACTTTTTTTTTTTTCTAAAAAATGAACAACTGTAGGCAATTTGGCACCAATGAGCAACTCTATGGCAAAAGCATTTTTTATTTTTTAGAAAAATCTGAATTTGGAAGGCATGGGGGAGCAAGCCTCTCAAAATTGCAAGCTGACGGAGTGAGGTGCAAGTTTAGGGCCTCAGCATTGACTGAGATAATGCTTCAATACAGAAACACCCCATGCCTCTAATTGTCACCTACCACCCTACACTGGAACCTATATAGGGTACAGTTAAACAGTTACAACCCATGCTCGATGAGGACCACATCCTGAAAGAGCAGGGGTGGACAAACATTTTGGCCCGAGGTCCACATTGGTGTTGCGGAACTGTATGGCGGGCCAGGTAGGGAAGGCTGTGCCTTCCCAAACAGCCTGGCCCCTGCCCCCTATCTGCCCCTCCCACTTCCCGTCCCCTGACTGTCCTGATCCCTATCCACACCCCCGCCTCCTGACAGCCTCCTCCCCCCCCCGGAATCCCATGCCTATCGAACCGCCACTGCCCCCCGGAATCCCCTGCCCTTATCCAACCCTGCTCCCTGCCCCCTTAGCATGCCGCTCAGAGCGGCAGGCGCTCGCAGCCACACAGCACGGCCAGAGCCAGCCACGCCGCCCAGGGTGCTGGTGTTGTGTCACATCACGCTGAGGCTGTGGGGGAGGGAGGACAGCGGGGGCGGGGCTGGGGGTTAGCCTCCCTAGCCAGGAGGCAGGACGGTCCCGCAGGCCGGATGTGGTCCCCAGGCTGTAGTTTGCCCACCTCTGTGAAAGAGAGATCTTTCCTAAGGCCCCCTTTCTGGTGTTCAAACAACCCCTGCAGCCTTACCATAATCAGAATCCCCACAGACCAGAACCTGCTAACTCAAAGCAACACCAGACTCTGCCATAACAGATGCAAAACCTGCAGACATACTTCAGCTGCCATGATGATTAACACCTCCCAACACAACATCTTTCAAGATTTATAGGTCCTACACATGCCTGTCACATGCTGTGTACCTCATCCAGTGCATTAAATGCTCCAGTAACAACTATGTGGGTGAAACCAGACAATCACTAAGCTCTCAAATGAATTTGTACAGAAAAATAAGACAAAAACACCTTGTTACTGTAGACCAGGGGTTGGCAACCTTTCAGAAGTCGTGTGCTGAGTCTTCATTTATTCACTCTAATTTAAGGTTTCACGTGCTAGTAAAACATTTTAACGTTTAGAATGTCTTTATAATATATAACTAAATTATTGTTGCATGTAAGGTAAATAAGGTTTTTAAAATGTTTAAGAAGCTTCATTTAAAATTAAAATGCAGAGCCCCCCGGACCGGTGGCCAGGACCTGGGCAGTCTGAATGCCACTGAAAATCAGCTTGCGTGCCGTCTTTGGCACGCGTGCCATAGGTTGTCTGCCCCTGCTGTAGACTAACACTTTTCACAAAATGATCGCTCCATATCTGACCTCTCAGTCCTTGTCCTCAAAGGAAACCTGCACAACAACTTTAGCCAGGTGTATACGACAGACGTGTATTGGTATAACTGTGCCGCTTGGGGGTGGATCGGTGACAGAGTTATACTGACCCAACCGCCTGTGTAGAGAGCACTATGTCGATGGGAGAGCTTCTAATGCAGCATTTTAAGTGTATATCTGCCCTTCAAAAGATGAACCAGGGAGCTTAAGTTCATAACTTTGCTAGACATTAAAAACATGGTCTCAATAAAGACACTGTGTAACTACAACAATCTGTAACCCCTAACCCGCCTCCCTTTTGTTCTATGATTGCTGAGGTGTTAACGGGCCATTTCACCTTCAATTTTCCCTTACAACAGAGGGTCTCAATCATTTTCTTTCTGAGGCTCCCCCCAACATGCTATAAAAACTCCACAGCCCAGCTGTGCCACAACAACTCTTTTTCTGCATATAAAAGCCAGGGCCGGCATTAAGGGATAGCAGCCTGGCAATTACCCGGGGCCCCATGCCACAGGGAGCACAGCGAAACTAAGTTGCTCAGGCTTCAGCTTCAGACCCAGGTGGCGATGCTTGGGACCCTGGGCTGCAGTCCTGTGTGGCAGGGCTTTGGCTTTCTGTCCTGGGCTCTAGCAATTCTAATGCCCGCCATCGTTGGCGGACCCCTCTGAAACCTGTTTGCCACTCCCTAAGGGGCCCCGGACCCCTAGTTAAGAACCACTGCCTTAGAATGTTATCGTGCTAAACAATCTTTTCCACCTTGTATTTACCTGTGACACTGAAGCCATGTCTAAACTTAAATCAGTACACCTCTATCCCGATATAACATGAATTCGGATATAACGCAGTAAAGCAGTGCTCTGGGGGAGGCGGGGCGCTGCGCACTCCAGCAGATCAAAGCAAGTTTGATATAACGTGGTTTCCCCTATAACGCGATAAGATGTTTTTGGCTCCCGAGGACAGCGTTCTATCGGGGTAGAGGTGTATAACTATGTTGCTGGTGTCTCACGGAGGTGGATTAACTACGCTGATGGGAGAAGCTGAGCCACTGCAGCGTTTTAAGCATAGACCTACCCTGAGTACCTTTCCCAGGCCTGAAGAAGAGCACTGTGTAGCTTGAAAGCTTGTCTGTTTCACCAACAGAAGCTGGTCCAATTAAAAAATATTGCCTCACCCACTTTTACTCTTGCTTACTGAGTACTATAAGAAGACAACTTAAAGCCACAGGTAATATTTTACTAGAATGAGACTTTGTCTTGCGGTTGGAATGTCTTCTGATTTTTTTTTGACCATATTCCTACAGCTTTCGACAACTGATTTTTAGATGCCTTCAATATGGCAAAATAAAGTGTGAAGTTATCAAGCTCTTTATTTTTTTTTTTCAGCTGCCTGGAATGTAGATGGAAGGATCAAGGCCTCTGAACCAAATTCTGCCTCTTTCACTTCCTTAGGACTAAATCCTGCAATTTCTGGTATGTTAAACTTTGCAAAGCTTTTTCTACAACTGTACTTAAATTAGACACCCTGTTTTTTTTCTTCAATAATCGTTCTGCAGACATGGTTATAGTTTGTGGTTCGCAAGACAGAGGCATTGTCTACACTTAAAAGGCTGCAGCAGTACAGATGCAGTTGCGCTGGCATAGTGCTTCAGTGAAGACACTATGTATGCCAATTGGAGGGCTTCTCTCATCAGCATAGGTAATCCACCTCCCCAAGAGGCAGTAACTATGTCAACAGGAGAAACCCTCCCATCAACATAGCACTGTCTACACTGGGAGTTAGGTCGGTATTACTGTGTTACTCAGGGGGTATGGATTTTCGTCATCCCTGAGCAACATAGTTATACTGACATAAATTGCTAATATAGTCTAAGCCTAAATTGTAGAAAAAGAATTTGCCACATCTTTAATCATGGAATTGGTTTTTATGTGTTATACATTTAAGTGTTATGCAATTAGAATAAATACCTCATTCTCCAAAATGATAAATAAAAACCCAAAAGCTAGACTAAATATGAGATTGTCACCTCAGTGTCTTTTCCAGATCCTTCCTGTTCTGCTCATCATTCATCAGAAGCAATCTGTGTTTAGGAACACTTGAGCATTGCTGCAGATGTCAATTTCAGACTCCTGATGAAGGAGCATGAACATAATTCCCTAAAGATACCATATATGTAGGATTGTAAATTCTATGTCTTAGCTCCTTAGTGTGAGACTGGAATAACTCCCTTAACTCTTAAAAGTATTTTTTACCCTAGAAAGGTGCAGTAGCAGAGAGGATTGCAAGCTAGACCTCCTAATAACTCTTGTATGCTACCTCTGCCAAGTATAAATACTGCTTTCTAAACACTGCATCACCTCCTAGAAGACCACTGTCCGCAAAGGAGAAGCAGCATGTTGGAGACTGCACTTTTGTCTCATTCCAGTTTTGAGTTCCTTTGTTGCATATTTATTTGCCCATTCCTCCAGTCAACTTGGCATATTTACCTAAACTTTTTGTGAAGCAGTTGCATTGAGTGCTCGTGCAAGTTCTGTGATGCATCTCAGCTGTTTCTTTTTTCTAGTGTTTCTGCCTTTCCTGGGGCACTCTTTCCACCTCCGTTTCCACTGTTCCACTGATTATCTGACCTCCATTATCCAGCTCTTCGTATTAACTGAACAACCAGTGTGTGCACAGGTCCAGAAGTGGGCAATCTTTCTTACGTCCGTTAGACAGTGCTGCAGTCTCGCACTCTCCCATTCTCTGGATTATCTGAATTTTTGATTATCCAATCTAGCCCTGGTCTCAATTAAATCAGATAAACTGGGTTCTGCTGTACTTTGGTGTGTCTACACCTGGATGTGTCTCTTATCTGGCACTGTTGTGTGTGTTCATCACCGTATTCTTTACAGCCAGTATCTTGGCACTCCAACACCTGAGTTAGATGCTCCAGTATCTAATTTCATAGAATTTAATGCCAGAAAGTACCTTTAGATCTAGTCTGACATCACAGGATATTAAATTTGCCACAAATACTCCTATATTGAGCCCAATGAGTTTAGTTGGACTAAACATATCAGTTCTCAGTAGATTAAACTGTTGTGTGTCACAAGCAGAGAATAGGAGAAACTTAAGTCCCGGTAGTGGTAGCAATGCCTAAAATCCCAGCTATGGTAGGAAATTAATCACATGAGATTAGAAGGTGATCAATGTTCCATGCTGTAGAGGAAGCCATAAACCCCACTCCAGGTCCCTGCCAATCTCACTTGGGGAGAAATTGCCAGATTTGGGGTCAGAAATGAATCAGTTGTGTAAGCAAGACATATCAGTCAGACATCTGAGGAACAAGATTCTCTGTACCGCCTCAAAGTACTGATCTCCCCAATCTGGTGGCCAATCTCACCTTTAGAGAAAGGTGGGGAAAAAACCAGAGCAGAATAAACTGAGCCAGTAGTGCATCAGGAAAAAATTCCTTCCCAACCTCTGCAGACAACTGGCTGGAGCCCTGAAGCATGAGATTTGATGTAGCTGCAAAGGTTATGAACATGTTGAGAGAGAAGTTCAGGCAATCCTTTTATCCTAGTGGACCATGAAGGAAGGGAATGAATAAAAGGATTCATAGATTTCTCAGACCTCTCGGGGCACTGCCACCTACTGTGTCTTCTGGGTGCTGGAAAACTTTGCTAGCATTCTTTCAATGCTCCACCAGTATTGGTTTATCCTGGGAGCTTTGCCTCCTGCACAATCTAGACAGCTGACTGTAACACTTGGAGGGCAGCATTTGTACTCAACAGGGTATTGCATATAACAGCCAGCAATGATGATTGCTCTTACTCTGTCCTGCTACACTGCACTCAATGGTGAAACCTTTAAACCTTAAGAACTAGTAGAGTTAAGAGCCAGGAGTGAGAATCCTATAAGACAGCAGTTCTCAAACTTCAGTAACCTGAGGACCCCCATTTTGATTTAAAATTTTTCACAGACCCCCAAGCTGGCTTCTAATTTTCCCTGGGGGTGCTCAACCCCTGCTCAGCCCCGGTTCCATCCCCACTCCACCCCGCCCCTCTTCCCCGCCTCTTTCCTCCCCCTTTCCAAGCGTGCCCCATCTCTGCTCCTCCCCCTCTCTCCCAGTGCCTGCTGCACGCCACGGAACAGCTGTTCAGCAGCATGCAGGAGGCGCTGGGAGGGTGGGAGAGGAGTTGATCAGCGGGGTCAGCGGCTCTTGACATGACTTGCGGATCCCCTGGAGTACCCTCCGCAGACCCAAGTTTGAGAACCGCTGCTATAAGAGATCTTCAGAAAAGCAGAATTACAGGCAAGTAATTTTACCATTTTCATAAGACTGTTGTGCCCTCAATATACAATCAACAATAAACAAGGTTCAGTGGAATGTTGTGTAGTCAGTGTTTATCTCTTTTTCCATAGCCTGTGATCCCTTAATTTTGTCTCTTTTTGTTTCAGTATTTCTATTTTTTTTTTTCTTTTACTGGGATCTCTAAGTCCCTGCTCTTCCCGCTGAATATGCTCCATTTTGAAGGCAGTCTGTGGTGTCCTTTATCACTGTGACTGAATGTTGGGTGCACTCTTCAGTGTTCCCCTCTCTTGGCTTGAAAAAGAGAGATTAAATTTGGTACCATAGTCCAGTATGTTTCTGCTGGACTAGCAGGCCAGCCTGCTGCTATAGAGGATCTCCAGAAGACGTTTATGTCTGTCCTTCTGAATGTAGAACTTCAAATTGCAAGAAATGTTACAGTGAATCTAATGAGTTTTGAAATCCTGATAATTGTTTTTGCTCCTTCTGACTTAAAATATGCACAGGAGGAGGGGAGAGAGCAGAATTCCTGCTCACTCAGAATTCTCTGATAAAAGTTTTCTTTTGTTTGCTGGATTCTCCCTCTTTTTCTTACCTTACCTTGTTACTTCCTTTTATTTTTAAATAAGAGAACTCAGCACCACAGACCCAAGTTTATAAGCTAACAAAAATTCCAAAATTTTCATAAGTGTATTCCTTCTGCTCTCTTTCAGGATCTAGCAATGAGCCAGTTACTCAGCCTGGTACTTCTGATTTTCAGTGGGATTTAAGCCGCAGTCAGCCCCATGTTGATGATGAATGGTCTGGGTTAAGTATGTTCCTCTAAAATTCTTGTGATTTAAAATTTTCTCTGCTTTTTTCAGCCACACAGTCTGAACTTTTACATTAACTGGCTTCTGGTTTTATATTCTGTTGCTTTTGCTTTATATCTCTTTCATTTCTTTAATATTAAATGTCAATTTAAGGCACAAATATCAGGAAACTTACTTACAGCTGAAATTCATAGTTTTAATGATTATGTAAATATAAAATAGTCCTCAAATAGATATTTTTTTAAGCTAAAACACTTCGTTAAGGAAATTTACCTGTTTAAGATATGGAAAAAAACTGCATCCAGTTTCTTCTGGTTTTTGCTAGAAATAGTCTTAAGTAATTGAATCCCAGAGTGAAGTGTACTGGCTTAATATTACGGAGATACTGCAATGGGGTCCAATAGAGTGGGTTAATACTCCAGCGCATGAGTACATAACAAGCCTCTGAGCTCAGTTTATGTATTGGTCATAGCACACTGTATGGTTTACTGAGTATTGGAAGACATTTGAAAGCCTGTTTTCTGTGAACCATCTAATATCAGAGGGGTAGCCATATTAGTCTGGATCTGTAAAAGCAGCAAAGAGTCCTATGGCACCTTATAGACTAACAGATGTATGGAGCCTGAGTGGTGAATACCCACTTCGTCGGATGCATGTAGTGGACAGTGGGTATTCATCCATGAAAGCTCATGCTCCAATACATCTGTTAGTCTATAAGGTGCCACAGGACTCTTTGCTGTTCATCTAATAATAGTAAAAGCACACAATTATTGACTATATATAAATGTCCCCCAGAGTGAATACCCCTGAAATCATTTAAGAACTGGTATATAAAGCTCAGTTTCATCATTAACTCTTGAATTTTTCTTGTACATTTGAAATATGATCGTGTAGTTCCTCAACACAGATCAGTCTTTCCAAATGTGAAGAGTATAAAATATTAATGTAACTGAATATTTAAATCTTAGTCCCTACTATTAATACTATACTTGTAAAGAACACTTACTGTCTTGTTTCAGATATTTTCACATTAAACTGCTTAATATTTATGGATGTTTATTTCCATATCAATCTATGGACATATCCATTGGCTGATTAGTCTAGGAAACAGTAGCTATAGTGTTACTGGCTAATAAGTTTTATCCTATCAACTATACTACTGTATTATTTATTAAACAATTACTAAATTGCTTGTAGAAAGATAGTATCTTTAAGACCAGCAAGGAAGTAATACATGCAAATAGTGTAGATTCTGTATGACCAGTTTGACACAACTAGTCCAGCACTCAGTCTTTTTTCATCCGATTTAATAATACAAACTTGCTTTTTTTTATAGCTCTTAGAATCCTCTTGGGGTCAATCACTTTTCTGAATTCTAAAGGGTATAGTTAGCCAAATTCCTGAGCATGTTGAGCCGCTGGGAATGTTTATTACATAGTTCAATAATGTCATGGATATCAAATAACTGAAGTACAAATGTGAGAGAAGTGGGAAACGTGTAAAGTGTACATATTTGTGTACATTATCCCCTGTTTCAGGTTGGATGCAAATAAAAGTAGTATTCAGATGCAGAGGTAGTGCCAGTATCAGATTGAATAGAAAAGAATGGACAACTTTGGGACCTTCAAGTGAGAAGCCAGTATTTTGCTAAGGATTTTAGATGTTAGGCTATAATTGAACCATATCAGTCTGTCTTACTAGCTTGTTACACTAACTTCACCCCAAGGTGGGAGGGAGTTCAGTTTTGGCAGTATTTTAAATGATTGGAGAAGTCAATGCATGGACGAAAGGGATGCAAATATAAATATTCTGAAATCAGACTATTCATCATTGGTAAGCAAGTTGGATTTTTTTTTTCCTTTTCTCTCTTTTACCTTAATTTCTTTAGTCTACTCATATTTATGGTACATGGCATAAGATGTTAACTTTGAAACCCACTTGTTGTCACTCTGTATAAAAGAGTGTTTCCACCTTTCTTCATAATTCGCTCTAATCAGTATTTCTACTCTATGAAATATG
Organism: Malaclemys terrapin pileata; assembly: GCF_027887155.1. Taxonomy (NCBI): domain Eukaryota; kingdom Metazoa; phylum Chordata; order Testudines; family Emydidae; genus Malaclemys; species Malaclemys terrapin. Next base: position 40,647,982 of record NC_071506.1, on the reverse strand, counting down.
AATTGACTTATTAAATCTGTCACATTCATCAGTGACAACATATTTGCACAGTCCTCAGTGAAATAAACAACCTAATGGAAAAATGGAGCAAAGACCTGCAAAACTTGAAGAAAAATACAGTATGCAAAAACTCAGTAAATCAACTTTTAAGTTCAAGATTAAAATCAAATCAACAGAACGCATTTATATACCAGTCTGCTTACAAAGAGTCACCTTGACTGCTCATACATGGTTTGAAGAACTGGGCTAACTGTTGAAAATGAGAACTAATATCCTTTTTGTACCAATTTATGTAATAACATATCTTTCTTCCAAGATCTTAATTTGTCAGTAAATGTGGATGCAGTTTATAAAGAATTCATACTGATAACAATTTTGGTCAAGAAAATTAATTCTCCAGAAATGTAAATCTTTGCTGACTTTTAGTATTTTGTACTATTATTGGAAATAACAGTATTGCCCATCTAGAAAAAAATCACTTTAGAAATTTAAAATATTACAATATTTTAAATATTTAAATTGGTCCTTCTGTTATGCATTCCATTGGAGGATCTCAAAGCAATTAGGTCCTACCTCAAGCCCTCGTCAAGCGTCTTCTACTTATTAATAAAAAATAAATCTATAACATTAAAAATAATAAAAATGAGTTTGTACTATCTTAACAGCAAGAAAATGTAGAGTTTATTACAGGATTGACTCTTGAAGTGCTTTTGGCATTTTGCTGAAAACTGGCAATCGTATTGTAGAATAAGTAGATTTTCCTGAAACTGTCATTATTTTTAACCTTCGTAGATGGTCTTTCTTCTGCTGATCCCAGCTCTGATTGGAATGCACCAGCAGAAGAGTGGGGGAACTGGGTAGATGAAGAAAAGGCTTCTATTCCACAGCCTGAGGAACCATTATCTGATGTTCAGAAGGTAGATAACCTAACTTATTGCATACTAAATTCCCTACCTTATCCTTTACTACCTTTTTTGGATTATATTTGGATTGCCTGCATGGTAGCAATAAACAGGCAATTTAATTCCCACATTACATTGACTTTTCATTGAATATGTATAGTGGTGCCGTTATTGTTACAAACATAAAAGCACAACAGTCAAGAAGGAAAACATTTAATGTTTCACTCCTCATTGCCCAAATTAGGATTGGTATAGGGCAGCAATTCCTTAAAATGAACATTTTCTCAGTGCTTGCATTTTGCTCTGCAGCCTTCCCATACAATTGCAGGTGGATGACATTTTTTCAAAGTATCTTTAATATAGCTTATCATAGCACTGGCTCTACCGCTATACTCTGGAGTAATTTACAAAGGAAGGGATAGAAGTAGAGTGCTCACTGTAGACTAAAAATGTCGAGCTATTGCGCTAGTATTGAGAGGAAAGCTCATAGTGCCTACCATGACTTTGGTATTTTGATTATGCAAAGCAAATATGTCATTATCTTGGCCATTTGCCAGTCAAGTTGCTGTTGATAGTGTTTGCTAAATAGCATGAAAAGAATGTTTTTCTATTACCAAAATACTCTTAATTTTACCAGTTCAATCTATCTGGCCATTTGCAGCTTTAAGAATTTAAGTACAAATGATACAAAGGATTGACAGGCATACCATCTTTAGAAGGTCAGCGAAAAGCAGTGAGAAATTATACTTTCTTTGGACTCAGTTTTGTACGTCTAATACTCAGGCTTCAGATGATGAGAGAGAAAAAGCAGAGCCAACTCTCCAGAGCTGTACTAGTGGCAAATCCAAGAAGAAGAAGAAGAAGAAAAAGAAGCAAGGTGAAGAAGCTAGCTCTCCTGCACAGGTACAATAAAATAAGAACATGTATTACTGATCTCTCTGGGGCAAAATCCTTGATTAATTTTAAAAGATGCACTTGATTTTTTTCAATACTTTTGAATTATATTCTGTTTCTGCTTGTCAAGAATTAACATGATTCGAATACTTGACTGATTAATGCCAGTTCTAAATAGCTGCCTGACTCTTTTGGTGAACATAATTCAAAAAATTGAATCATGTTCATCAGATTAATTAAACATCAAATATTTAATTATTGATCAACAGAAAAATCATGAAACATGAGGGAAAATGTGGGTGTTCTTCCCAAACCAGTTCAGTTTCGCTTATCCTGAACTGTTTATCATCCTCAGCAAAATAAAGTTTCTGATCTTCACTAAGGGTGCACCTAGCAACCATTGTTTTCCTCCGCAGTGGGTGTCCTGTCTTTCGGAAGAGACTGCTTGACCATTGTATTACATAGGGGAATAACTCACAGACTTTAAGGCCAGAAGGAACCATCATAATCATCTACTCTGACCTCCTGTATATTTCAGGCCACGGAATCCTACTTACCCATTCCTGTAATAAGACCATAATCTCTGGCTGAGTTACTTAAGTCCTTGAAGCTTGATTTAAAGACTTCAAGTTACAGAGAATCCACAACTTACTCTAGTTCAGACCAGTAACTAACCCATGCTGCAGAGGAAGGCAAAAAATTCGCCAGGGTCTCTGCCAATCTGACGGGAAAAATTTCTTCCTGATCCTACAAAAACAACAAGGAGTCTGGTGGCACCTTAAAGACTAACAGATATCTGCCACCAGACTCCTTGTTGTTTTTGTAGATACAGACTAACACGGCTACCCCCTGATTCCTGATCCTAAACATGGCAGTCAGACTCTGAGCATGTGAGCTAGACCCAGCAGCCAGACACCTGGTAAAGAATTCTCTGTAGTAACTCAGAGCCCTTCCCCATCTTATCTCCAATGGCTGAAGATAGGACACATTTCCTAAGAGCAGTCATGGATAGGCCATATGTGATTATAGGCCACCTAATCATGCAGTCCCCTCTGTAAAGCTAAGTCTTGAAACAAGTTAGGCTTTTTGCCCCCACTACTTCCCTTGTAAGGCTGTTTCAGAGCTCCAGTCTTCTAATGGTTAGAACATTTGATTTCAAACCTAAACTTTTTCCTTTGGATTGAGCAAATTTGAGTATGTATTTATGCGTCAGTGATAGATTATTTCAGAATGTTTCAGTGAATTGTTCCACTTTGAATTCATGCTTCTGAAACATGGTACAACAGAATTGCACACAGTACTCCAGATGAGGTAATAACACTTCCCTGTCTCTGGTGGAAATACTTCTCCTGATGCATCCTATATTGCAGTAGCCTTTTTCACTGCTGCATTGCACTGGAAGCTCATAATCGTCCTGTGGTCGACCGGTACACCCATGTCTCGTTTCTCCTCTGTTGCTTCCCACTGATATGTCCCCAATTTATAGCAAAAAATTTTGTTGTTCATCCCAAAGTGCATGACCTTACACTTCGTGCTATCCTGTTTCATTTTACTCCATTTCTATTACTCCCGTTTTCAAGGTCATCCAGGTCTTCCTGTATGATATGCCAGTCTTCTTTCATATTGGCAGTACTTCCCAACTTTGTGTCATCTGCAAATTTTATTAGCACGCTCCCACTCTTTGTGCCAAGGTCATTAATGAAAATGTTAAATAAGGGTACGTCTATACTTACCTCTGGGTCCAGCGGTAAGCAATCGATCTTCTGGGATCGATCCCGGAAGTGCTCGCCATCAACGCCGGTACTCCTGCTCCGCGAGAGGAGTACGCGGAGTTGACGGGGGAGCCTGCCTGCCGCGTGTGGACCCACGGTAAGTTCGAACTAAGATACTTCTCTTCAGCTACGTTATTCACGTAGCTGAAGTTGCGTATCTTAGTTCGAAGTGGGGGTTAGTGTGGACCAGCCCTAAGATGGTCCCAAGACCGATCCCTGAGGAACTCCACTAGTAGTCCCCACCCAGCCTGGTAATTCACCTTTCAGCTTGACCCATGGTAGTCTCCCCTCTAGACAGTTTGTTACCCACCTTTCTGTTCTCATTAATTGCCATCATCCTAATTTAACTACTAATTTTCCATGTGGAACTGTATAAAATGCTTTACTGAAATCCAGGTAGATTAAATCTACTGCATTTTCTTTGTCTAGAAAATTGGTTATTTTCTCAAAGAAAGAGATCAGGTTGGTTTAGCATGATCTACTTTTTGTAAAACCATTTTGTATTTTATCCTAGTTACCATTTATCTCCGTCTTTCTCTCTCTCTTTCAAAATTTGTTCTAAGACCTTACAAACATCTGTCAGGGATGGTCTAGATCAGGGGTCGGCAACGTTTGGCACGCGGCTCGCCAGGGTAAGTACCCTGGCGGGCCGGGCCAGTTTTATTTACCTGCTGACGCGGCAGGTTTGGCTGATTGCAGCCCCCACTGGCCGCGGTTCGCTGTCCCGGGCCAATGGGGGCGGTGGGAAGCAGCGCAGGCGAGCGATGTGCTGGCCACGGCTTCCCGCTGCCCCCATTGGCCCGGGATGGCGAACTGCGGCCAGTGGGAGCTGCAATCTGCCAAACCTGCCGCGTCAGCAGGTAAATAAAACTGGCCCGGCCCGCCAGGGTGCTTACCCTGGCGAGCCGCATGCCAAATGTTGCCGACCCCTGGTCTAGATAATACTTAGTCCTGACATGAGTGCAGGGGACTGGACTAGATGACCTCTCGAGGTCTCTTCCTATGATTCTACGATACAGTTGAGGTCAAACTAATGGGCCTGTCATTTCCCAGATCATTTTTATTCCTTTCTTAAATATAGGTACAATATGAGTGAGCTGAAAGTTCTTTTGGCAGACTGTCTTATACCGTATACCCTAATGATATGGTAGTGATGTGACTTTATCTAAACTCTTACCTAAGATCGTAATTTAGCTTGATTTTGTATGAAATTCTAAGTCTCCAGGAATCATAACTTCCTAGGAGAAGCTATGCTCGATCTCAGCAAGCTAGGTCTGAACAAGATGTTAATTACTACCTGGGCCGGAGTAAGAGTTCCTTAGGTCAGCTCAGTAGTTTATAGTATTTGCAAAGATAGCACAAGAGTTCCACCTCTATCTAGTGCTACTAGTGTTCCCGGACAGGGTGAGCTCGTTCTACTGGGAGAGTAACTACTTTAGCTGCTTGTGCTCAAATGTATATCAAATGCAGGGCTGCCTTTCACAGTTCAGTTTAGACATTTTACAAATCATTACTGTCTCAAATCTGGAGTCATACTGGATGTTTTTTGGGGGAAAGCAGTCCTTTGGTGTTTTTTGGGAGGTTTATTTTCTTTTTGTTTGTTTTGTTTTTTAATTGATCTCACTCGTTGGGACTGGTACTACTTGCCAGTCACTTGCAGTGAGACTCTGCAGAGGCAGTTTCATAAAGAGAGATTTAACCATCAACTGGGATTTGTAACTAATGCCTTTGGAGAGAGGGAGAGGCACTGTAGATTTGCAGTATCTTACTTGCGGTAAAGAAGAAATGAGGGTTCTAGAGGAGCAGAGCTTCTAAAACCACAGCTTGGAATGCTCAAATTCCACACTCAGTGTTTGTGTCTCTTCTGTATAATGGCCTGTGGCTTTGAAAGAAACAACTCCTCCAACAGGGACCTGCAGAGGCAATATATTCTGAATTCCAGATACTATAGTTACATGTAACCTACCTGTCAATTATCCTGTCAAATTGATTCCTATCCAAGGAATCAAGTGCTAGCTACACTCTGATATCTCTAATTTCATTTAATTTTGCATCTCCAGATATGTTTCATAAAGTTCTTGTTTAATACTTTTCGTTCTGATTCTCAGTTTAAGAAAGCTACCTTTTTTGGATTTGTATATCAGCCTAAATGTACAAAAGGTGAGAATAACTTCTTACCATCCACAGAGCTTATAAACAGTATTAAAAAACCTAAATTATTAAATCTCTTGCTTGATGGGTGCATATAGAACTGTCAATATGAGAGCCTGTTGTAAGGTTAGACTGCTATTACAGTAGGACAAACTAGTTACAGTTTAAATCCAGAACACTAAAGTAGGTCTGACAGTGATTTTCTCATTTGAAAAATGATTGTGTACAGATGGGAACTTATTCAATGGATATACTTCCAGTGTGGTCAGTCATATCTGCTGATTTGAGTGACCAAAAGTAAGGTTTTTTTGTTTTTTTTGTGTTTTGTTTTGTTTTAAACTGCCTTTGACGTCTGTTAACTAAAAATGAGTGAGCTGGATTCTATTCCTCCTCGTTCACCAACAGAATTGTTACGGTCTGATTGGTTCCATCTGTGCAAGCTGAAAGGAGTGTGTGGAGAAGGATGGTCCAGTGTTTAGGGCATAGCTTTGGTCTTGGGACACTTGGGTTCAATTTCCTGCTCTGCCACAGACTTTGTGTGATCTTGGGCAGTCACTAGGCCTCTGTGCCTCAGTTCCCCCATCTGTAAAATGGGGATAAAAGTACTTTCTTAATTTATAGAGGTGATGTGAGGATAAATACACAAAGATTATGAGATGCTCAGATACCGTGGTGGTTGGGGCTATATAAACACCTAAAATGGAAAGATTTCTCTCTAGACCTAATTTGAAGACAGTAGAGTTGCATATACATCACTGAGGGCTTAGCTTTTTCTGCAAAACCTTCATTAATAGTGTTGACTTATGAAATAAGCAGAGTTCAGGTTTAGTCTGCAGGGCTCATGGTTAGGAACGTCTTTTTACTTGTAAACTGAGCATGGAATTAACAAATATCAAACCCCAAATGACATTTTTTCACAACACTTTTCAGAATAGAACTTCACTTTAAATTTCACACACACTTACATTTTACATATTCACACACACTTTGTACATACATTTAAAGTGATTCATAATTTAAAACACTTAATTTTGTTTGTGATAAGTAATTTACTTGTATAGGTTATTGCCTTCAGGACATCACTGATTTACCTCAATAGATATTTTCGGGCTACGTTCTAGAAACTATTTGTAATCATCCTGGCCTGTACTGCATGTCCAGGTGTATTAATCTAATACTTTCTTTACATGTTTACTTCTCTTAATGTCATTCATGCAACCTAGTTGAGTTAGTGTCACAACAGAACCAAGACTTAACAGGAAAAGGATAATGGAATTCTTCTGCAGCTGTTGGCTCATTCCCTTCTTTTTTCTGTAGGATGCTGAAGACCTGGATAGAGAGGTTGGAGAGGAATTTCAGGAGGATACTGCAAAAGCTCAACCACAACAGGAAATAGCTTTTTCTTTGAAGACCATAAGCACTAGTGAACCAGCTGAGGTATGAATTAAAAAAAAAAAAAAAAGTTCCTATTTTGAAATACTCAAGATAAAAAAATTGCATTGAAACATTTTGTTGACTTGTCTGCATCCTTAACATTACCATCACTTCAGGCTATGTGCTTTAAAATATGAAATAGGCTTGAAATGTTGATTAGGTGCACTTCTGCCTCCTTAATTTAAAGGGCACGTCTGCTGACTCAGTAGACCTTTACCCTGTGTTTATTGTTCAAGTAAGCAAATATAACTGAATAAAGTATGCTTGCATTAACTGGGGGTTTACAAAGTAATAAATCAGACCTGATATAAGAATGGGAGTGAGACCTGGATTCTAATGTATTCTGGCATCCACATTAACAATTGTTAATATCAGTTATAAAATCTTTATTATTCTGGCTCTCTCCGTGAGCTATGTTGGCCCTTCAGATTCCAGTGTTGGTAGATAGAAAAAACATCTTTAGACTGGTAAACCGAGCGGATTTGATATGGGGAAGTAACTGAAACAAATAAGATTCGTTTTTGAAATCTGTACTTTCTGGGAATTTAATCTTGTGTCTATTACATAATCAATCTTAAAATGCACTCCCATCTCAAGAATTGAAAAATTGAAGGAAAATTGCATGTGGAGGTTGCATGTAACAGGTGTGAAAAGAACTGTTTGTCATCTAAGTCTGTAAATGCTCTGGCAGCCAGTTTCATCTCTCCGAAACAGCAAGAGATCTTTTGGTTGTGGGGGAAGAGAGGAGAAAGGAGGCAGACTTCCTCTCCTCCCCCCCCACCCTGCCTCTTTCTCCAAGCAGCAGGATCTTTAGATATTGTCATTGAATGATACACTCATCCTCCAGAATAGGATCTCTGCTTCTGGTAGTAGGCTGGAATCATGTTCAGTGTAGATGGCATTTATATATAAACTGAAAACATCTGGCACACTTTACAAAACGGTGTTACACATAAATGAAATATTATTTAAAAGTTAAGTAGTCCACTAAAACTATGTAGTACTGTTGGTTTTGTCAATTTCTGTGGGTAAAAGATTCTTCTAGCTATGTAATGGCTAAAACTGAAAGTCACTGAGACTGCTGTTTGGGTGGTACAATTTCTTCTGATGGGTATATGATGTTTAACTTAGGTTTCAACAATGGCATGTAAAATTAGAATTTCTTTTAAGACATTCCTCTAACAAATACAAAACGTCATCAATTTAGCACAGATAAGGTCTAAATTTCAAATAGTTACTTATTAAAATAACTTTGTAGCAAAGATCACAGATCGCCCAAAGGAAACAGATATAGTAAGATTTTTATAAAGAATCTGATCATTTTTTTACATGAAAATATAATTCTGAAAATTATATTCAGGCACTAGAGCTACCTAAAATATCATCCTTTTATGTGACTTTTTAAATACATCTTGAATGGTAAATATGCAGATTAAAAGCTGACTTTACCATTAAAAGGTCATTTAATCTATTTTGCCTGAAATAGAACTGACACATAACTGAATGATTGAAACTCTGCCTGATGAACTAAAAAACTTTCTCTATACATTAGTGACTTTCTCTGGAAAATGTTGACCTCTTTTATATTTGCCATTTAATTTTATATGCACTATGATTTGCTCATGTTTCTGTGTTGGGCCCAGAGTTGCAACTAATTTAGTAGAGAAGACTGGAATAATTTGACAATTTAATTGAGATACAAAAGATTTCTAGATTAGGATCTGGAAAGCAGGGTTCAGAAGTACTTAAAAAAAATCTAGTAATTTTTTTCCTAAAAGCCTATCCATATTAGAAGTTTAGAACTCTCTTATTACAGGACTTCACAATTTTTTTTCACAAAATTAAGACCAGTGTACTAAAATATTTTTTTTATTTAATCAAAACTTTAGTTAAAAATTTTAGTCTTCATTTTCTCTTATAAATTGATAACCTTGTCGGAATCTGACTGTTTTCAGCAGATTTTGTTCATTGCTCATAAGTCGTTTTTAAAAGAAGTCAACTCTGGTTTTTATATGAATGTATCAAACAGACAGGCAGACTGTGTCCCACATGGAACTCTTATATGGATTGATTGGTGCACACTATTGCCTGGAGACTTAGGTTGCGCCTATTGTTCTGAACCATCAGGTCTGTGCAGGAATGCCCATATGTGGATTCCACGTGGGACACAGTCTGTCAGCCTGTCTAAAATTGCAGGATCAGGCCTGTTTACACAAATTTAAGAACAAAATTCTTTTCTATAACAATTTTTCCCTTGAAGTTACAGCTAGGTAGCCTAGAGTTCGCACTGCGTCAGCTGGGCAGAGTTAAACACGAGTGCCAAGTTGTCTAATATAATTTTAGTTACCAAGATTCCTCGGGGTGAGGTTCTAACATAGTGTAATTTTCCAGTGTTGATAATGCAAAAGAAGCCTCCTTGCATTTTCAATTTTCTTGGCCATCTCTGAAGATTTGATCGGTACAGAGCAACTCCTTGTATTCTTTTGTTTCAAGATGAAAATTTCTGAAAAGTTTCTGAAACAGTGAAGGAGGTCTCCTTTGGTAGTCAGTATTGAGTAAATGCCCATAAAATTAGAAAAGCAAAAGTAAGATAGAAAACTGTAACATAAGGTATGCTTCCTGAGTGCCCCAACAGAGAGGGAGAGCAGGGTTTGAGGACCTTACTCTCCCCCTGCTGACATTACCAGCATCTTGTAGTGGGTAGGACCTGGTGGGAAAAGCTGCTGGAATCTAGCACTATGGGAATTCATATATACACCCCCTTCGAAACTAAGTAGCGGTGAGTTTCAGAAAATCCCAGTGCTACTAGTTACATACTAATAAATCAAATCAGGCACTAGTGTAATTATTCTCCTTTGAGTGATTGCACATGTGCATTCCACTCTTGGTGTCTGTGCACTCAGTACTCCCCCTGCTACCATGCACCACTGTTTGCGGATATAAATGGTAGAGACGCCCCTACCCCACTCAGTTCCTTCTTACCACCCGTAACGGTTGTTCGGACCCTGTTCGGTACCCGAACAATATTCTCTCTCAGCTTTTGTGTACAATAGTGTACGTAATACTATTCTAGTTATTAGTATAATTCAGTTGTGTTCCCGGCCAATGGGAGGTGCGGGGGCAGTGCGCAGAAACATGGAAAATGTTCAGTTTAAAAAAAAAAAAATTCCAAGTTTTATTTTGCTCCATGTGCATCAAATAGATAACTGTAGGGGAGCTAATACAACTGGAAACAACTTCCAATATGCCACATATCCCACTTCATATTTGTTATCAAAACAGTAAAAGCGGATCACTTTTTTCTGTTAGTTTTCATCTGAATTTCTTATTCTTAATGTTGCTTTACAGTAAGCCTTGTAATCAGTGTACACCGGAGTACAGCAAAGCCTAGAGCGCAGTACCTGTTGCAGGAGTAACTTAATCTTATTGTTTAGTAGATCTTGTCTGGACGGGCTCTTCACAGTCTTAGCCAATTACTTTCTCGGCACCAAAATGGACCTGTTCTTCTTCGAGTGCTTGCTCATATCAATTCCAGTTAGGTGTGTGCGCATGCTGCATGCACGGAAGTCGGAAAACTTTTCCCTAGCAACTACCTGTCGGGCTGGCTGTGGAGCCCCCTGGAGTGGCGCCGATATGGCGCTCTATATAAGGCCCTGCCGGCCCGACCCCCCTTCAGTTCCTTCTTACCGCCCATGACCATTGTTGGAACAGTGGTCTCTTGCTAGCGAGTACTCCACTACTCCCTAGCATTGTCTTATCGTTGTAAATAGTTTCCTTTGTTAGTTAAAGTGTAGTGTAGTGGTTGGGGGGGGGGGGGGGTTTCCCCTTCAACGAGTGCCCTGCGGGGCTCTGGGGCATGCTGTCCCAGGGCTTCAAACCCTGTAGTTCTTGCAGCAAGCCCATGCCTATGGGCGACCCCCATGACTCCTGCCTTAGGTGTCTGGGGGAGACTCATCAGGTGGACAGAATCAAAGGAGGCGAAACACATGGACCTCTTCAGTAGTAAAATTTATTCTACGGAGGGCCTCTCAGTTTGAATCGTGAACCAGCTTGTGATTCTCAGCAGATACAGCTATAACTTGTGGTCTGCAATCCTTAAGTTCCAGGAACTCCTCCCATGTGAGTCCTGCACGGAACTGGGGGCCATCGCTAAGGAGGGCAAGCTGGTAGCCTGAACCTCCCTCCAGGGCTCCCTTGATGCCACGAACGCAGCAGCTCGCACCTTGGCCTCCAGCATCGCCGTGTGTCGGAATGCATGGTTCCAGTCATCCGGCCTCCCACCTGAAGTGCAACACACCATTTAGTATCTTCCATTTGACAGCCAGGGTCTGTTCACTGAGCAAACTGACTCTTGTCTGCATACCCTGAAAGACACAAGGAACACCATAAAATCCTTGGGCATGCATACCCTGGCCACTCAAAGAAAGCCGTTTAAGCCTCAGCCCCTGCAACAATGCCCCTTCCTGCCTAGACCTAGGCAGGACTTCTCCCGTAGGAGAAGCAGTTACCCACGGTGTAGACCATCACGCCCTCCTTCGGGACAGAGCCAGGGCCAATCCACACCCACCCACCCCCCTCGGGCCCTAAGCGCCCATTTTGAAGGTGTGCTCAAGGACAGACTACCAATGCAAAACCCAGCCAGCTGTCCCTTCCTGAACCATATATCCTGTTTCTACCGTGCTGGGTCCCTTATTACATCGGACCGTTGGGTCCTTCGCATGATAGAGGCGGGATATTCTATCCACTTCCGGTCTATCTCCCCCCCTCCCACCCTCCTTCCCTGTCCCTCTTCAGGGACCCTTCTCACGAGCAACTTCTCATCCAGGAGGTACAGGCAATCCTCGCCCTAGGAGCAGTGGAGGAAGTGCCTCAATTGCTCAGGGGCAAGGGTTTCTACTCGCGCTACTTCCTCGTTCCCAAGGCAAAAGGAAGCTTAAGGCCCATTCTGGACCTCAGGGAGCTCAACAAGTACATCGTCAACCTGAAGTTCCGCATGGTCTCCTTGGCCACGATCATCCCCTCTCTGGACCCGGGAGACTGGTATGCCGCCCTCGATATGAAAGACCCCTACTTTCATATCTCAATCGCCCCGTCCCACAGACGTTTTCTCCGGCTCGTGGTGCACAAGACTCACTACCAGTTCACAGCCCTCCCATTCAGCTTATGCACAGCCCCTCGCGTCTTCACCAAGTGCATGGCGGTTGTGGCAGCTTTTCTTCGCTGTCATCATATTCACGTGTTCCCGTACCTCAAAGACTGGCTTATTCGGGGTTGATCTCACCAGCAAGTCCAGTCTCAGGTGCAGTTGGTCATGGACACATTTGACTGCTTGGGCATCATGCTGAACGCCAGCAAGTCTGTACTCTCACCGACCCAGACAATAGAGTTTATTGGAGCAGTCTTAGACGCGAACCAATCTCGGGCTTTCCTCCCAGAGGCCCGGCATCTAGCTCTAACCAACATAATCATCAACCTCTGCAGGTTCCCCACCACCACGGCGAGGCAGTCTCTCAAGCTGCTGGGTCACATGGCTTCTTGCACCTATGTAGTGCAACACGCCAGACTACGTCTCAGACCCCTACTGATGTGGTTGGCGTCTGTATATCGACCGGGCCACAACAACCTACATATGGTGCTTACGGTCCCGAGCCCCACTCTCGACTCCCTGCGCTGGTGGCTGGACCCTCAAACGGTGGGGTCCCGTTTCATCCTCCTCAACCCACCCTGACTCTGGTCACGGATGCATCCGCGCTGGGATGGGGGGCTCACCTCAAAGACCTGACAACGCAGGGTCTGTGGCAGGAAAACGAGCTAACTCCATATCAATATCAAGGAACTCAGGGTGATCCGCCTTGCATACCCAAGCGTTCCTTCCCCACCTACGAGACCGTTGCGTAGAAGTTCTGACAGACAACACCATGGCCATTTTTTATCTGAACAAACAAGGCGGCGTCTGGTCATCGCCGCTCTGCCACGAAGCCCTTCTTCTGTGGGAATTCTGATTTGCTGTCAAAGAAAAACACAGTTCTCACTCTTTGGTTAGTTGCAGCAAAATCAGATACTTTATTCTCAAGCAATTGCATAGAGGGAGAGAGTGCACTAGAACATAGGGTCTCCCCCTCCTAGGCAGGTCTCTCTACAGGTAAACAATAACAGCAAGCATTTATACCTTTTGTTACAGACAATAATAAGCATCAGCTGCATTTTGTTTATACATAGGTCATCCTGATATCTTATTTTTCTCATTTATACTCTAGTCTACATTCCATATTATCTACACAAGGTCGCAACAACTTCTCACACAGTTCTTCCTTCTCGCCTCACACAATCCTCGCTTCTACAAATCTCGCGTTATTAGGGTTACAGTTAGCCTGACTCTTGCTAACAAAGACTGTTTACATTTGAAATTCCCTTCCAATCCCTGTCAGGCCTTGCTCTGCTTCCACATAGCCCGCTCCATCACTCTCCAAGCTTCGTACCTGCCGGGTGTTTAGAACATGCTGGCAGACGGCTTGAGTAGATGCTTCCTCACGCACGAATGGTCGATTCGCCCGGACATCATCTACTCGATCTTCCACACCTGGGGGTTTCCCTGAATCGACCTGTTCGCTTCGCGGACCAACAGGAAGTGCCCAGTCTTCTGCTCCTTCAGGGATCACAGTCCGGGCTCGATCGCGGACGCTTTCCTGGTCTTGTGGTCGGGCCAGCTTCTCTACGCCTTTCCGCCATTTCCGCTGATCCACAAAGTACTTCTCAAAGTACTCCTGGAAAGCCGTAAACCCTTTACCAGACTCACTTATGAAGCTAAATGGAAAAAGTTTTCCACCTGGTACGCCCAGCGGCAAGTATCCCTGCTCCAAGCTCCGATACCCTGCATCCTGGACTACTTGATGCACTTGAAAGACCAACATCTCGCCTTCAATTCCCTTAAGGTTCACTTCACAGTCATTTCAGCATTCCATTCGGGAGCGGCGGGACACTTAGTGTTCGCACACCCAGTCGTGCGGCGCTTCCTGAAAGGTTTGGAAAAGATCCATCCCCCGACGGAAACCTCTCGTGCTAGCCTGGGACCTGAACTTGGTTCTCTTCTGTCTGATGGGGCCTCCTTTCGAGCCACTGGCTTCCTGTTCACTCCTCTACCTTTCCTGGAAGGTCGCCTTTCTCTAGTGGCCATTATTTTGGCACGCCGTGTTTCTAAACTACGAGATCTCAGATGTGAACCACCTTATACCATCTTCCACAAGGATAAAGTTCCGCTAAGGCCTCACCCAGCCTTCCTGCCAAAAGTGGTATCTCGTTTCCATGTAAGCCAGGTCATTTTCCTGCTGGTTTTCTACCCGAAACTGCATGCCGACCTTCGGGAGCAGCGTTTTCATTCACTGGACATTAGAAGAGCTCTCGCCTTCTATATAGACTGCACAGGTCATGCCGTAAGATGACTCAACTGTTAGTCGCCATCGCGGAATGGAAGAAGGGCACTTCGGTCTCTGCCCAGCGGATATCTTCATGGATTACCGCATGTATCCGTACCTGCTACAATCTGGCAAAAGTCCCTCCGCCTGCTATTACGGCTCACTCCTCAAGGGCTCAGACATAGTCTATGGCCTTTCTGGCAAATGTGCCCCTTCAGGACATCTGCAGGGCTGCCACATGGGCCTTAGTGCATACCTTCACGTCACACTACGCCATAGTCCAGCAATCCCGCGATGATGCGGCCTTCGGTAGGGCTATTCTTCAGTCGGCACTACCTTGACTCCAACCCCACCTCCAAGGTAAGGTGTGGGAGTCACCTAACTGGAATTGATCTGAGCAAGCACTCGAAGAAAAACGGTTACTCCCCTCTTTGTAACTGTTGTTCTTTGAGATGTGTTGCTCGTATCTATTCCATTCCCCCCCACCTTCCGCTCTGTTGGAATAGCCGGCAAGAAGGAACTGAAGGGGGGTTGGGCCAGTAGGGCCTTACATAGAGCGCCATATCGGCACCACTCCAGGGGGCTCCACAGCCAGCCCAACGGGTAGCTGCTAGGGAAGAGTTTTCCGACTTCCGTGCATGGGGTGCGCGCACACACCTAATAAATAGATATGAGCAACACATCTCTAAGAACAACAGTTAAAGAGGTGAGTAACCGTTTTATCAGTGTGGTTGACTATCCGTGATGGACAGCACTGTCCTGGCTGAATGACACTGTTGTGCAAGTAATAATGAGGCTGCTTTTTCAGCTGCGTATGAGTGAGTCTGCTGTAGACTTGCTGTGCTTATCCTTGGTTGGAGGGTACAGAAAGTAATCTTGTACTCTTGTTCATCTTCACCTAGGGGTGGGGAAGGCATACAGAAGAATGGATTGCAGTATCAGTACGCTGATGTTACATAACTATCCCATTTTATTAACTCATTCTTGACTGTCATCCAGTGAGCAGACTTTCTAGGTAACTCTTATTATGATGAGAAAACTGGTTAAAACTCTATCCAAAAGAAGACTGAGGGTAGTGATTATGGTTTTAATCAGTTTGACAGATGTGCCTGTCTTTTCTGGAGACTACGGAGGGTGTTGATAAAATAAGTCAGAGAATAGACAACCCTCCTGCTTTCTGAGCCTGGACATACTATTGCGGTTACCATCTGACAAGTCCCTGTCTGCAAGGCTGACCTGCCTCCATCATCCATAACTTTGTGAAATCTAGACTAGATTACTAGGTGCTCCATAGTTTGGCTTCCTTTGAATTGATTTACAACAAGCTGCAAAATGTGGCCTCTTAGGGTACATCTACACAGCAAAAAAGACCTGGGGCAGTGAGGCTGAGTCTGGGTCAACTGACTTGGGCTTTTGCTGCAGGGCTAAAAATAGCAGTTTAGACATTAAGGATTGAGCTGGTGACTGGGCTCCAAGACTCTCCCCACTCACTGAATTTCAGAGCCCAGGCTGCACCCAAAGCGTCTACATTGCTAGTTTTAGCCCTGCAGTACAAGCCCAAGTCTATTGCCTTGGGCTCTGCTGCAGGTGTGTTTTGCTAGGTAGATGTACCCTTACTTGCTATTCACGATAGCAAATGGAATTGTTAGTCTCTAAGGTGCCACAAGTACTCCTGTTCTTTTTGCGGATACAGACTAACACGGCTGCTACTCTGAAAAATGGAATTGAGTCAGTCGTGCTCATCCTTTGGGACCTTCTCTAACTCATGGCATTCTACCGGATTCAATTGGATATCCTTGTATATAAAGACTTCCATAACTGAGAAATTATTCTTAGCAATGTGGGTATTTTTTGTAAGAGTTTACTATAAGGTTCCCATAAAGCTTTTGATTATAAGGTGTCCAGATCTCATGACTGGGCATGATATAAATCAGTAGATATAAAATCTTGAGTAGGACATAGGGCTTATGATCTTGGTTTATGATCTTGCCTGTCCGTTACAATCAGTTTTTGTCCCTAGACTCAGTCATCATGGGGCTGAAGGCAGACCCTTTCTCGGTAGTCTGACGGTTGCCTTGGTAGTGTCAAGCTAAAGTAGCTTGGACTTATCTGTAACCACTTTTTAGAGAGACCCTACATTGTCTCTTCATCTTACTCATTCTCTCCCCTACTCCTTAGGATTTAAGTCCTTTTTAGTCAAGTGGTTTACCCTGAAAGTTGGAGTTTTTTCTTGTGCCATATTCCTTTTTGTTCTGTCTGGTGTTTGGGGTGGCTACCTTTCTGATTTTTGTGTTTTGTGTTTTGGCTTGTATTTTATTGTGCTTGAATCCAGATAAGAAGTGCCATACAAACAGGTTACATAAAATGGTTTTACTTAAAATTCAAGTGCTGCCGGCAATATTTGAACATGTGTATCTCCAAAACAGCATGCAGTAATTATATTTGCTTCTTTGAAATACTATAATGTAGCTAATGGGATAACGCTATAAAGTATCTTTCCATTAGGCCGTTATACAGTGGTCACCATTAACCTCTTACAAATTTTGCAAGTATGTAATGTTATTGTAGTACTAGTATATGACTGTACAGACATGGTATTGTGAATACTTAAGCAACATTAACTAGACACTTTCTGATTACTGTAGAATGTGTGATCTTATGAACCTTGTAGTAATTGGAGTTATGCGTAGTCCTGCTTAAATGATCAATTGCATTACTATGAAATAAAAAGTGTGTAATATTTCACAGTGCACTATGCAGCTGTAATAAATACATTCTTGTAAACGAGATCAAATTCTTTCTATCCTTTGGGTTATTTTTCCTTTCTCCTCACCCCAATCTCTTTGACTAGAGGAATGAAATGGCCTAGTATCCCCTTAAACATTTATTCAAACTAATTCATTTTTTTCACTAGAGGGCAGCCATGATCTTATGACTCTGTTGGTAAAATTTGACAAGACATTAATCATAGTTTAGATTTGTTTTCAGTATTATCCTTTCAGAAGACCTGTAAGTATACAGCCAGAAATGCCAGTGCTTAAACAATTCTTAATGTTATGTAATCTATACTTTACCAAATTAATCCAAAAAATGTTTTTCAAAATAGCCTGAGGAGACTCCTCCACTTGCTGTTTCTACTGAGCCATCTGTAATTGTATCAGAGAGTGATTCTGACAAGATCTCTTCCCAAGTGCCACAGATGCTACAAGAGACAGATGTTTCCAGTCCCAATATTAAGCAAAATAGTGTGCCTCCTCCACAAAGTAAGTAACACTCAGTATGAAGATCAAATCATGCTGACTTTTTTCTGTTAAATTTACATCCTTAATAACTGGAGGAGTATTTAACCATCTGCTGGCTGCAGGGAGGAGAGAGAAGACCTGTATTTGGCAAATGCACTAGCTTTTTGCTGTATGGAAACCTGGATTCAAATCTTTTTTGTATCACAAATGAAACTGGTGCCTAGCATTTTCGAGTCCCTATTGGACGCTTGTATCGAGCTGTTGGAATATGAACAATTCTGCATACTTGGTAAATTTTGCTTACTAAAGTGAGAACTGGAGATTCGTGTTATGACTAAGATCTTTGGCAGACTTATATGAAAAGCTTGTACAACACCGACCTGTCTTGTTACTAACTGTAAGAAGTGCTATTAGTCTTGATTATCATTTCTATTTTGGAATTTGTAAGGGGCCAATCTCTATAGTGTTTAAGGACCAACCTTGTTGAAAAACATTAACAGTTGAATATTTTTTTTTCCCCTTTGGATTGAGCAAATTTGAGTATTAATGCATCAGTGATAGATTGTAGTTCATAATGTTTCAGTGAATTGTAGTAGTCATGAAAGAGCAAGTAATAACATGGGAGTAGCTGGGTACTGGGCAGGTGGATGTGGCATATGGCTTTCTGCCATATGCACCTCAGCCTAAACTATTGGTGGTGGTATGGTTTTTGTTTGCATTATGCTACTTAGTACCTAGTGGCCCCAAACCAGGGATCAGGAACCTGTTCTTCTAGGTACTGTACTCATTGTGATTTGTGTATTTAAAGTGTCTAGAAAAGAACAAGCTAATACACTAGACCACTGTCACTTGAATACTAAAAATTTAGAGAATCCTAACTTAGCTTTTCAGCCCTTTTGTAGTTTACTGTTGTGTAATAATTTGAAAGATTCCTAAATGTTTTAAAGCACAAAACCAGAGCCCATCATGTGAGAGGAATTTAAGCAATAGACTATTTTAAATTTAAGTTGTCATCTTTTGCATGGCTGATCAAATTGTACTTGCCCTGTGGGGGGGGTGGGGAGTAGAACTTTGCAAAAACTGCTTAAACAGTACATGCTATATTTCTGCATAACTTCATCTTATATTAATGTGAAATGTACTGAATTAATATTTTTGAAGCGAATTGTGCATAAATGTCCTGAACCTTTTACATGGGTTTCATTTTATTTTTTGTTACAACTTTTTTAGCCAAGTCTGAAGATAGCTGGGAGTCCCCAAAACAAGTTAAAAAGAAGAAAAAAGCAAGAAGGGAAACGTGAATTTCCTGAGATGGACGTGTGTTGGTGAAACGCTGTCATGAAGATTATGCTGTTTATGCAATAATTTGTGAACATGTACAGAATTTTATATATTTCAACTGATTTTTAAAACAGAACTGCTGTGAACACGACCATCTTTAAAAAGGAATCAAAGGAAATTGTGATAGAGAGCAGCAGAAAGTGCTACAGTGCTGGAAGATGCTTTGAAGAGTCTTTTTTTCCCACTGTAAGGGAAAGATCTTTAAAAAAAAAATAAAATAAAATAAAAAACCTGGTTTTACAACACAGTACCCTGTTTACAACAGATTATGCCCTATCTCATCTGCAGCTGGGAATAAAGTATTGATTTTTTTTTAAGAAAGGGTTGTCTGTAAAATAGTTGTCTATAAAATAGGTGGTGTTTCTTGCATTTCTTTTGAGTGATGCATAAGAAACTGAGATCTACCATTTGATTTTGCTTCATGCCTAAATCAAAGTGCTTTGATTAAATACATAATCTGCCATATTTTTACAATATGCTGGTTAGCCAAGCATGCTAACCATTAAAGGAATCACAAGTGCAAATAAAATCATTAAATAAAAATCCATTTGTACAGTTCAACCTTCATGGTTTATTATAAAAATTTAAAGAAAATAAAAATTGGTGGGCTAAAAGGCTGAGAATGTGATTGCTGAAACTTGAGTATGGTTCATGAAGTTATTTTTGATAGCCTCTATTACATTACTTGAATTGTTCAAAGTAACAGTATATTTTAATTAAGAATGTGGCAATGTGCATAAAATCAGTTCTATTGTTTTCTACTTTATCCTGTATTCCTTTTTTTGGGGGGGGTTGGTAGGTTGACTCATTTAAAACTCATCCCTGATCATTTAGACTCTTAAAATAAAATTCATATTTTCCTTTCCCCTTATCATTTATTAATTCCCTTTCTCTTTGTTAATTTTTTTTAAAGCAAGATCAGCTGTTTTCATTCACTGTCTGTACAGGACTTTAAGGATTTGGTGGAGAATGAAAGAATGGCTTCAGACAGCTTTAATTGACATTGTCAAGACCACCAATTATCAGGAATACATTTTTTTTACTGCCTTAACCTGTAGTCTGTAGAATATGCATCTAGACTTCTTGAAGGGGATTAGTGTTTTTATAAGAAATTCCATGCAAGTGTAGCAGTTGTAAAATAAAGAATATTTCCCACTTGAAACTGTTGATTAAAATGGTGTTTGAGAATTGTCCTTATTTTCAGGCACTGTGTAATTGCATCGTATCAAACTGGCAGGTTTCTTTTTATCTATAAATGTGCGTGCTCAGCCATGTACACTGTAAATAGCCTTTCCAAGCTTGTGTTTGATAAGGACCATAATTAACATCACTTATTGAATTCTGGTAAAGAGCCATGATTTATTTCATGTGATTGACTTTGTTGGTTTTTGTGTGGCAAAGAAATGAAGCTGTAACCAATGGTACTGATCAGCCATCCACTATTCTCTTATACAGGACTGCAGTTTGATAGCATTTACGTGCAAGACAAGAATAGTTAAAGAAACAAGCTGATTTTAATTGTACTGAAGACATGCCTTACTAATTGACGCTTTCCTAATAAATGAATACTAACTTATACAGGTATCAATACCTATGTCAAGAACATGGCAAATGTGTTTATATGTTCAAAAGTTTTGTTTAATTCAATGACATTTCTAAGTTGATTTGTTTAAAATAAATTGAGCAAATTGATAATATTGTTTTATTTACTGGAAGGGAGTAACGTTTAAGCCTTGATGCCTATCCAGGATTCCATGTAAACTGAACTGAAATACAGTTTTCCACAGGAATTTTTAAAAAGGGAATGTTAAAAATGAAATCATGTAAAGTGCTATTGCTTGTAGATAACATTTCCATTTTGCTTGCTTTTTTGAGTAAGTGTGACAAATACTTTACTTGTTTTAAATTTAGGTTTATAGTGAATGTCCAAAACTGTTTTGCATGGTTCCCAGTCTCTACACTTGGCTAGAAGTGGCATTCTGAGGAGGGGTTTGAGGACCTTAAGTAATGATGTTTCCCAAAAAGGCTTTAAAAATTGGATGACTTAAGTGTTATATTTTTTCGTCTCTCTTGATAGAGGGAGGTGACTGCTTAGGGTTGCCAAATAAGTCCTTGAATCACTTGACATCTTAATAAAACTTGTTGCAAATAAAGCAGGCTTGCTGCTAAACAAACTGCTGTTCCTAATTTATGCACATTAATTTTCTTCTGCCCAGTCTTAACTTCAGAATGCCGTCCACTTAGCAGCACTCCCAGTCATTTTTTCACTAGGAAGTATATGGATTGATTGTCTTAGAAAATTGGACACTAATCTTATTTGACAAAAATGGCCCCAAAGGAAGATGAAACTTGTCTGTGAATGGAGGTTTAAAAATATCTACTTATTGCTTTTCTTTTACCGAAGTAATGAATAGTCTTAATGATAAACTGTACACCTGGAGCAGAGAGAGAAAACAATACAGTTTAAAGAAATTAAGATGCTCATTTTGCTGAATGTTGTGGAATGTTTTCATAATTGAATCTAATGTATTGTTCCTTGTAATATTTCCAAAATGGTTTATATACACAACTTTACAGAAATTGTGGTTGTGATGTATAAGTGGATAGTTGTTGCATGGTTTAATTTCTTTTTTTCTTTTAGGGAAAATGTACAGAATTCCTAGTGCTTTGTTACAAAGCTCGCAACCTGCAAGTTGGTTCAAGGTGGATGAAAACTGTATTTCTGACATCTCCTTTCATAAACTTAAAGGAAAACTTACAGTAGAAAAACCTTATGAAAATATTTACTGAAGAATGTATACATTAAAAATGAATTTTCAAAACTGTTTATAGAAATGCCATTAGTATCACTATTTCTCTCTTGGAATTTTCTCATTGGAAGCTGCCATTTTACCAATAGTTCCCCATCTAGAAGCCTGATCTGAGGAATAGGTCTTGAGTGAATGCATGACTAAAGTAGACTTTCAAAGTTAGTAAACTGCTTTATGGCTAATGTAAATGGTAAGTAATTAAATTACTCAGAAGGTTCCCAGTTGAATAAGGTAATGTAAAACATCTTTGGAATTCTTGTAGTCATGTATTCAAGTTTCATTTATATTCCACATCCTAATCTGCATACTACTGTCAAGAGGGTAGATCTTTATTTAATTTTTTCTCTTCGGCCCAAATATACCAGTCTAGAGAGTGGACAGTATGATGAAGATAGGAAAACAAAACTTTGATGTTAGCTATACAACATGGATTAGCCCAACAGTTCATACCAGCTGAGTTCCCATCTTCATGCAGGTGAATAATTTGCACCTCCATTTGAGCTGTGGAGTTCTATCAGGTTTTTAGCCGTGGATTTAGTCAATATTAGTTAAGGGTTCACTTGTGAGAGTCCCTTGAATTTTCTGTACAGTCATTCACCTATTTTTCTTGCTACCTTTCAGAGGCAGTGATTACTGTCCAAGTGGATAGTGAGTACCCAATTCTTTTAGTGGCCTGGAGCCACGGGAACCAGCTGAAGGAACCTTGGGCAAATGAGGACAGACAGCATGTGGCTCCCAGGATGTTGCTAGATCCTCTTGCTGTTAACAGAACACTAAGTCCAGCAGTTCTTCTGACTCTTCTGTCCTGTTGTGAACATGCTCATGCAGTGGAAAAAATAAATCCTTTTTCAGGGGCAGCCTTCTGAATATTATCCTAGTCTATTTTGTACGGCAAGTTGTTTGAATATTGATTTGCACAAGCACAGAACCCCAAAACCCAACAGTCTGCCAGTCACTTTAAACCTGCTCATGTTCAATCATAGCTATACTTGCTGGCTCTAGAACTCATTTTAACAAAGAGAGCCTAACCATATAAAGGGTCTCCCTCTCAACTATACCTGTTGACAACTTTGGTTTTTAAATACTTCCCCATTGTCCTAAGCTGACTTTTTTCTAGTGAATTGAAGTACTTTTGCTTCTCCAGTGGAACCAGGATGTGTCCAATGTTTCAGGCTAAACTTCTAGTACAACAGGGTACAGTGTTCTGAAATCCTTTAAAACAAAGCAGTTTCAGCTAACTTGTGTTTTTGCTACTCATGGCTCAATTATGGATCAAAACGCTTTGGCAATCTCAGGTGAGGATTTGTGCAGCTCAAGCAATTGTAGCAAGTAGTCTCTTACCCTAAATTTACTCAGTATGTCACTTTCAGCACATGCTGGGGGAGAAGGTACAGTTCAGTAAGGACTCAACCACTCACATTGAACTCTTAAGGGGAGCTAGGACCAAAAGGGGCTCCAGGTGTTTGCCCAGGCATGGACTCCCTTGTCAGACTTTGCTGCTGAATGTTTCACTTAGCTACTCCATGAAATTTACCTTGGTGCAATTATGTTTGTTCCTTCCCATTTCAAAGTTCTAATCTTGCAAGTCGCTGTTTTACTTGGGCACCATGATTCCCACATGCTTGTCTGACTGGGGGAGGTGTCAATCCTGTTAAGGTGCCAATAGATACCAGCACAGGAGCAGACCACTGTTCAGCACAGTGGATTTGGGGGTCACTGTGGCACTTTAAACTGACAGCGTTGTTAGTGGGCTATCAAATGGTGTTTAGGCTTCTATCCAAAGGATAGCACTTATATGACCATCCATATCTAGACAGCTACCTAATACAAGCAAAATCATTTGCAGGTATCACCCAAATTGTCAATGCAGTTTGGTCCTTCCTGGAAGCTCATGCTGGGTTATAAAGGCAATCAGAAGCGAGCCGTCCCACCTCATGTGCTGTTGTAACTGGGAACTTGGCTACTTTCTTGAGCACCCATCACCAGTCTTGTGATGGAGTGTCTGTCATTTTACTATGATCACAGAGCTATTGGAACACCATGGTCTGGAGAGTCTGAGCCTCAGCCAGAGTGACTTAGAATGGGAACTGTCATGTGGTGAGCTTCCTTGATAATGATGGGAAATGTAGGTGCAAGTGACATAGTAGTCACCCAGCTCAATGCTCTATCTGTGGTTGTCCATACCTTCACCCATGTGACTTCAAACAGGCATATGCCATTTCCATCTGATGAATAGAGAGGGTCCTCCAGAAAATATCCACATCAATGGATAAAGATTGCTCTGGTAGTTCCAAAGTGGTCCAGGAGACATCTCTATCTAGTTCTCATAAACCTAATCCTCAGTTTATGCCATCCATCTTCCTCAGGCAGGATCTGTTTTCCTGTGGCCAGTGTTACATCCCCTACAGCTTTGGAGGAGAGAGTTTTTTGGGAGTAGGGAATATGCACTGTGCTACATTTGTGATAAGTTACTACTTGTGCTGATGTGCTTTCAGGTGTTTTGGGGACCTACTGCACAAAGAAACCCTTGTATTTGTTTCATCTTGAAGTTCCTAACTTACCTCCAAAAGAGGCAATAAGTTTGCTAGTTGCCTGTAGGTTCAAGCTGTGGCCATCTGATGGGTAAAAACATCCCTCTGGCTGAGTACCACTGAAGAATTATCCCAGTTTCTTAACAAAGGTGACAAGCTCAAACCAGACTTATAATTCCTTGCATGCCTTACCTTATCCTGAATGCTTTCATGGTTTCTCCTTTTCAGTCCATATGCTAGATACTGGAAAGATTTCTGATCCTAAAATATTTTAGTGGCCATCTCCTCAACCATGTGAGTTGAACAGTTAGAGTGTGTCTACAGTGCTGCTGGGAATGAGCCTCCCAGCCCAGGTAGATAAACTCATGCTAGTGGGGCTCAAGCTAGTGCCTTAAAAATTGTGTGTGGACAGTGTGGCTCCAGCAGAGGCTTGGGCTAGCTACCCAAACTCAGACTTGGTTGGCAGGAATGGGGTGGGGGGAGCACGAGAGCTTGAGCTGCTGCATGAGCCACAATGTCTGTACTGTTATTGTTAGCATGCTAGCTCAAGTGGTGCTGCTGAGTCTGCCTACCCGCACTAGGAGGCTTGCTCCCAGCTGCAGTGTACATGTACCCCTAGAGACCCTTCTCCCTGCAGGTACTTAACTTACTAGACAACCTGGTGAAGACACTACCTCTAGTGTTTGCCTTCTTAGTTCCTTTTAGCTATCTTTTCTCTCCCAGAAACAAAACTGAGATACTAATCCACACTAAACATGAGAAGGCTATGAATTTGAATGAAAATACTGGTTTCCTAAAAGATGTCTATAGTTTCTATAACCAGATCTGAGATTCCGTCAGGGATGCCTATGTTGCCAAGAATATACAGGCAGCAGGTTTGAAACAAACAAAAGGAAGTATTTCTTCACACAATGCACAGTCAACCTGTGGAACTCCTTGCCAGAGGATGTTGTGAAGGCCAAGATTATAACAGGGTTAAAAAAAGAGCTAGATAAATTCATGGAGAATCGGTCCATCAATGGCTATTCGCCAAGCTAGACAGGGATGGTGTCCCTAGCCTCTGTTTGCCAGAGGCTGGGAATGAGTGACGGGATAGATCACTTGATTACATGTTCTGTTCATTCCCTCTGGGGCACCTGGCATTGGCCACTGTTGAAAGAGAGGATACTGGACTAGATGGACCTTTGGTCTGATCCAGTATGGCTGTTCTTATGTTCACCAGCATGCTCTGTACCAGGGCAGTGGCTACCTTCATGGGCAGAAAGAAGGCTTCTCGAAAACTGTGGCGCTGCTATCTGGCTTTGCATGCATTTTTTTTTTCCCCTTCTGTTGCTACAACTTTTATATATGTCACAGCAGATGCTGTGGTAGGCAGATCCTGCACACAGTTGTCCCACGCTCATTTTATATACTCCCCCTATGTCTGTTCTGGCCTTATGTACTTCTTGGGCAGTTCCCTGGTGTCTGGACTGGCTTATTTGGATATGGGTCACACTTATTTCCCCTTAGGCTAATCCAGATATCAAGTTTGTTCTGATGATGCAGAATGAGGTTCTTTGGAGGTTCTGTGCAGAATGAGGTTCTGTGGTCAAAGGTGTTTCTTTTAATATTTTATTTAAAGATTGTTTCATATGTTTTTCTCGTGGTTTTAGTGTGAGCAGTTCTGATGATGAATGCAGTCAGGTTTGTGTCTCTGTCTTCTAGCCTTTTACTTAGAATGTTCATTTTTGATGGGTTTTTTCCTTCCATTTGATGGTTTTCCCTGTTTGACAGCTTTCAAAAGCATTTATTCATATTGTAAAGGGATGGTTTCCCAAAGTTTTGCTTTTTATTTTCTCCACCTGCTACTAGGAAATTGTATTACCAGGCATCTTGACTGGAATATTATTGGACCAAGAGAACCTACATTAAGTAGTATGTATTTGTATGTATGTATTTTAAATTGTTGAGGATATTTACACAACTTTGGACTATAGGCTTGATGATTGGAATATCTCCTAATACCACATTGCAGTTGCCCTTTTCTGACTACCAGAGAGCTCTAGAAACTATTGTAAGAATTAAACACTTCATATTATATCAGAATATACTTTGACATTTTGCATTCCAATAAGAAATGGACAGAAAAGCCTTTTTTAATAAAAACAGATGAAATCTTGGTCCTGTTAAAGTCCATGGCAGAGCTCCAGTTGACTTCAATAGGGCCAGGTTTCCACCCAGGTATTTAGGCCAAACAGCATCTGGTGTTTCTGAATAGAAAATACACACACACACGCCGTCTGGATACTGAGCTGTGGAGTTTTTGTGGCATGTTTTAATGATATTGGTACTTGAACCATCTTAGTTTTCCAACAAAACCAGTTTAATTTCTATTGGGGAATACAAGATAAATAGATGGGGCAAGTTAACATGGTTTGAATCCTGAACCGGAAGTCAAAGAAGATTGATTCCTCTGATTTCTTTATAAGCTTGCAGTCTGATTTAAGGTAAGTGTGCGTATGGTAACTTGAGTGAGACCCTTTGACACTCTGTGCTATTTCCCCTCAAAATGAACTAAGTTGTTACTGCACTTATGTATTAGCAGATGGTTACAAGCACTTATGAAAAGTGCTTTCATTCACATCAGTGTCAATCAGTTGAAATAGTTATTGTGTTTACAGATAAGCTAATAAAGCATACATGAAACAGGAAAATACCTATTCAGGTAGTAATGATTGTAACCAGTAAACCATTGTACGATTAGTCTAATTCCAGAGAGTTTAAAAAGTCTTATAATGCAATGTCTTAAAATAATTTGTGTTGATTAGTTTTCCTTAGCTCTTTGTTAATTTCATTCAATTACATTTTGCTTCCCTATAGCCCAGAAATTCTTTACTTAATTTTAGCAATTTATTTATTTAGGGATTTTTGTTAATATAGCGGATTATTTTTGTTGACACTAAATGATTTAAAGGAAACTGTGCCTCAGCTCAAGAATATAAAAGTTTGCAAGATAATTCACTCATGGTGAGAAGTGCTTCTTAAGGAAAATAGGTATTTCTGATTCTAATGCTGAACTCAACCATATTGCTGAAAAGTGGTGAATTTAATTATGGTTGTATGACAGTGCATTGTAAGACTGTAAACTACTTGAGCATAGTATCAGGGATAGCCGTGTTAGTCTGAATCTGTAAAAAGCAACAGAGGGTCCTGTGGCACCTTTAAGACTAACAGAAGTATTGCAGCATAAGCTTTCGTGGGTGAATGCCCACTTCATCAGACGCAAGCATTCACCCACGAAAGCTTATGCTGTAATACTTCTGTTAGTCTTAAAGGTGCCACAGGACCCTCTGTTGCTTTTTACTTGAGCATATTTGACAAACACTTAAAACTATTATTTAAAACTCATCTTTGGACTTTTAAATTGATAATTGGTTTGCACTGCCCCTTTGACTGTTAGCCATCCTACTGAAAAATATTATGTGTTATGTTCGGCTCTAGGATCAGAAACTAATTACATTAAAAACTTTAGTTGGGGTGGGGGGAAGAGGGGAGTCAAGAGCTAATTTATGTATAGTCACAAACAGTCCTTACCACCCTTTGAATTTTGTAAATTGGGTTGAAAGTGAAAATCAGTTTTTAATTTTCCCTTTTAAAAAAATCTGGCAATATTAGGAATATTTTGAATATTTTCTTCCTTTTTTGCTTGAGGTCTTTCTTGGAGGACCCAGACATGTAGTTTCAAAGCTTTCTCAGCCTTTAATGGAAGTGATGACAGTGGAAGGAAGCTGAATATTTAATAAACTTGTCTTCTAACTGTCCACTTTGTTTGTTTGACTTAATAAACACAAACCACAGGCCTAAGTAAGTTTTTCTTAAATAGTCTTGCACAATGTGCAATCATCAAAATATGTGAAGCAGATTTTGAAACTGCACCCTGAATAATTTCATTAAATGTGAAATTTATTTCATTAAAGGAAGTTAAAATCTCAACCACACTATTGTATTTAATTGATTGCATTTAAAGGAACTCTCCAATTAAAGCATATTTTTAAAGCTTTCTTTAATACCCGAGAGTACTAAAATGTAACAGATTTTTTAAAAACAACTTTACTTTTCATCATTTGTCATTTACTTTATACACTTTACTCAGAGTGAAAACAGAGAAGTTTTACCTTTTCTAGTGCGTTGTAGACATTACCAGTAAATGTTAAAGTCTAAACAGTTTTCATTGAAATTACACTAACGAAAACAGTTTTAGATTTTGTGAAAACCTTTGAATTCCTTGAAGGGTGTTTAAAGAAACATTGTCAATTTGTCCAAAATTCATTATGGGTTCCCCAGCAAGTATAACTTGCTTGCATGGACAATGACGCATCCTGGAATTATACACCATCAGGATAGTCCATTTCTTTAGATTTGTGTTAAGTTTCTCAGGGCCACCAGTCCAGGGAGGAGGGTTTGGTCTGTGGTAGCTGGGGGAGAGCGCTAAATCAGGACTGCTGGGCAAAGCCATTCCCAATTTCCCTGCCCTCCCTCCATCCCTTGCCTACTTCTGCTACCACTGCTTGCAAGAAAGTGGTGAGAGCCTAAGGTCTGGCATGGATCTGCATCTGGCTACATGCCATAAAAATAGAGAGGCCAAGTGAAACACATCTTGGTAGGCTGGAATGTAACAAGCAACACTTGCGGTGAGATGTGCATTGGTAGATGGAAGCCTGCTGAGACCCATTTCTTCTTTTCTTCTCCCCCTCCCTCCCTCCACAAATTATTCAAAGGGGGCCATTGCAACATAGTCAATGCTCCAGCCTCTGGGTGGAGTGGAGAAACTGCTGATGGCTCATTTGTATTTTCCTGTGCTCTTCAAACTGGTTCCTTCTTCCTTTTGCCACCAGAGATGGCTGTTGTTTCACTGTCCTAGAAACAGAGCCTTGTTTCTACATCCAATATTAGCTGAAGACTATCTGTGGCTGTGGGAGCCACATAGCCTGTCTTTAGGTTATGGATGCTGATTCTACTGTAGGCCAGTTTAATCAGGAGAAAGGGAAGTCTGGTACCTGGTACCCACCCATGCTGCCTACATGCTAGGGACGTGTAACGCTTTTAAACATCCAAATGCACATTCTACCACCATTCTGCACTTGCTCAGGCTATAGTTGAACAGCTCCTGACTACTGTCCAGGCTGCCTGTGTATGGCTTCATGAGCCATGGCATTAAGGAGTAGGCTGGGTCCCCAAGGATAACTATAGGCATTTCAACATCCCTAACAGTTATTTTCTGGTCTGGGAAGAAAGTCCCTTCCTGCAGCTTTTGAAACAGACCAGAGTTCCTGAAGATGCAAGCTTCATGTACCTTTCCTGGCCATCCCACGTTAATGTTGGTGAAATGTCCCTTGTGATCCACCAGTGCTTGCAGCAGCATTGAAAAGTACCCCTTTCGGTTTATGTACTCCCTGGCTTGGTGTTCTGGTGTCAAGATAGGGATATGGGTTCCGTCTATTGCCCCACCACAGTTAGGGAATCCCATTTCAGCAAAGCCATCCACTATGACCTGCACATTACTGAGAGTCACTACCCTTGATAGCAGCAGCTCTTTGATTGCATTGGCTACTTGGATCACAGTAGATTTGCCTACTCCAAATTGATGCCTGACTGACCGGTAGCTGTCTGGCGTTGCAAGCTTCCACCGGGTTATCGCCACTCGCTTCTCAACTGTGAGGGCTGCTCTCATCTTGGTATTCTGATGCTTCAGGGCAGGGGAAAGCAAGTCACAAAGTTCCATGAAAGTGCCCTTACGCATGTGAACATTTTGCAGCCACTGGGAATCGTCCCACACCTGCAACGCTATGCGGTCCCACCAGTCTGTGCTGCTTTCCCAGGCCCAGAATTGGCATTCCACGGCATGAACCTGCCCCATTAACACCATGATGTGCACATTGCCGGAGCCCGTACTTTGTGAGAAGCCTATGTCCTCATCACTCTCGTCACTGCGCTGCCATTGCCTCCTTGCCTAGTTTTGCTTTGGCAGGTTCTGGTTCTGCATATACTCCAGGATAATGTGCGTGGTGTTTAAAGTGCTCATAATTGCTGTGGTGATCTGAGCGGGCTCCGTGATCCCAGTGCTATGGCATCTGGGCTGAAAAAAGGTGCAAAACCATTGTTTGCCGTTGCTTTCACAGAGGGGGGGCCTGACGACATGTATCCAGAATCACCTGTGACACTGTTTTTGCCCCATCAGGCATTGGGATCTCAACCCAGAATTCCAATGGGCGGCGGAGACTGCGGGAACTGTGGGATAGCTACCCACAGTGCAATGCTCCGGAAGACAATGCTAGCCTCAATACTGTGGACGCGGTCCACTGACTTAATGCACTTAGAGCATTTTGTGGGGGACGCACACAATTGACTGTATAAAAACGATTTCTAAAAAAAGACTTCTATAAATTCGACCTAATTTCATAGTGTAGACATACCCTAAGACTTCCTTTCTTGCCACCTACTCTCACTTTGAATTGCTCTGATAACTCTTCCTCCTCCACTGTCTCAAATTCAAGCTTCTTATAATTGCCCTAAAATCCTTATAGAATTGTTCCTCCCTGCTCTCACACATTTGTTACTTACTCCCTCTGTAGTCTGCTCATGTCAGCCTTGACTTCCTGCTGATGTGCTTCTCTCAAAGCAGTCCCTCTGCTTCCTTCCGTGCTGCCCCTTTGTATGGAATGGCCCTTCCTGAGCTGCTGTGCAAAGCACATTACCCTCCTGGACACCGTCTACTTGAACGCTGGCTACAAGAAACCATAACACCACCCTGGTCTTGCCAGAATCACATCTCAAGAGCTCAGGGTGTGACCAATATGGTTTTATTTAGGAATATTATCCAACTTCCTTCAGGATGTCACGCAGAAATAGCATATCCAAAACTTTGATGTGTGATCTCTGCTTATAAAATGTTTTATGGTGGAAATGAAGTAACATATTTTCTATATGATCCATCCCAAGAGTCAAAACCTATTGTTAATTAAAGCAATGCATGCGTTACCAAGTTATACATTATGATACATTATGGAAGTAATGTTTATAATGGACTTGGTTAAGAGTTGCCAAATAAAATGTGATTTCAGTAGAATTATAACAGAATTTATTAGCGCAGCTTGCTGTAGATTTTAAAATGTGAGGGATGAAAAATTAGACATTTTATTTCAATCATCAATCTTTCTTCTGGCACAAGGGATCGTAGAAGGAAGCATTAGAGGTGAATTTGGCCTATGGTGGACAGAAGCCAAGAGCTTCTTCTATTTCTGTACTCGGAAGAGCATTAGTGGCCCAATCAATCTCTTCAGAGGAGGGGAGGAAGAGAATATGAAGATACAAAATGAAGACTTCAATCTTCTCTTGCGTCAGAGCTGGAAGCTCCGTCACTTACTGCTTGTGACCTTGTATTCCTGTCTGCTTTTCCTGATATGCCATAAAGGATTTTAAAGACTAAGCAAACTTGATCGTTAGCTTCATATGCTATTAACATCAGACATTACTGCCTTGTTTCATTACAAACTACGTAAAGAACCCATAAGAGATGTAGCTCAAGTGCTCAGTGAGGGAGAAACCATGACCTGTAATGTACACACCCTTGCAGAGCCATAAATTGCTACCTGCATTCCAGGCTACAGGACTGGTGTGGCTGATACTTCCCCCATGACAGGCAGGTACCATAAGGGAGGCATAGCTCTGAGAAGCCAGGCCAGCTGAGCCAGCATGGTGGAGGAAGAAAGCTGTGCCGGGTAAAGGGCTGCCTCAGCTTATTTCCTTACCCTGCCAGCCCTGGAAGCAAGAGGAAACCAGGGACTCCCCCTGCAAGTCCCAGTAGCTAGTCTGCTATTGTGACAAGGCAACTACATGCTGCCCCTTCCTCAGGGGTTGTGCTAACTCCATGATTTAGCCCTAAAGGAAAATACATCTATTATTAGCCCTGGTCTGGGTTCCATCTACAGAGCTGGAACTGAGTGTTTAGTTGCTAGCAGATGCTGTTATCACTATCAGTCTAGCTTTCTATTACGAGCTTGTGACGAAGTAGTACAAGGATTTTGCTAGGATTAACTAGATGTTTTGTTGTCAGAGGCTACCGGTGTGGTGCTTCTGCTTTCTCCTGTTGATATCACTCGGCTGCGTGCGTGTGTTCCCTCTGTGTGCTGCCCCAGCTCTGCGCAGATAGCTGACACAGCAGACCCGACGAGAACCCCCAATGACCACAGAGTCTAGTAAGGTACAAAGGCACCTCGGCCAGGTTTATTGCGATCTCGGACACAATTGCAGTTCCCCGTAGATTACTTAGTCTACCGGGCATACTACTAATAGATGCCTCTTGGCAAGGACCCGGCTCAGTGGCGGGACTTTCCACTGCCCCCGTGGCCGGACAAAGACACCACCCCAGGGACACATTCTTATACACAGGTACAAACAAGTTACACATCACTCCTGACGTATTGAGGTGCAACCCCTCTACGTAGTAAGGTACAACCCCTCTATGCAGTAAGGTGCCACCTCGCACCTTGTACCTGTTGGTTCGATCAAAACAACTCTATCCATCATTTTACCCTTTTGCCCCTGTCATTGGGATGGGTCGGTCTGTTCCATGTTATCTGTGGAATGTTCCCGTATGGTATGTCTTGGTACCATGTTTATACTGTAACTATGCTAAATGAATATATATTTATGCAACATCAGCCCTTTCCTTGCCAGCTTCTGTGAGCAGGGCCTGCCTCTTGCTCACAGCTTAACTTTGCTTTTTATGCTAGTAAAGTCTTGACCATTACTTTAGTTTGGTTCAGGCCTCATACTGGGCCTTCATTAGGCCTTCCCTATGTTGCCTTCACTTACTACATTTAACATCTATTGCTGTATTGCCTCTCTCCCCCTCCCTCTTGTATCATATCTTTACATGTTTATATTAGAAATTCCAGTGGTGGGAGGACTTTGTTTTATGTACAGTATTCCAGTAGGCTCTAGAACTCTGAGATCAGGGGGCTATTGTGCTCGGCGCAGGAAAGGCACATACTAAGAGCATGCCTACACGGCAATATAAGCCAAGGGTTAGTGGAACTCAAGTCAGCTGACCTAAGCCCTGGATCCATGGGTTTGAGCATCTACACTGCATTTTAATCCTAGGTTAAGAACTTCTTGACCTGTGCTCAAACCTAAGGCTCTGGCATCCATGCTGCAGTGCACAGACCCAAGTCAAAGTAACTGTATCCCACAGTGTCTACACTCTAACGCTATGCATACATTGCAGTATGGGAAAACTACTGCCACCCTGTTCCTAGCTGTGGTGGTGCTGTTGATGGGATGCCCATAAGAAGCACGAGTGCATAAACTGCATAATTAGCTCTTTGGTGACTGTCTCAGTAAAATGACAGCAGTTTGAGAAGGCTTTATACTAAACTACCACCTAATGGGAGAATTGGGCTCTCCACCTCTAGGCTGAGTCACATTGGCAGGTAAATGCCCATGTGCATCTGTTGTGAGGATAATTAGGACATCAGTCTCCAGGGCTATTAAACTATTACAATGAAACTTTGCAATTCTTAATTTTTAAAATGGGCTGTTCAATGAAAGGGTTTTTGTTTGGTTGGGTTTTTATTTATTTTTGTCTGTTTGGAAGTTTGACATAAAATGTAGGTTTCAGAGGAAAAACACACTCACACCCCAGCCTGGCTGCTGCTGGCTGCAGAGTGGTGAAGTGCATCCCTGGGGCTTGGGGTGCAGTGTGCTCCAGCACCCCCCAGGGCATCCTTTATCCCAGCCCCTGCTGCACCCTGGGAAGCAGGGATAAGGGATCCCTAGGAGGCTGTGGAGAAGTTTTGGAGCTAGTTCCTACTCACCCCCCTGACAGTGCACACTGACCAGGCGCCTCTGCATGTGCACCCCAGGAAAGTGGGTCAGGGCCAGGGAGCATGGTCGGTATGTGCACTGCCCGTTCAGGGAGGCTAGCCCCCAGCCTCACCCCTTCTGCCTGAGGCCCTGCACCCTACCCCACCGGAGCCCCGGGCCAGCTCCTCCTCCCCCAGAGCCGCAGCTCCAGCCCCGGAGTGCCAGGCAGCTCTAGCGCCCCCAGTCCCAGAGTGCTGGGCGCTGTGGCCCCCAGTGCCTAGGGGCCCCCCAGCACTGGGTGGCCCCAGCCAACCCAAGTTCTGGCCCCAGCCTGGCCCATCCTAGCCCCAGCCTGCTTCCAGGAAGAGGAGCAGCCTGCCTGGGCTGGGGCCAAGGGAGAAGCAGCAAGCAAGAGGGGGTCTTGGGGTGGAGTGTGGGCGAGGCCACGCAGGGCTGTTTGGGGAGGCTTAGCCTCCTCGGGCCTGTGATACCCGCCACCCATGCCTGGGAGCAAGGGACAGAGAGCAGAGCAAGCCCAACCAGCTGCCTTGCAGGGAAAGGCAGAGTTCCTGGCTCAGCACAGCCAGGGGAGAGATGACTCCCAACATCCTGGCAGCTGGGAGCTGCCTCCCACCTGTCAGCTTTTCTCCCAGCTCTGGGCAAGCTCTTTGCAGCAGTGAGGAGGAGCTGGAGCCAGAGCCACTGCTACAGGAGGCTACAGACAGGTTTTGGGACTGGCTCCTATGCGCCATCCTGACACTGCACACTTCTATTTGCAATGGAGTACAATAGACTGCACAACAGATTGTTGGCATATAGAGGACTATGGAAGTTGCCCCAAGGAACTCTGGGATACATATGGAGGACTTCTGGGACCCGAGCCAAGGTGGGACGGCATTCACACAGACAAGCAATAGGCTTGGACCCTTAACATGCGCTTGGACCCTCCAGCCCTGCAGGGACCTGAGACCCTAGGTTCAAGCCCTAGATTAACACAATTGGTGTGTGGACACAAGGGGAGTTAGGCTTGAGACGGGGTTTACATTGCCGTGTAGACATACCCGAAGAGGCAGCAGTGCTCTGCAGAGTTTACACACTGAACAAAGAAGACTGAAAAAAAGTGGTAGGGAACCAAGGCATAGAGGCATGAAGTGACTTGGGCAAGGTCACACAGCACATCAGTGGCAAAGCTGGGAATAGAACGCAGATCTCCTGACTACAGGCCAGCTGTACCAGTTCTGATGGAGCTTATAGGAAGAAATCAAAGAGGAACTGTCCCTCACAGAGATGCCTACAGGTCTAGCCACCTTTGTGGACCTTACAGTCCACACACATAATCAGCTGTGGGAATGAGGGAGGAGAAAGGATTATGCCTGCAGCCTCCCTACCCGCTTACCATTATCCCAGCTTCTGTATCGTCTGCTGAACCTATGCAAGCTGATCTGGCTCATCAACAATCCACAACTGACGAAAAGGAATGGTCCTGTCAGTGTCACTTGTATTTCTACTATGGTGAACCTGGCTATGTCATCTTGGCCTGCCCAATACAAATGCCGAAGAGCTTGCAGGCACGGTGGGGAAAACTGGCATGGGCCTTAGGAGAAGAGAACTTCCCTGTACCCTAGTCATCACTGAGAAGCATCCCAAGCACCATCCCCGGGCTTCTCATTTGCAGATTCCTATCCAGCTGCACATTCTGGGGTACCTCGACATATTCCCCTTCGACAACAAATTCCCCTGCTACTCAAGGTCATGCCCAACATGTTCGAAAGTACTAATGGCTCCCCACTGTCTTCAGGTCCAGCTATAGAGGAGCCTGTCCCTCTGGAGGCCATTATTGAGGGGCACGGAGAAATAATACAATTCAGTGCGATCCATTCCCCACATTTTCCTCTCATCCTTGGTATCTCCCAACAGACCCTTCATGACCCCCTCATTCACTGATCAAAGCAGTTCCCATCAGAATTCTTCTGACAGCATGGCCAGGGACCCAGGAGCATTGCATCCAGATCCAAGAAGTAGGGGTAATTGCCTGCACTGAATCACCTACTGGGGGAACTATGGAACTTCTCCCCAGGTACTGTGACTATACTGACATCTTTGAGATGAAGAATGCAGAAAACCTCCCCTCACATTGGGACTATAACTGCCCCATAGAACTTCAGCCAGGGGTGAAGATACCATTTGGATGGATATATGCAATGTCGGAACCTGAACTGGCAGCACTGCAATATCTCCAAGAGAACCTGGCTCAGGATTTCTGCTGCAAATCAACTTCACCAGCTGGCACCTCAGACCCTTTTGTAAAAAAAGCTGGGAGTCTCTGCCTATGTGCCAATTACCAAGCCCTAAATCAGATACCAATCTGAATCTGTTACTCACTACCCATAGTCTCTGAGTTATTGAACCACATGGGGGTTGCCCACATATTCATGAAACTGGATCTCCGGGGAATTTATAATCTCATCCATATTCGAGAAGGTGACAAATGCCTTTCAGACCCACTATGACCACTTTGAATATTTAGTTATTCCATTTAGACTGACTAATGCTTCAGCAATGTTCCAACATTTAATTAACAATGTGCTATGAGACCTACTGGACAAGTTTGTGGTAATGTGCTTAGATAATACATGGATATTCTCAGACTATCTGAACCAACACATCACTCATGTCTGCACAGTTCTGGAGAGACTATGACAACATGGTCTCTGTGCTAAACTAAAGAAGTGTGCATTTGATCAGACCTCAGCCGAGTTCCTGGGTTTCATCCTGTCCCCAGAGGGAATCAAGACGGACCCGCGTAAGGTGCAGGCTGTCCACAACTGGGCAGCCCCCTGCAATGTTTTTTAGGCTTTGCAAACTTCCACTGGAGGTTCATTTTGAATTTTTTTCAAAACAAGCCAAGGCCCTCACTGCTCTACTCTGAAAAAAATCCAAGTTCCATTGGTTGCCCAAGGCCCAGCACACATTTGAGCATTTGAAGCTTGCATTTACCACCTCTCCAGCACTGGCCCGCACCAACATGGCACAAGCTTTTGTTGTGGAAGCTGATGCCTGTAGTATGGTGATCAGGGACCCTAGCAAATACTGCAGCCCATTGCCTATTACACAAGGAAGCTTAAACCTGCACAGTGAAACAGTGAGATCCTGGACAAGGAGCTTCTGGCAATTAAGACTGCCTTTTCAAGAGTGGCAACACTACTTGGAAGGGGCCCAACATCCAGCCCAAGTGTTTACTGACCACAAGAACCTGGAGTACTGTCAAGGCTGGATCCCCACTTTGAACTTTAGGGTACAAATGTAGGGGCCTGCATGAAAACTTCTAAGCTTAACTACCAGCTTAGCTCTGGTTCCGCTGCCACCATTTCCCAATTTTTCCCTCCCTGGGAAGCCCTGAGAAACCTTTCACCAATTCCCTGGTGAATACAGATCCAAACCCCTTGGATCTTAAAACAAGGAGAAATTAACCATCCCCCCTCCTTCCTCCCACCAACTCCTGGTGAACACAGATCTAATCCCCTTGGGATCTAAAACAAGGAGAAATTAACCATCCCCCCTCCTTCCTCCCACCAACTCCTGGTGGATCAAGATCCAAACCCCTTGGATCTTAAAAACAAGGAAAAATCAATCAGGTTCTTAAAAAGAAGGCTTTTAATTAAAGACAAAAAGTAAAAATCATCTCTGTAAAATCAGTATGGAAATTAACCTTACAGGGTAATCAAACTTAAAGAGCTCAGAGGACTCCCCTCTAGTCTCAGGTTCAAAGTACAGCAAACAAAGAGAAACACTCTAGTAAAAGGTACATTTACAAGTTGAGAAAAAAAAAGGAAAACTAACATGCCTTGCCTGGCTATTTACTTACAAGTTTGAAATAGGAGAGACTTGTTTAGAAAGATGTGGAGAACCTGGATTGATGTCTGGTCCCTCTCAGTTCCGAGAACGAACGCACTCCCAAACAAAGAACACAAACAAAAGCCTTCCCCCCCCCCCCCCCAGATTTGAAAGTATCTTGTCCCCTTATTGGTCCTTTAGGTCAGATGCCAGCCAGGTTATCTGAGCTTCTTAACCCTTTACAGGGAAAAGGATTTTGGAGTCTCTGGCCAGGAGGGATTTTATAGTACTGTACACAGGACAGCTGTTACCCTTCCCTTTATAGTTATGACAAGTACTGTGCAGGGCAAGGTCCTGAACCAACAACAGCTCCGATGGGCCTTAGTCTTCTCCGAGTTCAACTCCTACCAGCCTGGAACCAGGAACAGCAAGGAGGATGCCTTGTCTTGAAGATATGGCCGAGACCCACAAGGCCCCAGTCTGGAACCAGCCCACATTTTCAAATCCCATAATTTTCTTAACGCAACTCACCCCCAGGACATGCTTGCACTCCTTCACTCTGCCTCTGTTTCCAGAATTTCATCCGATGAGTTAGCCATTGTCAACCAAGAACTGCATGACACACAAGAGGGGATCACATTTGTGAGGGACCACATTCCCCTGGAGCTGCAAGGGTGGCAGTTCTCTAACTGTGCCATGATTCCACCTTGGCAGGACACTTAGGGTGATATAAATCCCAATGATTAATTTACGATTTCTTCTCATGGCCCTGAATGTGCCCCATGATAAAAATCTTTGTAGCTTCCTGTGAGGTGTGTGCCTGCACCAAGATCCTTTGTCAGAAACTCTGTGATCACCTCCTACCTCTGGCCACCCCACTTTGGCCCTAGTAAGCCATTTCCTTGGACTTTGTGGTGGAACTACCAGAATCCAGTGGCTTAATGACTATCATGACAGTGGGTGGTCATGAAACCATGAAAAGATAGCTTTTTTCTTCGAGTGCTGTCCCTGTGGGTACTCCATTTCAGGTGTCAGTGCATCCTGGTGCGATCAATCAGAGATTTATGGTAGCAGTGTCCACACGGGCTGTGTGTGCGCAGTAGGTGTCTTGTGGTGCCGTTGGTGCTGCATCTAGCGTGCACAACCCGAGCTCTCCAGTTCCTTCTCAACCATCCTCAGCTGAAGACAGAGCGCTGCAACAGTGTTTACCACTCTTCACATACCTTTAGAAATAGCAGTTTAAATAGTTAGTTAATCAGTTAGAAAGTTCTTTTTAGTCTTAGTTTTTAGTCCTGGTTTTTCCACCCTGTAGTTTCCCCACAGTGGGGTCAGTTAACCGTTAAAGATGCCTGGCTCCCCAGGCATTAAGCAATGCGGTTCCTGCTGTGAAGCAATGCCCGTTTCTGACGGGCACTCATTGTGCATCTGCTGCCTCAGTAAAGCGCATATACCACAGAAATGTGCCCACTGTAGCAGCCTGAAGGCAAGAGCCCGGCATGACTGGGATTTCCGACTAAAAATGATCCTAATGGAGAAGTCTCTCCAACCAGAGACCAACCAACGGACCATCTCTCCAGGTACCCCCCTCAGGGAAAGGAGACATGCCTTCCTCTAAAAGACCGAGGAAGAGGGCACACATCTCCACAGACAGCACTGCAGAAACAATGGTGGCCTCCTGCCAGGTCGCTACCCTCCAGTGCCAACACATGCTTGGGTAAGCATCTATGACGCTCAAGGTACCTCCGGCACCGCCAAGTCCTGAGTGAAGGAGATGGAGTTGAGGCACATACCTCCTCCATGGCACCAACCTCACCTGTGAGGGACTTGGTACCGAGCGTCTCCTCAGGCACTATGCCTCCGCCCCCAGCACCGACATCTCAGTTGGCACTGGTAGAGAAAGTCAAATCGGTACTGACCATGCTGCCTAAACTGCCACAACATCTGACAGCATTGGCACTAGCACCAACAAGGGCTCCCCCATCGGCACCGACAGTACCAACAACTGAAACACCACAGAATCTGCCGCATCAGAGTGACTTGGCTATCTATTCAGCACCGCAGTTCCCCTTACTCAGTACTGAGGGCTCTCCCGAACGTTATAGCGGTGATTCCCATACTCTTCATGCTGTTTTACATTCGTCCAGCAAAGACAAGGATGATGATATGCAGGTGCCATGCACCTTCTCACCAAACCACTCATCACCAAAAGATCAAAGACCACCCTGGATCCATATGGGGTCCAAACACCCTTATAACCAGATGGCTCACCCCTGGTACGGACTGCCATGGATGTACCCACTGATGGCCTTCCCAATGCAATGGGCTCATTGGGAACCCTGGGCAACTTACCAGGGCCCTCACTCCAGGCCACCCATGGCTCACAGAGGCGAGCTGAGATCTCACCCCACTTCCCCCAGCCCGCAGATGACAGAAGCTCAGAATGTCGGGGATGACACTGAGATGGGCACAGATCAGGAAGCTACATCTCCTGCACACAATTCTTCCTTCTCCCTGGATGAGGAGATCATGTCACCGCCACCTACCTCAGCAGATGACTTCAAGCAGTTCCAGGAATTGTTTAAGAAGATTGCCCAAAGCCAGGAAATCCCATTGGAAGAAGTGCAGATAAACCAGCACAAACTGGTACAAATTCTACAACCTTAATCTAAGTCCAAAATCGCTCTGCCCATCAACAACGTGATTTTGGAACCAGCAAAGACAGTCTGGCAGACGCCAGTCTCAATTCCGCTGACATGCAAAAGGGTGGATAGGAAATACTATGTCCCCGCCAATGGAGTGGACTTCCTCTTCTCACGCCCATTTCCCAACTCCTTCGTGGTCAACGCCGCTAGTCAACGCTGTAAACAACAACAGTTTAGGTCAACCCCACAAGATAAGGAACACGAGGCTCAACCTCTTCGGACTCAAAGTCTACTCCTTGGCGACATTACAATTCCAAGTCACCAACTATTCAGCCTTGCTGGCTAAATATGATTATGATAATTATGGGAAACTTAGCTTGTTCACTGCGGAGCTTCCCAAGGAGAAACAATCACAATTTCAGGCCATTGTAAACAAGAGTCAACTCATTGCTAAAACAGCCTGTAAGCATCTCTGGACGTCAAGGACACCATGGCCGTTGTGATGCACGGGCATCCTGGTTGCAATTCTCAGACATTCCTAAAGAATTCCAAACCAAGGTTGAAGACTTACCTCTTGACCAAGAAAAGCTGTTCTCGAATAAGATGGACGAGGTGCTCCATTCGATAAAAGACTCTCAAGCCACTCTTCATATTCTATGGATCTACACCCCATCTGCAAAGAGAAGGCAGTACCAACCTTATCAGAGGTCCGAGATTCCTCTTCTAACCAGCAACGACCATACGAGCACCAAAGACAATGCCAATGTTTGCAGTGATGGAGAGCACCTCAATCTCAACCACCATTTTATCAATCGGCTCTGCCCAAGCCACAATTTTGAAGTTTTGGTCGAGGGTCTGAACGACCTCCCTCACCAGGCAGTGCTTATATCCAATTCATCCTCATGCTTTGGTCATCACCTTTGCCCTTTCTACCGTATCTGTGGCATCAATAACCACAGACTAATGGGTGTTAGAGATTGAACGATTGGGATATACCATCCCTTTTAGCGCCTGACCATCTACCCTACCCTTCTCACAAGCACCTGTTACGACAAGAAATTGATCATCTTCTACAACTGGGGGCCGTGGAACATGTACCTTTGCAATACAAGGGGAGGGGCTCTACTCCCACTACTCTGTGACCCAGAAGAAGAATGCAGGATGGAGACCTATTTGGATCTCAGGAAGCTCAACAAATTCATATGCACTCAAAAGTTCAAGATGGTCACACTGGGCATGATACTTCCAGCACTGCAAAAGGGGGACTGGTTTTCAGCCCTCGACTTCCAAGATGCTTATATTCGTATTACCATAAACCCCGCTCACAGGAAATTCTGCGGTTCACAGTAGGACATGAACACTTCCAGTACAGAGTACTACCATTCGGCCTGTCCACTATACCAAGAGTTTTCTCCAAAACCTAAGCAGTAGTAGCAGCACAGCTATGCAAACAAGGAATAATGATCTTCCTGTACTTGGACGATTGCCTTCTCAAAGGCC
Organism: Malaclemys terrapin pileata; assembly: GCF_027887155.1. Lineage (NCBI taxonomy): Eukaryota > Metazoa > Chordata > Testudines > Emydidae > Malaclemys > Malaclemys terrapin. Next base: position 40,605,674 of record NC_071506.1, on the reverse strand, counting down.
CAACCGAACAAGAAGCATGTGACATAGTCCAGACAACAATCACACTATTCAGGGATCTAGGGCTACAGATAAACGAACGAAAATCCACTCTAATCCTTGTCCAACAACTGGACTTCATCTGGGTACATCTTGATGCCATAGAAGCCAAGGCATCCCTGCCCCTGAACAGATTCACAATGCTGACAAACCTTATCTCAGAGGTAAGAATCAGCCCTTAAGTACCAGCTCATACTGTCCTGCAACTATTAGGACACATGGCAGCCACAACATTCATGGTACAACATGCAAGACTACATATGTGCTGCATACAGGGCTGGTTGAGCTCAGTATACATACCCAGCAAGCACAGCCTACCCAAACGATTGACAGTACCACACTGTGTCTTGGATTCTCTAAGCTGGTGGACAAGACCAGAAAATGTGTGCCTGGGCATCCCGTTCCAATAGGAACCCCCATCAATAGTAATCACAACAAAAGCCTCGCTGCTAGGCTGGAGTGCCCACATGCATCAGCACATGGTTTAAGGCAAATAGTCTCTTGTGGAGACTCAGTTACACATCAATCTACTAGAGCTACGCGTGGGCTGCAATGCCTGCAAACATTTCCTACCTCACATACAGAATGAATCAAGTCATATAATGACCGACAACATTGCCTGCATGTTTTACATCAATCGCCAAGGAGGCGCTCGATCACACTCGCTATGCACCAAAGCCATGAAACTGTGGAACTGGTGCATACACCACAACATAAACATTTCAGCCTCCTACCTTCCCGGCTGTCAGAACGCAACGGTGGACACACTAAGTAGGTACTTCTCTCAAGACCACAAATGTGAAATGAACTGGGGAGTCCTGCAATCCATATTCCACCAGTGGGACACTCGCCTCATCGACTTGTTCGCATCCCCAACAAACCACAAATATGCAATGTTCTGCTTGAAAGCAGGGATGGGACCATGGTCACTGGGGGATGCCTTCCTCATCACATGGGATGCACAACTCATGTATGCATTCTCATCGATCCCTCTGATTATCACACGTGATTCACAAGATACGAATAGACAAGGCCAGAGTCATCCTCATAGTTCTGATGTGGCCCAGACAAGCATGGTACCCTTACTTAATGTGCATGGTGATATGCGCCCCTTGAGTTCTCCTTCGCGTCTAGACTTGCTGTCTCAGTACAACGATCGCACTCTTCACCCCAATCCGGAGAAACTCCACCTTCAAGCATGGCTACTGCATGGAGCTAGCCTGCTCGGAACAAGTTAAACACATATTACTGAACAGCAAAAAAGGTGACCACACATAATACTTACCTTCAAAAATGGAAGAGATTCTCCTCCTGGTGTCAAGAAAAACACGTGACAGCCTCCACTACACCACTGCCACTAGTGTTGGATTTCCTACTGGAGCTGAAATGCTCCAGTTTAGCAACGTGTTCAATCAAAGTCCATCTCGCAGCCATTACAGCATTCCATCATGAGATTGATGGGACCTCGATCTTCGCACATCCCATTACTAAATGCTTCCTCGTGGGCCTTCGGCACATTTACCTTGATGTTCACCAACCTATTCTGGCCTATGACCTCAATCTGGTATTGAAATGCATCACCAGACCACAATTTGAACCTCTAGCCACCTGTTTCCTCCTACACTTATCCATGAAAGTGGCCTTTTTGGTCACTATTACTTCCGCCAGAGGGGTGAGTGAGAGAGTCCATGTGGCCGATCCTTCCTACACAATATTCTTCAAAGACAAGATCATGCTACGTCCCACCCAAAATTTCTACCAAAGGTAACATGATTCTTCCATATGAACCAACCAATCCATCTTCCTATGTTCTATCCCAAGCCCCACGGGACTCCAACAGAGATGGCCTTGCATACATTGGACCTCAGGCGGGCGTTAGCATTTTACTTGGAAAGGACCAAACCTTTCTGGAAACCTCCTAGACTTTTCATTTCAACTACTGAGCATTCGAAAGGATGCACAATATCCACTCAGAGACTGTCTAAACGGATCGCCACATGCATCCAAACTTGCTATCGTATTTGGAACATGGACCCTCCTGCGCACATCAGAGCATTCTACATGATCAGTTTCAACCTCGATAGCTTTCCTAAACAATGCTCCGATATTAGAGCTTTGTGGAGTGGCCACTTGGGCCTTTGTCCACACATTTACTGAGCACTATGCAATCACTCAAGACTCCATGGCTGATGCCATAGTTGGCCTAATCGTACTTACCTCTACAATTCAAATGAACCTGAAGTCCCTCCTGCCTTCCAAGGGGCACTGTTCTACAATCAGCTGAAGTGGAGCTCTCACAAGGACTGCACTAGAAGAAGAAGAAGAGAAAGTTACTCACCTTGAGCAGTAACTGAGGTTCTTTGAGATGTGTGTCCCTGTGGATGCTCCTCTACCCACCCTCCTCCCCTCTACTTTGGAGTTTGCAGTAAGGACTCTGCGGTAGAGAAGGAACTGAAGGGCTTGGGTCATGTGCACGTTAGATGCGACACCATCTACCGTAACTGCATCTACTGTGGACACTGCTACCATCAATCTCAGATTGACGGCGCTGGGACGCATCAACACCTGAAATGGAGCACCCACAGGGACACACATCTCGAAAAACCTCAGTTACTGCACAAGGTGAGTAACAGTTTCCTTTCTAAGATAGTTCACTTTATTCCCTGCATAAGTTTACCCTCTGTAGACGAAGCCACCCAGCTCTGGATAAACAATGTATTCCATCTTCATGGCATCCCAGATCATATCACCAGGGACTGCCCGTTTCTGGCACAAGGCCCTATGTTTATTAGAAGTCCATGTGCACCTGTCCTCTGCCTACTATCTGCAGTCAAACAGCCAAATGGAAAGAATCAGCAAGATCCTTGAAAAATACTAAAAAAAATTAGGGCTGCAATATGAACCTTAACATAGGCACTGACTGTGTGGGTGCTCTGGGGCCGGAGCACCCACAGGAAAAAAACAGTGGGTGCTCAGCACCCACTGGCGGCCCTACCAATCAGTTCTTCCCCCTCCCCCCCACCATCTCCCGCCTGCTGGTGATCAGCTGTTCAGTGGTGTGCAAGAGGCGCTGGGAGGAGCGGAAGGAGTGGGGGCAGGAAGAAGCAGAGTGAAGGTGAGGCACGCTTGGGAAAGGGGGCAGAGTGGGGCGGAAAGAGGCAGAGAGGGGGCGGAGTGGGGGTGGAAAGAGGCAGGGCTGGAGAGGCTTGGGGGAAGGGGTGGAGTGGGGGGTCAAGCACCCCTAGGGAAACCAGGAAGTTGGCGCCTCTGAATCTTAATGTCTCCTGAAACAAGGTTGACATTTCCTGTCAAACTCTTTGAATGGGAAGACATGTTTTAATGAAGCATGCTTAGATGAAGTATGGAATTCACCTTTAAGTTTTCCTTCAGTATACTTTTTATTGTTTGTTGTAAATAGGATTTTCAAATTAAAGCCCTTTGGTGGAGATCATTGAGCATGTAGAGGAATTCAGTTAGTTTTTTTTCTTTCATATACAGCTGAGATAGAAATTTAAGACAAATTAGCTACAAAAAATAATGCAAGGCAGAGAAACTAGATTTTCGTTTTGACTCTCACTTGTTTGTGTTTGGCATGTGGATCAATAGGAAAGGCTCACATTACTGAAATATATATTTTTAGGTCCATTTCTTGAAAAAGTCATATTTGCATATGCAAATAAATATTTATTCATAGTAAGACAATTAGTGCCAAGAATGCCGGACTAGGACAGGCTAAAACTGCAGAGATCATGTAAAAGTCCCTAATTATTTATGGAGAACCATATTTAAAGAAGTTGACCATAGTGAATGTACAAGCAGAAATTAAAGGTAGATAGCAGTTCTCTGTGCCAAGTTTGCTTTTTATTTGAAAGCCCCTATCCCGTACAGATATATGCAGTAAAGATGTAGCCCAAGGCAATTTGTATCTGGAAATACCTAGGTACCTTTCAGTTTGATATGCGTGTTGTAAATTGTAGAATTTGGTTCCCTGACAAGACTGATATCAATAAAGAAAGTATTTTAGGGTCAGGCTAAAAATGCATAATATAAAGCTATGTTCATTATCCTCTCTATGGCATGATACAGCTCTGAGTGAATAAGTTTTAATCTTTCTCTCACATGAAAGTTTAGAAATGTAAAGTTGGGATGTGAATACAAAGGTCCTATACTAGAAGGCTAACTTTAGTCTGTGTGTGAGTTAGTACAGTAAAAAGACAATTTCGGCCTCCTCTATACTCTGAGTTGCGAGACGGGTGGAAGGGTAGCATGAGAGAATAAACATTCATAGATTTAAAAATTCAGATTTGGAAAATCCTGATCCATTGAACCCCATGTTGCTGTTTTACAATATTTTACTATAATTGAAGATCTATTTTCACTCTAGTAGTCTGTCAGTGAGTAACTATTGGACAAAATGGAAGAAACAGTGAAAGTATTTAACTCACAGATTTGCCTTATCTCACTCATTTTAAAGTCATTCATGTCTGAGCAGGAAACCATAGGATCAAATGAGAAATCCTGAGATTACCTGTAATTATTTGTATGCCCACATATGAATAAAATAAATGGGGCAGGCTGATTAGAACCTACCTGTGAACTACCTCAAATTACTGTAACATTTTGCAGACCTTTATTTAAAACTAATTCAGTATTCTGCAATGATGGCACCAATACAATGGTACCAATACAATGGTAATACTTTTATAAGATGAGATCTTTAATCATTACAGTAAAATATTATAGTATTTCTTAAGGTTTTTTCAGGTATGGAGAAAGGCAACAGAAAATCTGGGGCAGAACCATGGTCTAGAGAGAGCTATAGCATTGTTTTGCCTGATCTATTGATTATATATTGATCAGATTACTATTTAGTTTCCCTAATTAACATTCTGAAATTTGGTAGATTCTTGTCCCAAGACCAAGCCCAGTATTATCAGAATTACTGTTCAGTTAGGAGCCCCAATGTGCACTGTTGCAACACTCACACTTGGGAAATCACACTATATTTATAATAGTTATATTAACACAGCAAAGTCAAAAACACTCCAGCACAGCAAGGCAGGTAGAGAGAACACAGAATGAGATGAGCATCCATATACTTACACCACTCCTTGCACAACAACCTGAAGTGTTTGTTAGTTAGTTATCATCTTCTCCCTCACCATCAACAATGGTTGTCATCCTGACAGCTTCCCAGACTGGGATACAGCTTTTATAACATGTTATGCTAATGCCACTGTGACTAATCATAATCAATAGGTGTTTCAGCCCCTTCTCCTTATTTGTAGTTCTGTGCCCTTCTCCCATAAGTTATTCATCTTTCTAACTCAAACTTATTAGCACATATATCAATTAGTTACCATGGCATTCTTGTGGTCCGTAACTAAAAATATCCCAAGCTGTTTGTGACGATGTATCCCATAATGCTTTATGAGAATATGACATAACGGGATTATGTTTTATGCTACATGTGCCATGTAACATATTTCTGTAAAGGTTATGGTCTACTGAATCTATTCATCCTATTTGTACACATATATAATTTTTGTACTTGAAGTTATGAATATTGGCTGTATACTTGCTTGATTTCTAAGTAAGCTTTGTAAGGCATTTGGTCAGCTTCTTTAGAAAGGAATTTGCAAAGTTAAGTGCCCAGTCAAGAAGCACTTAAGGAACAATGGATCTTGGAATGCTCCAATCCACATAAGAAGTCTACTTGAGGATGTTCAAGGTAGCATGTGAACAATGGTTGCTACCTGTAGTTCTGAGTCATACATGGACATGTGGCTTGCCCATGTGACTCCAAAACTCCATCTTGGAGCTGGACTTTGCATAGGAGAGAGGAGGAGGTCTCCACCCACAAGAGAAAACCTATTCAAGCCCGTGGGAGACCCCTCTATTTTGTCTTGAGCTGGCTAAAGAAAGAGCCTCTCCACTCCAAGGATATCTGAAAGAAACTGAAACAAAGGACAATAACCACAGAGGGTGTGAATGATTGCTGGACCCAGACTAGAAGGAGACTAGTCTGTAAAAGGAAGCTTACTGGTGAGGTTTTATCTGTACTCAGTTGTATTACTGTATTAGATTTAGATTTGCGTGTTTTATTTCACTTTACTTGGTAATTCACTTTGTTCTGTCTGTTACTACTTGGAATCACTTAAATCCTACTTTCTGTATTTAATACAATCACTTTTTACTTATTAATTAACCCAGAGTATGTATTAATACCTGGGGGAGGGGGGGGGGGCAAACGGCTGTGCATATCTCTCTATCAGTGTTATAGAGGACGAACAATTTATGAGTTTATCCTGTATAAGCGTTATAGAGGGTAAAACGGATTTATTTGGGTTTAGACCCCACTGGGAGTTGGGCATCTGAGTGTTAAAGATAAGAACACTTCTGTAAGCTGCTTTCAGTCAAGCTTACAGTTGTTAGGAGACGTGGTTAAGATGGGTCTGGGTTTGCAGCAGGCTAGCGGGTCTGGCTCAAACCAGGCAGGGCACTGAAGTCCTAAGTTGCCAGGGCAGGAAAGCAGGGGCAGAAGTAGTCTTGACACATCAGTTGGCAGCCCCAAGGCTGTGATTCAACCTGTCACACTGTTATAAACTAGCATCTTGTGATTACCTACCAGCAATTTGCAACACTAGTAATTATTACAAAACAATAAACAAAGCCTTATGCCATCTTGTGACCTAAGGTCACTGTTAGTTTACGTACTTATGCTAACTTATTGAGCCACTATTTCTATTCGGGCTATAAGGCATTATACTCATGCCAACTGTTTAAGCTATTCTTATAGATCTAGCCCTATAAGTCTCTTGTGCTTCTGCTGTCAGTTCCTTACCCCTTTACCATTTACTTACTATATAACTATACTCAGTGCATGGCTATATACTCAGTGCATGGGCTACAACTGGACTGGAAATCAGGAGAACTGGGTTCAATTTCTAGCTCTTCCTGAGACTTCCTGTGTTACCATGGACAAATCACTTAATGTCTCAATTAGCAATCTGTAAAATGGGTTGAATAATATTTCCTTGGTTCTGTGGACTTAAATCCTAAGAGGAACTATCTCTTACTTACATGTATGCACAGCCCGTAGTACAATAGGACTCTCATGTAGGGCCTCTAAGCACTCTTGTAAAACAAATACTAGTAATCTAGTTGGAATAGGAATGGGAATCAGGAATTCTGAATTGTATTCCTGCTATGATATTGCTTTGCTCTCATTTATTCTGTGTCTACAAAATTAGAATAATACCCCTCATCTATAGAGGAGGGACTTTGTAGTATCAGGCATTTGGGATCCATGGATAAAGGTTGCTACAGAAGTGCAAAATACAGCATATATTATAAACGTACTGTAATTTAGAAATATAAGATTATTAGGGTGAAATGGACTCAAACCACAAAAATTGGATTCTGAATCAGCTTTTTATCATGCCAAAGTTCAGCAGTATTATGGTACTATTATATCTGACAACAGCTGAGTACTGTGAAGATTAATGCATTTATGAACTTCAGCAAAATATATTGCACCAATAAAAACTTCTGGAAAATCTCTTTCTCTGAGCATGAAATGCTAAATATTTTTTCTAAAACCAAGGCCATGCCTTGCAAAATAGGGATAGCTGGCATATATATATATAATATATATATATATATATTCTTATTTAATACAATAATACAAATATTCCTGTATCTCAGAAAGATTGAGTGCTACTTACAGCTTCCTTTAAGAAACTGAAATAAATTGTGGTAGTGTATCATTGATCATCTGTTTCTGTCAGTAATTAAATGCCTGTGAAATTCAATGCATCATCATAAAAACTGAAATAAACGTAATCTTGTTGCAGTGTGTAAAGGATCAGCTTGTGTGTGTACCTTTATGGAATATTCCGCATCAATTAAGTATGTACAGGAACACAGCTATTTAACATATCAGGGCATAATCCAGAGTAGTGGGGGGGTTGCATCACCCCTGCCATGCAACCTTGGTGCCTTACAATGCCTTGATGTAGTAGCTCCCATCTGGGCTGCTCACAAACAACCTTCCAGCATGCAAGTCATAGGCGGACTGTCTATGTATAACTGCAGCCTGCCAGCTACTCCGGCACTCATGATCTTTCCCCAGTATTGAATGTCCTGTACTGTCCAGCCCTCTCCTGAACAGTACACATATATTAAGTCCATTATTCCTTTAAGGGACTAATATGCCAGACACTTTAAACACACTGCATTAGATAAAACCATAAAATAAGTTTATTAATTACAAAGAGAGAGATTTTAAGTGAGTACAAGTAATGAGGTATAACAGTTAGAATTGGCTACAAGAAAAATAAAGATGAAAATGCTTACTGGTGCCTAACTTAACAAATGATATTTGATTCAAGCAAGATTTCTTAGCACATGAAAGTTAGCCAAGTTACTGACCAAACTCTTCAGGTTAGGACCCCTCCCCCAGAGTCCAATGGCTGTTTCCTTTTGTTTTCTCAGGTGCAGAGAATAAGGTGGGCTGGAGGAGAGAGAGGGATCCCTTGGGGGTGTTTGTCCCTCCTTTTTATACCTTCAGTCCCCCTCTTGAAAAACATTTCCAAGTGAGAACCAGGAGCCAAAGTACCTATGGGGAAGTATATTCCCTGCTGGGTTTCTTTCTCACTTGTTTGATTCCTTTGTTTTCCCTTCCTGCTTTATGACTCTATTTATTGCTTAAATGCAAATTAAGGCAAGCACTCATCCTTTTGTCTAGGATAGACCTGTTTGCTGACTTCTGCTCCCCCCATACAGGGAAATCTTATAACTTCACATACAATGTTTCCACACACATTTTATCAGGACACTACTGACTGACAAATTACGAGTTTTCAAATGACACCTTACAGTACGTACCTTGTACAAAGATTACAGTAGCATGCAGGGTGTGAACACAAAGGTGTATTCCATCACACCACTGTTCTATAGCAATTTACTGTAGTATCTTTATTAGAACAAATTGCTATAATTAAATAGCACCCAAAAGAAAGTGAAGCGGTTTACCTGGCTATTTCTATGGTAGAGGCTGCATTGTGTTACTGGCCCATGTCTGATCCAGCCAAGCATCTACATTTCCTATTCCCAACAATGTAAACATGCACACGGATCAGCCAGCCACTGTTAGGGTGACCAGATGTCGCTATATTAGGGGCTCTTATACATGCAACTATTCCTCCCCACCCCAAAAGTCTCAATTTTTCACACTTGCTCTCTGTCACCCTGACTTACACTGACTGCATACAACGCGTTTTTTCAAGGCACATGACTTGCTGGGGAGCATCACTGAGGACTTTGCTCATGTCCCCTGGCCTGATGCTTGGAACTGTCACAGCAATTGAATTGCAGGTATAAGGAGAGAGAGAGAGACACCGGAGTCAATGGCAGTTGCCTGCCGGCACGTGTCGTGTCCGCTTTATCCATGTGGGAATCCCCCCCCCCCCTCCTTCCGCCTGGGGCGCGCGCGGCCCGATGGGTCTCTGCCTCTCTCTCTCCCAGGCCTAGAGATTTGGTGACGTCATGGAACTGGAGGTGGGAGGTGGGAGCAGCTGATGGCGCGCGCTGCCCACGCGGTGTCCCTCCCTCCTGCGCTCGGTGCTCAGCCGCCGCAGTGCTCGCGCGGCGATTCGGCCCTACAGGAGCTCCAGCAGGCGCCGCTCGCTGCGCCCCGGCACCCTCGGGCGGCCCCAGGGGGAAGCGAGGCGATGAGGACGATGAGCTCCCCGTGGGCTCGGTTCTACTCCAACAGCTGCTGCCTGTGCTGCCATGTGCGCACCGGGACCATCATCCTCGGCGTCTGGTACCTGGTGAGCGAAACTAGCATTGAGCGGCCATAGCCCAGCACGTTAGCCAGGGCTGCACCCTGCGGTGGGGCTGGCGTGGGTGTGCCGGGGCGGGAGCTGCCCCCTCCTGAGAGTCGGGCTGGCCTGGCTTGGGAATGGGCCCCGGAGCTTGCTCTCTTGGGAGAGGGGTGCAAGAGACGCTCTTAAGAGAAACGGGGCGCGAGGTGGGGGAGGCACAGGAGACCCCTGTGAAAATGCGCTTCCTTCCCTTGGGTTTGTCCCAAGAGTCGGGAGTGTTAAAAGCTGAACAGCCAAAGCTGGACGTGGGTCCTTGTCCTCTATGGTGTATGTGAAAGGGGCCATCACTTGAGTCTGGGGGGGAGGCATGGTTGAAAGTTAGACTCTGCCACTTTTGGGCCCCAGCACCCCAAATCCCAGAACTTGGCAGGATCCAGATCCCAATGTTTGTGTTGCTGTTGGTCACAGGCACATCAGATTTTTGAGGTGCAGTAGGAGCCACTAAATAGGTTCTCTATTTAGCCAGGGAATTTTCAGAGTCGGGGACAAAAATTAGCTGATCCAGGGGCCAGATAGAGGATTTTGCAGTGCTGTTGTGGCAGGATACATCAGGGCACGGGGGATTTGGTGCAAAAGCAGCAACTCGATTTGACACTAGCTCTGTTAGACAGTAGAATTGGGGGGGGGGCAGCTGGGACCAAATATTGTCAGGGCCCAGATTTTCTGTTTTTTGTCCTGCTGGGGCCTTCACCAATGTCCAGTGAGAGTATCTATGGAAAGGCTAGGCAATGTGGTCATTGTGGTTGCTTGAAAAAGGAGGTTCACTAAGTCCCTCAGTGTCTCATACTTATTGGCTTTCCTTTAGTAGAGACTTCATAGAGGCTGGCAAGTCAAAGCCCCGTTTTGCGCTTTGAACAGGCAATGCGCATTTGGGCCTGATTCTCTTTTCAGTTACACTGGTGTAAAGCAGGAGTAGCCTCATTGAAGCCAATGTGGTTCTGCTGGTGCAGGTGAGAGGAAGTGGGCTCAAAGATTTCAGTGCATGCTAATAAAACAACCCATGACACTGTCTAGTGGAAATATCAGTAAAATAAATAAATAGCTCCTGAAATTGTGCCTACTACCAACAACCTTTTGCTTTGGATAGCGTAACACAAAAGTTTCCAGAAAAACACTGTCCAAAGGGAAAACCTAACTGCTGTTCCCCTCTGAGCCAGTCAATATTTGTATAAAATAATTTCTGTTATATTGAAATGGTAGGTGATTCCGTTGACTATCAAAAGAAACTGTTATAGTATCATAAATGGCTAACCACTAATGGCTTGAGAGAGGGCTAGATGGGGATAACCGATTATTTAAAATTTACAAATTCTTCATTGTCTAGGTTTCATCTCTCCCCTATCCTTTCATTTGTTGTTTGTTTCTTAGATTTTAAACTCTAGTTTGGGCTAGGGATTGTGTCTCTTTCTGGGTTACATCTTGCTACTGATTTTTAAGCAGCGACTTCAATGAGTTCTGCTTCAAAATGTTCAGAAAGGACCTGTTCATTGTGAGCACTGCTGTAACACAAATAATAAGAATCCCCAATCTCCTGCCTGAGTCCATGTTTATTTCCAGTGCTTTCATACTTTGTCTTTTATAATTATTGTTCTGCATCTTCGATTGTTGCTGGTAGCTGGTGTGGAATACTGATTTCAGCTGCTAATGCTGCTTTTCAGGAGAGTGGCTATTTCTGGGGAGAGAGCTTCTAAAGGGTTGTATTATTAGCAACATAATCCTTATAAAATACAGTAATTCCCTCTAGGCTGCCACAATCTGTAAATCTGAAAGCAGTTTCCTTCCTAGACTGACCATAAAGAACTCAGAGAATCCTATTTAGATGCTACCTAAGTTAGAAAATAAACAATGTTCATGACATGAAAAAAGTGCACTTTTAAACGTTGCATATTAAATTGTCGTTTACGTGATTCCCTGTTTTAATTTGAGGCTGGGTTGAATGGTCACATAGCACTAAACTAATGATGCTAGAGTAACATTAAACAAAAAGTAGCCCTGCTGTACAATGAAATTATGATAGTTAAAAAACCCAACATTTGCACATTTTTAAATAAATGTCCAAAACCAGCGTTGAATGTAGGGGTAGCAAATGGTAAATTACAACATTAGCCAAATCAAGGTTTATTTTATTGATGGTATATATTAAACATATACTGGTATTAGGCTGGAAATCTTTCTGACATCCATGGTTAGTGTTCACATGAGGGCTTTGGAAGGTTTTTATAGTCAGTAGTAGTATTGCAGTTCTTTATTTGCTAGATAATTGAGTATTTGGACTTTTTGTATGTTTGATGAATAAATTAAAAAAATACATGAGTGTTGTTTACCAGAAAAGGTTCTTCATCCCTACTGCTTTTATAGGAAATTAGTGAGGCAAACTGCACTAGAGGCATGAATCCACTTTCTGACTATCATGTCTCCACTCTTTGGGTAGCAATGCAGGGAAATCCGCTACACAGAGGTCAGTGCTGACATTGCAGGATTTGCAAACATGTTGTTATAATAAAGAAATCTGGTTCATTGCTTCAGACTATGCAGATGTATTTCATGCCATGGTCAGTCTTCTCCAGCTCTTGATACAAGAGACCAGAGTCTGAATCTGACTCCAAGACTATCCGTTTTTTTTCAGATATATGGCATTGCAGATTAGACCCAGACTTGCTTACTAACCCCTGAAATTTCCTTTGGAAACAAGTGGAAATTGCAAGGCTGTAGTTGATGTAGGGCATCTTGTTAAATAAATTCATCAGAGTAATTAAAAGGCTAAGTTGACATTGATCTGTTAGAATTCATATAAAACAGTCTGTGTCCTATAAAACAGATGTTACACTGCTGAGTAAATTATAAATTGATTTAGCTATGTATTGCTTTTACTTTAATATAATATAGTTAAATGAAATCATTTGCAGGCATGTACCATGGTATCTGGGATATTTATAGTGCTGGAAGGAGAGTTCCTTTTTCATTATGGTCATGTGTTTTCATTTAATTTCCTAAAAGCTTTTGAGCAGCTCTTCCAGGACGCATGGCTTTATTCAGTCTGACTTCAGTGTGCAGGGTTGGATGAAGCCTCTCTATCCTGGCTTAAGAAAAGCTTTTGGCTTTCAAATAATTTTTAAAAGAACATTTTAGATAAGAAATGGGAACTTAAATGCAACAGTTAAACTTGCATATGAATAAATATATACTTGTCATTTTAATTGAGACAATGCATAAGACATACTATCTCCATACTATTGCTCTGGTTCAGCAAAGCATCTAAGCGTATGCTTAAGTCCATCTCCATTCAGAAAAGCTTTTAAATACATGTCTAATTTTAAACATGTGCTCAAGTCTTATTGACTTCAATTAGTTATAAGACCATGCTTAAAGTTAGACAGGTACTCAAGTGCTTTGCTGAATCGCAACCTGAATTATCTAATCCTCCCAGTTGGTAAAACTTGTTTGGCAACTCTTTTCAGCAACAACTTTAGTTTTTATCTTATTTTCTTGAAATCTGGTTAAGAAAAATGTAGTTTCAAATTAGCTACTTCTTCTTAAAACTCACTATATCATTTGTATACTGTCAAAATGTTTTCTTTTCTTTTTTGTCTATAAAACATTCCTTAACTTGCATTATATCCCTCTTTAGTTTCTTCTCCACTTTTTGCACAAATATCCTTCAACATGAATTTTTGAGTTATTCAAACTGATATTAAATCATGACATCCATGGAGAGGGGAGGGATAGGTCAGTGGTTTGAGCATTGGCCTGCTAAACCCAGGGTTGTAAATTCAATCCTTGAGGGAGCCATTTAGGGAATCTGGGGCAAAAATCTGTCTGGGGATTGGTCCTGCTTTGAGCAAGGGGTTGGACTAGATAACCTCCTGAGGTCCCTTCCAACCCTGGCATTCTATGCCATATGGTTGTAGATCATTTAAAATTAAAGTTGGAAGGCTGTAAATGCAATAGAAATTCTTGATGAATGGGGGTAAGAGTTCATGAAGAAATTTACAACTAGCAAATATACAGAGACAAATTACTTACTGATTTATTTAATAATTAGCTAACCTGGTTGAAACGACACAGTTATACATGCTCATTTATGAAAAGCTTTTTGTATCTCAGGATATCAACTGTGACTTTGTAATTCATAGAATGGTGGGTATATTTATAAATAGAAGATGGTAGGTTTATCTGCCTGATTTTGAGACAGTTGTATTACTTATGAATAGCAAAGCCACAAGTGAATTAGGCAGATTATCTCAAACAAACACCAAAAAATGTTGATATTTCCCACATCATTATGCACTCTGCAGGACAATCTTTTATGGGAAATGGCTGTGGAAATATTTCAGAGAGCTGTAAAAATGTTTTTACTGTCACTATTTTTAATATCCCTGACCAGTAAAGGCAGGTTGCTTGACGCTGCTCATCAGTCTGGGATACTGGAAGCACCACTGGCAGAGAGTTTAGGGAGCAGAGTGCACGTGATGTGGTCAAAGTGGCACAATCAGAGCATTTTGTTATTGATAGATATTGCTAGAGCCTTATGACATTATTTAAAATTTTTCATTTTATTTTTGGGGCATTTTATTTTATCCATTAAAATGTTTTATTTTTTTATTACATTTAAATTAATAAAATACACAGATGACTGTATATAAATGAAAACTGTGTATAAACCCAGTTTATCTATGCTACATCATTTTATTAAGTATAATGTATTATTCCACGCATTGAGTTGTTTAACAACCCACACCACTATTCCCCACCCCAGACAGCTACTTAGGTTCCCCCCTTGAAATTTACTCAGTTCTGTAACCCCCAGATAATCCCTACTTCTCCATCCCACTCAGTGACACAAACGTCATGGGACACCACGGATCTTCCCAACCCCTACTGCTTCCTTTTGCAGTCCCCACCCCATTCCAGTCCCTTCTCTGTTTCCCCAGGGACCCCTTACTAGGCACTCTCACCCCCCTTAAGTTGCCCCCTTCCTCACTGAGACCCATCCAGCCACCCCTTCCCCTCCCCCATTAAACCCAGGGACCCCTTCCTATCCCCTTTCCTTGGTTGGGTGGGAGACCTGGGGTGGGGGAGGGTTTGCAGAGTGAGACCATTCCACAGTGGCAGCTTCTGTCCCACAGGGCTGGGCCCAGCTCCCCGCTCTGGGCATAGCTACCTGCCACATGAGGTTGTAGTCCCGTTAAAATGTGGCCTGGCCACCCCCTTCATCATGACTGGGGAGGGGAGGGCAGGCCAAATGTGAGTGGTTTTGCAAATCTGTGAGCCTGGAGTGGGGAGTCAGGCCCAGCCCTGCTGGACAGGAGCTGCTGCTGCAGGGAGAGTTTTTCATTTTATGTAGGTTATGTTATTTTTCATATTATTTTGTGGTGTTTTGCATTTGTGAAACGTAGAGGATATTACTGTCACATGAGGAAGGGGCAGTGTCTGTGCACACTCCCAACACGCACACAATGCTGTACAGAATACTTAACATAGTTTCATATAATAGGTTTAGCAGGGAAACAAATATGTAACATTGCCTTCTCACATTAGAATGTGATGGATCAGAGAACTATTATTTATTATTTGTGTTACTGTCATGAACCAGAGTTCCATTGTGCTAAGCGCTGTACAAACACAGAACAAAAAGACTTTGTGTTTTTACAGCCACTGTGTCTCAATTTCCTTTTGGTAAAACAATATGTTCTATAGGTAGAAACAAAGTACTTTAATGTAAAAGGTAACTTGCGGGGAGTGGAGTGGGTAAATATAGTGGGATGAATATCAGAAAAACTTCCTGACAGCACAGTCTATTGGGCTGATGCTGAATAGAGTCTATTTAATTATTTAATTAATAATACCAAATACATTTTATTTCCAGGACTGAATCATGTGCTGGGAGGGGAAAGGCTCGTGGGAGGAGTTGGGATGTTCAGTGCAAACATTATCTTCTGTAATAAAGTGGGGATGATTGTTTGGCTGTCTGAGCAGAGGGGAAGGGAGTAATGGCTATTCATAGTGTTAGCAACCAGTTCAGTTCAGAGGTTTGTTTTAGTTTTTTGCACTGCATGAGGGCTTTAAATTTCACCTGTAATATCAGACATGAAATATGAGATCAAATATAAGCAATCACACTTACTGTGTGTGCAAACTAGCTGCAAGTATTATAAATTAAAAATGAAATGGGGACTATGAGAAAATGACTTCTGGGTAATTATTCCTAATTAAATTGTTATGACAGTAAGCTGTCCAAAACTGCATTGGGACTGAAACCAATAGATTTCTATTTTGAAATTATCATAGCATTTTAAAAATGTAAGAAATGATGCTTGTACGAGTCCTAGTTGTCCAGTTAATGTTGACTAATCAGTAATAATATCCTCTTTGCAAAGCTCCGTAACAGCAATTATTAATGCAAGCTATCAGTAATCTGACTGTTCCTTGTTTGTTTTTTAAATAAATAAAACAGAGTCAGATGTACTGCCATTCTCCTTGCAGGATTTTCCATTACCTAGATGCATAGTGAGGGATGTTTATGTAAGCACAAAGGACTTGATCCAGCACCATTCAAGACGCTGAGAATTTTTCCATTGCGTCGAATTGGAACAGGATCAAGCCACAAGATGAAAATATTAAGCATGTGTTTAATTTTAAATTCAGTGAAGTTAAACATGTGCTTAAGTGTTTTTTCCATCAAGACCTAAAAGTCGATACTGAAACATAGATTCTAAAGGATGAGAGGCATGTTCCCCCCCCCCCCCCCTTTTTGCTATCCTGTATATGCCATACCCCTCCATGTAGCTATAGCACTAATGCATTCTCATTCTGGTCCCCTACTGACCCACCCCAAAGCTTTCTTTAATGTGATTGCTTCACTGTGTTGAAGGGAGCTGTCCAACAATTCAGCATCAGCCTTTTCTTTTTCCTGCAGGTGTGGCGCTTGCCAGAGGTCCGTTTCATTTTTAAACAGGGGTTCTAAGAGGAAAATGTCAAAGGAGAATATAATTTTTTTTAAAAAAATCAGTAGTATTTAATGAAAAGCTAGCTATTAAGTTGCACAAGTACCACAGTGAGAGACATGGCATAAGAACCTAGAACAAATCTCTGAGTTTGTAGCTTTGCATACTTGTACTTGAATCTGTTATTTGGGAGAGACACTTAATATGAATTTTCAATCTTAACATTTGACTCTTGATTTTATTGCAGTTTATCACTAGTTGGAAACTTGAGGCAGTTCAGTCTAGTTCAGCATCAATTTTTTCACAGCAAAGCACAGTGCTAATTTTCTGAATTTTAATGGCACTAATATTTTTGTAGTTGGAAGGCAAAACAAGGTACTTCTCACAAAGGCCACATTGTACCATTGATTTTTAAGCGGAGCACTCCCCATTGAAGTTAGTGGGATAGAAATCAAAGCCAAAATAGAAGCAAAATATTTTCTTTGGGAGTGAATCATGTCACTTTCATTCTTGCTCCGTTTTTCAAATCCAGTAGAAAAATAGCATGAGTGATCCTGTGCTTAAATACCTATTTAAAGAGTACTATTGTCCTCATATCTTAAGAATTTGATTGTATTTAAGTCATAACAATATTACAGCAAGGAGTTCAGATAGATATGATCAATATTGAAGCTATATCCTGCACTGGAGAACTTTCCAAGCAGTTATAGCCTGATCCTGCCGGTCTTAAGTGGCAAATTTTTACTTATGAGTAGTCCTGTTAACTTTAATCGAACTACTCACACTGGTGAAGGTTTGCAGGATGAAAGAGACTTTGTGAAAAACAGATAGTAGATTCCAAAATGAAAATGTCAGTAGAATTAGTTTTCCTTAAATACAAATAAATAAATATATTTAAAACTTGTAAAATGGGGGGCTATGCTGGATATAAGCAACGAACACAGTAAAGTGCTGTATTAGAAAATGGGTAATAACAGCACCCAGTGCTAATTCATGAGAGTTCCAGGTGCACAGTGAATGCAGTATGGGCGGGGGGTAATGTGTTTGTTACAAACCATAAGATTTCCATATTTTATATCAAGAAAATGGATTCTAGGATGGCTCTCCAGCTTCTCTCAGCTTTTATAAGCTTATTTTGATAACTATTGTGTGATGATGAAGGGCTGGATTCCCCTCTTCTGTAATCAGATCCATGGAAGGGAACGAAGGGAAGAAATCTCAGTAAACGTTGCCCATGGAGTTTCCCCTCATACTGTGGTGTTGGGGTGTCTTTGCCCCTGCTGAATGAGCTGGCTGTCTGGTCCTCTGGGATTTGCGGGACACAAAGGCAATCCCTGTGGATGCTCTGCCAGCTGTGGAGACCCAGTATCTCTTCCCACTCCTTGGCAGTGTGGTGCCAAGAGATCCTCACTGTTAGGTTTCCCCTGATGGTCACAGCTGCATCCAACAACTCCCCTAAAGAGGTCTCTTCACCCCAGAGCGAGCCTGTGCATAAGCTAAGAGAGCTCGGGGCTGTATTATTTTTTCCTGAGGCAAGTTCACAGGACTGGAACCAGTTTGGGCCCACCAAGTGGCTGCCTCTCCCTGGTGTATGGTAGCCCAAAACCCAAGGTGAGCCCTCTGCAGGATCTTGGGAAGAGTGGAATGGAGCCAAAAAGGTGGCTAATTCCCCATTCAGTGCGTGATGTGGTCCACAGGCAGATCCGTGGTCCATGATTTGGCCTGAAGGTAGGAGGAAATACAAATATTTGTAATGATGATGGTTACAATGACTCAATATTTGTCTTTAAAATTCTGTGTACAGTTAAGCAACTTAATAATAATCTCTCCTGCTAGGAACATGATTTACAAAATGAACACTTAGATTCTGCAGAAAACTGGAAAATCCACAAAGACTCTCAATCTATGGAGTTTGCTTGTTTTCTGTGAATGCTGAGTTCTGTTTTCCCGATGTATGTTTTTTTGAGAAAGGGAATTAAATGAATACACCTAGGCCTGCCTGTTAGCACTGTAGAGAAATAGTTTAAAATACAATGATTCATTACTTGCTTCATGAATTGCCTTCCAGTGGAAAGACTTAGCCACAGGGAAACCAGGGCTGAGACTTGTCACGGGCAGATTCTGCTTCCCTTAACTCAAGCTGGATAGTATCTAATCAAGGGAACTACCCACAAAATGAGTATTCTCTACAAGAATTGAGGCTATACAGTCAATGACATAGTAAGCAGTACCTGGCAAGCAGAGTCAGAGGTGACAGGAGCGGGCCCTGACGGTCTGAGAATGATCATAGGGAAGAAGGTTGAACTCCTGCAAGGACAATTTAAAAACGTCTCCAAGCATTCTTTCCTACAGTTTCCCCAAACATCTGTTTTCCATTTTTAGTGCAGATAATCAGGCTAGCACATGTGCTATGCTAAATTTGAACATAGGAGCTTTTCTAGTGGAAATGGACTTCGTTAGTCCTAACCAGCTCTCACTATTTAAAAAAATATTTTTTTTAAAATGTAGGTGACGACTCTACAACCTCTTAAGGAAATGGGGGACTGAAAGTTAGCCTGTAACACACCACAAGGATTTCAATGTTGTTTTTTCAGCTCGAACCCTCTTATCTGCAAACATCTCCAAAATGTCAACCCATGATTTTTTTTTTTTAAACTGTATGTGAGTAATGGAAAAGGATGACTGATGCAACAAAGCTCCAGGTTACCTTTTAATAAGCATGCTGAGACAAAGTTGTCTGTCACTTTTATATAATTGTTTATTCATTGGTAGAAGTTTAGAAATCAACAATCTTAAAAGTTTCTGTTTTCAAAAAGAGGCTCTTTAAATCTGTAGTAAAGGCGTTGGGATTATTTTGAATAGTTTGATCCTTTTTGTGAGAAAACAGATGATTGATTATGAGTGTGACAAAGTTTACACACACTTGCGAGGGAGGCAAAGATTGGTTTAGAATATAACAAACATGGATATTTACATTTGTTTTACATAAAAATGTAAGATCTTATATAATCTTGACCGCACTTATAGCAAGGAGTCCATGTATTATATTAATCAAGTGAACTATGTTTAGAGGTTTTGATTAAAGGTTGCTGTTAATCTGTATTCCATGGTGAACCAGAGATTAACATATTAAGCTTTGTAAATTTACTATTGGCGATACGGACGTCGGGCAAAAAACAGTTACTGTCTCATCCTGGACATATGGAGTTTATGTGAAATACCAAAAGAGTGTAATTTACAGTATTTTTTTTTCCCGTTCCTCATTTTATTGCCTGAGACATATTTTGACTGCAAAGATCCTGGAAGTTTAAATTAGACTCTTTAATTATTTGTCCAGGTCACGCATGTGTTCTAAGTTTGGCCTGGCAAGGCTTGTAAATGGCCTGGCTACTGGCAAAGCAAGAACTCTTTCCAGTAAGTGGGTAAGTGCGGGCAAGTATCTGGTTGGATTCACTGCTGCACCCTGAGCTTCAATGCTTGAAAGCTCCCATTAAACCCGGAAGCCAGGAGTAGGGGGATAGAGGTCAGAGCCAAGCTCCTTCTCACTCACAACAAGAGAAGGAGAGTGCTCCAAATTGATCAGACATTTAGGAACCCTGGCAGGGTCAAGAGGCAGTGCTTTGCTGGCAGGTGAACAGTGCCCCCTTCCTAGCAAGTTCTGGGGAAGGAACACACTGGGTTTCTAACTAGGGCACTACTCTGGTCCCTGCCATAGGTCTCCTATTTTTCTTATGGCTACAGCAGGGTTAGTTCTTTAGCTAAAAGAGGGCTGTTGGTAATGTTTTCAAGCCCTGGAGCTCTCTTCCATTTTGCTTCTGGTTTTTATTGAACAAGTTCTTGTTTTATCAGGAGATACTTTGAACCATTTTTAAATACTCAGGACAAAAGTTTTCAGTTGAAATTCAGCTCTGCAGAAATTTTTGCTTTTGCAAAGTTGCATGTTTCAGCTCCAGGGATAATTGCAGCTGGCCTAGGGCCTGTCAGATTAATGTGGGCTTGACATTTACCAAGTTAGGGATTATCAGGTTCAGCTACTGTACCATACAGTCTGTTCTCGGTTTCCTTATATAATTAATTTAGTACAGAGGGTTGCACAATGATGCTAGGATAGGCTTCTTTCATACAAATAGTGGTACCACTGGCATGTCACAGGGCTTTCATAGGGATTGCATATCTCTTTTGATTGTATAAAATAATTGATCCAAATTCTTGGATTAATAAGGTTTACGTGGTTTGATGTCGAACTGTGTGCATGTGTCTCACTGGAGTAGTAATGCATAGTGTAAATAAGAAAAAAGCCAAGGTAGGGAATTAACTTTTAGTGCAAAAAGCCATAGCTCAGACTTTCTCAGACAGAAAATTTAGCTGTCCCATCCACCACCCCGATTGCTGACACATGCATTACTTTAAACACATGTTCTTGGGATTTCGATAGATGTAAGAGGGAAAACTAACTATATCCAAAGACTTCAAATAATATAAAAATGATCAGAATGAAATTGTTGTGTAAACCAGAAGTCCCAGGAATGGAAAACTCAAGGACTAGTGGTAGAATACCACACTTTTTTCTTCCCTGACGCCAGTTTGAGTCAAGCCCAGACAAGCAGTAATCTTTTAGCGGCCTTCTGTGAAATTAATTGATGATCTTCAAACAATTACTAAGTATCCACATCACAAACCCCATAATCACATATTATACTAGTTGGCACTGTTTGTCCTCAGTCATAGCAGAGAGGCTAAGGACTGAATGACACCTATATGATAGTGTGATGGATGGTTTAGAAATACTGATGGATTAGATATATGGATAACTACTCACTCTTCCTAAAGAAGATGGGAGAGATTCCAGAGGATTGGAAAAGGGCAAATCTAGTGCCCATCCATAAAAAGGGAAATAAGGACAACCTATGGAATTACAGACCAGTCAGTTTAACTTCAGTACTTGGAGAGAGAACAGAGCAAATAATTAAGCAATCAATCTGCAAATACCTAGAAGATAATAAGGTAATAAGTAAGAGTCAGCATGGATTTGTCAAGGAACAAATCATGTCAAACCAACCTACTAGCTTTCTTTTGATAGGGCAACAAGCAGTGGTGTAACCAGGTTATACCAGCAAGGGGAGCCAAAAAAAAAAAAAAGGGGTGCCAATGCAGCGGGGGGGGAAGAACCCGCTGAAGACTGAAGCACTTGCCACCGAAGATCCAGAGCGGCTGAAGGACCCACCGCCAAATTGCCGCCGAAGACCCAGAGCGGCTGAAGGACCTGCCCCGAGGACCTGGAGCAGCTGAAGGACCCACTGCCAAATTGCTGCCGAAGATCCGAAGCGGCTGGGGTGAGTGTAAAAAATTAAAAAGGTGCCACTTTTGGGGACTGTGCTCAGTGGGGAGCGGCTGCTCTCCCTGCTCTCCACCCCCGCTACGCTACTGGCAACAAGCCTTGTGGATAGGGGGCAAGCGGTAGATTTGATATATTTTGACTTTGATACTGTCCTGCATAATCTTCTCATAAACAAACTTCGGAAATGCAACCTAGATGGAGCTACTTTAAGGTGCATGCATAACTGGTTGGAAGACTGTTCCCAGAGAGTAGGTCTCAGTGGTTCACGGTCACGCTGGAAGGGCATATTGAGTAGGGTCCCGCAGGGATTAGTTCTTGGTCTGGTTCTGTTCAATATCTTCATCAACGATTTAGATAATGGTATAGAGAGTACACTTGTAAAGTTTGCGGACAATACCAAGTTGGGAGGGATTGCAAGTGGTTTGGCGGATAGGATTAAAATTCAAAGTGATCTGGACAAACTGGAGAAATGGTCTGAAGAAAATAGGATGAAATTCAGTAAGGACAAATGCAAAGTACTCCATTTAGGCAGGAACAAACAATTGCACACATACAAAATGGGAAATGACTGGCTAGGACGAGTACTGCAAAAAGGAATCTCGGGGTCATAGTAGATCACAAGCTAAATATGAATAGTCAACTCGTGTAACACTGTTATGGGGGGGGGAGCAAACATTCTGGAATGTATTAGCAGGAGTGTTGTAAGCAAGACATGAGAAGTAATTCTTCTGCTCTACTCCATACTGTTTAGGCCTCAACTGGAGTATTGTGTCCAGTTCTGGGCACCGCATTTCAGGAAAGACATGGAAAATTGGAGAAAGTCCAGAGGAGAGCAACAAAAATGATTAAAGGTCTAGAAAACATGACCTATGAGGGAAGATTAAAAAAATTGAGTTTAGTCTGGAGAAGAAAAGACTGAGAGGGAACATTACTTTTCAAGTATGTAAAACGTTGTTACAAGGAGGAGGGTGAAAAAATATATCCTCCTTAACCTCTGAGGATAGGACAAGAAGCAATGGGCTTAAATTGCAGCAAGGGCGGTTTAGGTTGGACTGAACAGTATATTGAAGTCTGCAAAACACTTTCAGGTCTCGGTATGAATGAGGGAACAGATTTTAAATTCTGTATTCCTTATAACTGAATTTTTCAATTAATCTTTTCCCTGTAATTTTATTTCTATTGCAAAGCAATCTTTGTTTCTGAAAGCTTTGAACAAAAAAAAGTGTCATGAAGTACCTTCCTTATGTTGTGAAGTGTGTTCAAATTAGTGGGAAGTCTAGTTTTCTTTGACTACCTTGCATCTTTTTTTGTCTGTCTCAAATGGATCAGTTTTTTTATCACATAAGGTCATACCCTACACTCGGTCTATGTTTGTGTCTCTCATTAACATTTTTCTGCTCTAAGACTGAGAGTAAAAATTCCCCTTAAACATTTTCATCATGCTTATTTAAGAATCACTTGTAGGGTTCATGAATCCATTTTTGGAAGCTGAGAACTACAATGGGAGAATCAAAACATTCATCATTGTTCACTTAAACAACTAACCTATGTTAAATATGGATTTAATAGATATCAGCTCTTTATATAGCTGGCTTCTCTGTCTAACTTTATGAAGTCTCTTTGATTAGATATCTTTAAACAGGAATTCTAGCTTGTCATAACAATATTCTAACTTGAACACACACTGCATAATGGGATGGGTTATATTTCTCAGATCCCAGTCCACTGAATAGGTTCTCGGTAGCAGCCATCCATCAGTGGCAATTTTCAGGTCCCTGCCCAAGTGTAGGTACAGCTGTTTCCCAGTACAGTAAAAAAAGTAACACAGAAGCCATTGATACATTTACATATGAATATTCTATTTATCAAACTGTAAAGGATTAACATTACGCTTAACTGTCGTACTTATCAAATTAAACTGATGTCCCAAGGGAGGCAGAAAGATATTTAGTGTGCACCTTGCATGTTGTATCCATCTAAACTTTCTTGTACAAATTCTGTAATTTCTGTTTTTCATTTGAGACAGGTCTGTTGTGAACTGTGTTGGTTGGACTTTAGGGCTTCTTAAAAGTCTGCCAGCAGGCAATAGCAGAGTCATTTGCAAAGAAGAGTGGTTGTAAATCATGCCAGATTTCCACTATCAGTTTATTCGGCATAGATTTAAAGTTCAGTACTTACTGTCATTACAATAATCAAAATTAAGATGTATTTAAAGAATAACTAAAATATTTTCTGCACCTCTAATATGCCAGTTTGAATCTGCTGGACCATTTGCTGTCATCACACTGATGACAAGTTGAAGTAACAACCTGGCAATTCTTACGAATTTGTCTTAAGCGACAAGAATTCCAGATTGCACTGTTTTCTCCATGTATATAGCTAATCCTTTTTGAATCCTACTAAGTCAGTGGCTTTCAAATTTTTTGAGCTCAGCACCCCCCCCCCCCCCGCCTTGAGTTACAACTTTTGGTTGTCTCCCCCGACCCAAACAAAAAGAGGGGAGTTGGGGTGGATGTGGCACTCCCTTGTCGAGCCCTACCATGTGGGGCTGAAGACTGAGCTTCCTGGCATCACTGCTTTTCCTCCTGACTGTTCCTCCACGCCCCCCTGGGGGGGCATGCCCCACAGTTTGAAAACCTCTGTGCTAAGCTCTTGGCTTCAGTAGTATCTTGTGATGATGAGTTTCACAGGCTAACACTGTTATGGAGGGAAAGGGTTTCCCTTTTAATCCATCTTTAAATTGCTGCCTTTCCATTTCCCTTGTTCTTTGTTGAGAGTGGATATGGGCTGGGTTAGATGAACAGTTAGTGCATGGCAAGCTGGGGTGTAAAGCCACAGCACATTTGTGTGCCATGTGCTAACTGTTCATCTAGACGAGCTCTAAGTACTGTAAGAGAACCTGGTCTACCTTCTCTATACAATGCATTAGTTTGCATATCACTACCATGTCTGCCTTGCTGTGTGGTCAGTCCCCAGCAGCAGCTCCAGATACTTTGGTCCAAAGAGGATATATGTTTTATTCAGCACGAACCAGATGGCTTGAATACAGGGAAGGAAGAACAAGAAATATCTACTCTGACAGTCAGGTTAACATATGGGTTATATTCCTGCTGCTTTTCCCAGAACTTTCAACTGCTGATTGACACATTCTCTGATATACCTGTTGTCTCTGAGCTGTTCACCTCCCATTAGTTCTGACAAACCTATTTTGATTGCATAAACCTCGGTGGAAAATGTAGGAAAACCCTGAGTCCATCTTTCTCAGAGGGAGAGGTAATCTTGCTTGACCTGGTTTCTCTAATAGTAAAATGTCTTAGAGGCATAGTACCAGCTAGCCCTTCAATTCTCCTTCCTCCAAACTGAAACAGATTTGTTATTGTGGCTAATAATAACTACTTTGTAATTCTATGGAAGGCTTCCAGTCTACCCTGACACCAAAGGTCAGGCCTTCTACCTTACTTTAGTCCTCTGATCACTTTCTGAAAATGTTAATCTCAACCCCCTCGAAAGCTACGAAGGGAGACTGTTAGCCAGACCCTTTCTCTTCCTACTGTCTTATTCCCTGTTGTTTGGTATGCTGACAAGCCTCCTTCTCCTTCACTAACTCAGTTGATGACATGGATGCATATTTCTCCCTACCAAAGAAAAATCCCAGAGGAAGGGCTTGATGCCTCTTGACACTATCAGATAGTGCTTAATGACCTATCTTGTTCCCATCTGCTACTTAACTCTAGCCCATTGCTACTTTTGCCAGCTTCCCACCCCTAGGCCCCATGTCCTCTGAGGCGGATGACCCTTAAATTACTCTTCTTTGTTGCGATAGTTTCTGTGAAGAGGGTCAGACAGTTGGCGAGCACCCTGTCTACATCCTTACACCAATCTGCCCCAGTCTCCCGCAACAATTAGGTTGGTTCAAGAACTAAAATGGCCTCTTGCTTTCACTCGAATCAGAATATGAAATTACTTAGTTCTCCTTTCCCCTTCTAGTGACAAAGAATGTACCTAAAATTCTACCTGTAAAGGATAAAGAACTTTAGGTCTCCTGACCCATTGTTAATTCCGTGGAAGGAGCTAAAGTGTATATAAATCAAACTTAAAATTAAAAGTGCTGTTCTGCTGAAGGGGTCAGGTGTCCTTTCAATGTACAAACTGTCCTCTTTCAGATTCATAATTAAAACCTTCTGGGCCAAAAGCTGCACAGAACGTATGGGGTGGAAGGGCAGAGGGAGAGGGGACAGAATTAAGATAGTTCAGGTGATCTGTATGGTTGTGTTTTCTGACTTTCTCCAAGTGTCACGATAACTTTGAATATCAAGGTATTATAAAACATGATTGGACTTTTTAATTAGTTTTTTTGGGGGGTTGTTTCTTTTTAGAAAGAAACTACAGAGTTCAAAAGTGTTCAATTAGTTCTTAACTATCTATAGATATTTTCAGCCATAACATTATCTTAACTCAGTTTTTTTTGTTTGCCTGAAAATTTCCTCAGCTTTATTAAAATGTTTATATATAGGGAAGTTCATTTTAGCAATTACTATGGATAGATGCTAAATTAAGCCGTTTGGGTTATGTTAGCTATTGTTATGTATCAAATAATTTTGCTTCCTTTTAAAAAAAAGTAATGTTCAGAACATGTAGCACAAAGGTTTGTCTGACACAGAATTCAAATAGTATTTCACTACTAATCATTGCTCAGCCAGAATCATCTTCATTCATAAATATCTTCTGTTTCGTCTGGTAGATTAGTATTGTATGAGGCAAAGCATTCTAAGATTTCCTGAGCTCCAGGAGCGTCTTATGTAATTATGCCCTTTTATTGATGCTTTTTGAATTTTTTTTTAAAAGATTCTATGTAGATTATAAATTGAAAGCTAAAATCAAGATTACTGTTACGTAGTTTTCTACCTGCCTCCTCCACCCAGATTAATGTTGTTTATTTTTCATATACATAGGTGCTCATCACTGTAGTACCTGAATAACTCGCAACACGCTTCTGAGACAAGGAAGAATCCCCATTTGATAGGGAAACTGAGGCAGAGTATACACCCCCAGTTTAATAAAACATTTTTAAGCAAGTGCTTAAGTGAGTCTCTGGTTTAAGTACATGCTCAAAGTTAAGGATGTGCTTACGTGCTTCGTTGAACAGACAGAGACTGCTGAATCAGGGCCTACGTCACTTGCTCCAGCTCATGGGGTGAGTCTGTGGTAGAGTCAGGAATACAATATACTTTTCCTGATTCTTAGTGCTATGACTTAATTTTCCATTATGCACAATCACAGGGCTGTAGCTTAGCACAGTGGTTCTCAACCAGGGGTACACAGAGGTCTTCCAGGGGGTACATCAACTTATCTAGATATTTGCCTAGTTTTACAACTGGCTACATAAAAAGCACTAGCAAATTCAGTACAAACTCAGCCCTGGTCTACACTACAGGACTAAATAAAAAAAGGACTCCTTGGATTTTGTGTCAACCTCCTTGTTCCTCGCTATTCTATGTACTGTTTTATGTTCTTTCAATATATATGAACCTTATCAAATAAGATACTGAGATGATAAAATTCCAGTGGCAGAGGAGATCAGTTCCAGGGATCAGAAAGAAATAGTAAAGAAACCAATAGAGGTCAGTCTCCTCTCCCTCCCTCCGTGAAAGCAATGGCAGACAATCGTTTTGCACCTTTTTTTCTGGGTTACCCAGGCAGATGACATAGCACGGCAAGCATGGAGCCCGCTCAGCTCACCACTGCTGTTGTGAACATTGTAAACACCTTGCACGTTATTCTGCAGTATGTGCAGAACCTGGCTAGGAGACACAAGCACGAGGATGAAAAATTTCATTTTTTATTAAAAAAAAAAAAAAAGTTTAGCGTTTCAAGCTAAAATTTTTGTTTTTTTTCTCCCCTTTCTCCCGTGTTTACATCTCCTCCTTTTCTCAGGTTATAACCTCTTATTGATATATTTTGATTGGTTAGAACTCACAGTATTGCACTGGAAACAAGGGGGTGGAGAAGGAAACAAGGGAGAGAAAGTGGTGGGGGGAAAAACGGGGGGGAGATTATTTTAGAGAGGGGAAGAAAGGAGGTGAGAAGCAAACTTAAAAACTTTACATTAAAAACAAAATTTTTCAGTTTTCAATAAAACAAAAACAATGAAATTTTTCAATTGGAAACAAATTTTTCACTTCATTCATTTTGAATTTTTTCATTATAAAAAATGAAAACATTCACCAAAAAAAAAAAACAAATATGAAATTTGTTTCTTTCAAAAATGTAAAATACTGTATTGAAATACTGTTTTTTACTAGCTCTGCATACCACAAAACAATGCCCCTGCTCCCAAGAGCTGGTAACAGCACTGAATGATTCTTGCTCTGAAGAGTTCTCAAGTTTCTCTGCAGATAAAATCAGTTGGGTTTAGGCCAAGATGTCTGCTTCCATGGTTGCAGTATCATGTATGGAGAAGGAGGAGAAAACCAGCTTTCTCTCCTTGAATTTCAGATGGTGTCACTCCCTGAGACATGAGGAGCTAGAATTGCTAGAGCTATGACCTCTGTGTTAGAATGTGTTTTCTTTGGCTAGAGAAATCTAGCAGGAAGATGTTGAGGATGTTTTTAGAGTTGACTGTCCTCTCTTTGGAAGGCAAGTTGCCTGGTATAAGTGATTACTGGACCCCCACATAAGAAACCATATAGGAACTGACAAACTCTCCAGTTGTCTCAGTGTCTAAAATTTACCATATTTAGGAAAGATTATTGAGAAGATTGTGGTGAGGTAGCTATAGCAATATCTGCATTCCTCAGATGGTTTCAATCCTTTTTGGTTTGAGGTTTGGCCTTTTTATGGTACGGAGATTGCACTAGTTAATTATCTCCTTCTGGCAATATATGATATCAGTTCTGATTCTTTTAGATCTGTCCTTTGATTCCATTGACTGTGGATGTTGTGGACCTGCCTGTGGAGCCCTGCATGGATTGACGATCAATTCTTTTTATGAGGAGATGCTGGGGAAATTGCTCATCTGTCCCAAAGGCACTTTGTAACATTTCCGTTCTTTGGGCCCTTCTCTTCTGCATGAGGAGAAACAAATGGAAGAGATGGCAGAGATTATTTTAGTGCTCCAGTTGGGGGAGTGTGCCAATTGTTCATTTTGCTGGATCACAACTCGGGTGTCACATCTGCTGAATCTCTGTGTCTGGATGGCCAGCTAACAGTAGTTGTCAAGATTTTTTGGGGGGATGGTTGTTTTTCCCCATTTGCACATGGGTAAGAGGAAACAATCTTTTTATTAAAGTTGTGGGTTCCCTACAGTTATGTACATGTCATTTCCTTGAGACTGGATTGCCGTAATGTGGTCTACATAGGGCTACATGTGTTCAGAACATTCAGCCTGTGCACAATACAGTTCTTAATGTTGCTTCACACCACTAGCACAGTATATGTGCCCTCAGATCAGCACTGCCTTCTGATTGCTTGCCTTGGCTTCCAAGGCACTCACTGGAGCAACACGTAAATACTTTTAAAAATCTGAGCCTCAGATACTATGATGATGATGGCAATATAAGTATCTAAATAGGTGCTTTGCAAATGCATTTAGAGGTGTTAGTTTTGACTTATAAGGCCATAAGATGTTTTGGTTCTGGATAACACCACCTCTCTCCTTGTGTGGTACAAAGCCATTTGATATTGGCGGGGGTCATTGAGCTAACTGCTGCCTGGTTTAAATGGGAGAGGGCTGGTGATGGGGCATTTTAGTGATAGGACCTTTACTCTGGGACTTGCTCCCCTTTGATGTGACAGCTCCCGCAGCTGTATTCCATTAGGATAAGTTGCAATGCCTGTCTATTTCCCCAGGTTTTGCAGAAGGGTATATTTGATTTAGCGAGTGGTTATTGAGAGTCCTGATCCTTCAGTTAAGAAGGTTCAACCTCTTTCTTACATCAGTGTATTTGATAAGATTTGTAATTGTTTTGACTGTCATCTATCTCATTTTTCTATCTAATTAGTCTAAGGTATTTCTAGGGTATCCATTGCAATAGTATGTTGGTATCTGGCTGTCTAACCATATGGTTAAGGGGCAAAGGTTTCATTACTCTAAATGAGCTGGAGTCAAATCAAGGCCATCCCTTGTGCCAGTGCAGGATGGGCAGCTTAGCAGAGCCCACATTTTGTTCCCCATTCCTCAAAAACTCATCTAATTCATACTGTGCAGGTCATCCAGAGCCACAGAGGAGTGTGCCATGGCAGGGTGTAGATTTAAGGGAATGGTCTATATGTTAAGTGGTCTACCTATGGCATTTTGGAGGCAAAAGCAAAGAGGGCTGAATTTGGCCCCTTAAACCTGTGTCTCCATCCTCCTACCTTCTTCCCAGCAGTTGTTGGGTAGCGCTGTATTCATAAGAAGCAGTGTAGTCTAATCACTAAAGCACTGGCCTCATAGTCAGAGACTTGGGTTCTAAGCCTAGTTCCTGACACTGATTTGTTTTGACTTCAAGCATATCACAAAGCCTTTCTATATCTCTTTCTCCATGTGTAAAATAAGGATAATATGCCTTGCAGGAGTAATGTGAGGCTTAGTCACTTAATGTTTCTGAAACAGTTTGAGGAAAAATGCTGTCTAACTATTTTTGTTATTCATTACACTATGCATTCGCTGAAGAATATGAAATAACTCGAGTGAAATCCTGGCCCCATGGAGGTGAATGACAAAATTCCTACTGGCTTTCATGGGATGAGGATTTCGCTCCACATGCTCATTACCAACCTGGTGTTTGCCAATCCAGGGAAGTGGTGTAATCGTCTTTTATTCTTTTCTAGATCATGTTGTGACATTACGCCCCATAGTCTTCATAAAAATATTGTTATGATATGAATATGGGATAACTAAGTTATGTTTTATGCAAGATGGGTCATGTGAGGTATTCTTGGAAAGGTTATATTTACTGAATGTAATTACCCAATTTGTATGGATGTATCACTCCTGTATCTGAAGTTAGGAATATTGACTATGTAACAATTACAACTGTGTGTACTTGGGGAATGCCCACCAGCTAGTATGCAGTCAGCCTGGATGAGCCATTAGGAAGGCCAATAGGACTTTGAAGATACTAATCTCCCTCCTTCCTGAGAAGTTTCCTAGGATGCTGCGTTGAAACTGCAGGGTCATGTGATCATGTTACCTGGTACAGGATATCATCTTGAAATGCTGATACTTTTCCATGGGAACGCGATGGGGGTCAAAAATGGGGAACAAAGGATTCCCATCCTAGGCAAATCCTATTTAAGGCTGGGGAGTGAGTTAATCTGGGCTCTTCTCCACTGCCTCCCCGCCCAAGAAGGAAGACTGCTGAAAACACCTGAAGAAACAAATGAACTAAGCTGTGAGGAGGGAGCAGCAGGGGCTAAGCTTAGGCGAGAAAGGTCAGTCTGTAAAAAGAATCCCTGGAGATTTATGCTGTAAGCAGTGCAGTTTACCTTCAAGAAACTCTGTAACCTGCTTGAAACAACATTTAGGGTGAGAAGTTATTTGTAGTCAGTAAAAAAATTTACCTTTTGTAGTTAATAAACTTGTTTTTGTTTATTCTAAAACACAGTTTGTGCAATTCATAACTGGGGGGAGGGAGGGAAAATTGTGCATATCTTCCTCCACATTGAGGGAGGGAGTGAATTTCATGAGCTTACACTGTATACAGGGCCGTCCTTACGTATATGTGTATGCTGCGTATGCCTACCATGAAATTTGGGGCACCATCAGCCCCAGCGACCAGCCCTATCCCTCGGCTGGCCCCCCCTGCAAGGGGCAGGGCCCTCCCTAGGGGGGTGTGGGGCCCCGGACAACTCCCTCTGCCCTGCCTTTTATCCTTCCCCCCTGCCCCGCCCCAATTCTACTTCTTCCCCCAGCGACCCCGCACTCACCGGCGGGAAGTGGAGGGCACCCAAATGGCTAGGGACGGCCCTGTCTGTATTGATCTCTATATAGCACAAGACAATATAATTTTGGGTTTACACTCCAGAGGGTGTGTGCACCAGAGTGCTAGGCAATTCCCCCAGCTGAATCTTCCCACACAGCTGATTGCAGACTGTGTGGTTCTACAGCTGGGCATGCCCCTACCTCTGTGTGCGCACAGCAGGACAGGGTGAGGGAGCCCAGGCTGGTTGAACGGGTGGGTTTAGTGGGAGTCTCAAAGGGTTGTTCCATCATATGTGAAATCTGAATGTTTCCAAATGGAAGAAAAAAAAAAAAAGAGTGCTCTGAGTACATCCATACAAAAGGATGATGCTTTCATACTTTTAAATAGCATACCACATGCATCTTAAATCCTTCTATATTTTTTTCTCCTCTTTAGTATGTATTTGTTTCTATCATCTGTTCTCTACTTTTCTGTGAGAGAGCATGAAGCAAATAAGTGAACTCCATTATACTGTTAAAATAGCGAAGTTTAAAAAAAGTAGGTCATTGTGTAGGTCTCCTTAATACTAGAAAAGAATCATGCTCTCTCTGTCTTATAATTTTTTACATTCTTCATTCGTGGGCCAGGTTGTGATGCTCTTACTTTTTCCACAAGAAGTACCCTTCACTTCAAAGTGGTGTCTAATGTGCTGTTCATCACATGTAAAGGTATGACAGTCTGGCCTTTGGTGATCTTTTTAGTTCTCTAATACTTCATGTTTCATACCCTGCATACAACCATTTCTTCCTCCCTTTGCTTATGTTGGCCTTGTGTTATTACACCTAGCTTAGATGTTACTGCTCACAGAACTCCTCCGCATACATGAACTGATCTTTCAAAATCACATGGCACAGAAGTGCATGCAACAGCAAATATCACACTAATATTGCAATCTATCCCTGCCCTGGGCCCCCTCCTAAGGCTTCTGCTTTAGCAGCCAGTGTGAATCAGCTTGAATGTTAGCCTCACTTAAAATCCAGCCCCTTCCAGCAGACAAGCACACCTACAGCCACCTAGCAATTTGCCAGGAAGTGATCTCATCACTCATCAAATCCAGCTCATCATCATTATCCAGATTAGTAATCTGTGAATGGAGATTGTTCAGTTATAAGGCTCTCAGTTAGGATTTTAAAAATAATTGTAATTCCGGGAACTGTATGAACTATAAATAGATTATCATGTTTTATAATCCAAAAGAACAGGATCAGTGAGGTAGGTGGAGTGGCCTTGTCAGGGATGACTTGTTCTTCCCTTCACCCCTCCCCTCTTTTTTTTGTTTTTTTTTTTTTTTTAAATAGCAACAGGAAGGAAAATGGAAAAGGGGTTGATCAGGTTTTGTGTCATTATCCTGTAATTTGGGGCTCTGGTACAAAGAAAAACTATACATTCTATTCAAATGGGGAGAAAGTATTTATAGTGGCAATTAAATACATTTCACATTAGGAACACTGTCCCTGCAGCAGTTTGCATATCCCACTCTATGGTATTTTCACTAAGAAATTACACATCCTGACTTTTCCCTTTCTCCTCTCTGTAGATCATCAATTCAGTGGTACTGCTGATCCTGCTGAGTGCCCTGACTGATCCCGACCAGTACCACTTACCAAGTGCTGAATTAGGGGGCGAATTTGAATTTATGGATGATGCCAGTAAGTATATAGCATTTAATTATCAGTGTTTCATTTCTGTTTCTGAAGCAGCAGTATTTTTTAGGCAGTCTGGTAATGATTATGTCTCCTAAATATTGCTTCACTACATTATCCTAGAATTTTGACTTTTATGGCAAAAGGCATATCTACGGCACAAAACCACCACCACACTGGAACTGATTGTGCACTTTTTCAGTAGTCTCATCCAATTGCCTGTTAACTGAATGGGTACAGAGACCAACTACCCCTTCACATCTAGCAGAGATCCCTCCAGAATAGTGGGGTGGCCTATTGGCAAAGTGTTTGGAAAGGCCTGCACTACCATTGGCTGTGATGTAGCCACTCTGAGGTGAACAGAGAGAGGACTAGAGTCAATTGCGATGCAAATCAACATGTTCATTAGCACTAAAAAAAAAAAATGGAGTAAATAAGGATATGAATGGTATTGGTTCTGAAATAATTATATTTATAATACATTTGCATGGAGCTACAGAAACGGGAGTCCTTGTCTTTTCTCAGAAACTTTCAGTATCTCTCTCATGGCTAATAAATGGCACTAAAATCATTGATTAATAGTAACATAGGGCTGCCTCTTTCTCCCACTAAAGGCTACAGCAAAACTTTCATTGAATTCAGATCCTGTAGGGACTGGGGTATGGGTGGTCATCCTAATGGTTAGAGTCAGGAGCCTGGGATCGCATTCAGGGTCAGGAGCACATCAAAGATTAGAGCTGGAGGCAGAGGTAGGGAGTAGGAACAGGGACCTGGAGCAAGGCAGGAAAGCAGAACAGACGGGTCTGGGATAAGGAGGACAGGAACAGACTGGGAGGCAGGAAGCCAGGGCTCTGGAGGCAGGAAAGGTCCATAGTAGTAGCCAGCCAAGGAATCCTCTAGTTGTTCAGACAACTTCCTGTGACTTTCTGGTTTAAGTAGAGCTTCTCAGCTAAGTGGTGGGGCTGGACATCTTCCCCAATCAGGAGCTTCGTGGGGGGGCCATTTGCAAGCTAGAGCTTTGCTGGCCCCCTTCCCCAGCCATTCAAGTGAGCTGCTGAGTGGTGGCCATGGTCTGAGTACTGCCTGGGGACCTGTGGGCCTGGGTTTGAGGCCCATGATCCCTCATATCACCACCTCCCCAGGGCACCCTTTGGGCAGTAGTGGGCTAGGTATTCCATGGTGGCTTTCATGAAAGGCGTTTACCAGGTCAGCAACGTGGACATTCTCTGCCAGTTCCCAGGAGTGTTCTTCAGGACTGTAGCCTTCCCAATTCACAAGATACCAGAGTCTATACCATCTGATTCTGGCATCAAGGATTTCATGGACAATATACTCATCATGGTCTTGAACATGGTGGGAGTGGGAGGGAATGGGTCCTGAGTGCAGGACTTCAGGAGTGATATATCAACAACTGGGTGTATGCAGAGAGAACGGGGTGAGTAGAATTCAAAAGTGATTGGGCTAATTTGCCAGCAAACTCAGTAGGAGCCAAGGAACTGGTAGTCCAATTCATGAGATGGCCTGTTCACATGTAGGTTTTTTGTTGAGAGCCATACCTACGGTCGTCGATAGTCTGCATATGCTTTGTAGCTCTTCTTGGCATCCTCCAAGTAAACTTTTAGGTCATCTTGGGTTTGATGCATCTGTTGTATCCAGTCCAGGGCTGGTGGGTTGAGGGAAGTGGTGGGTAACTCTGGGGAAAACCAAGGTGGAACCCATAGTTCAAGAGAAAAGGGTTTTGCACTGTAGAGGCATGTTGTGTGTTATTGTATGCAAACTCTGCCTGATATAGAAGCAAAAATCCGTTGTTCTGGTGGAAGTTTATGTAGCATCGATGTTAGCACTCCAGGATCTTCTTGGTTCTCTCCCCATGACAGTTTGTCTGAGGGTGATAGGTGAAGGAGAGGCAGAAGCAGATGCCCAACATCCAGAGAGCTTCTTTCCAAGAGCAGGAGATAAATTGTGCACCATGGTCGGAAACTATTTACTCTGGAAGGCCATAGTGGTGGACAACTTCGTCCACCCAATGCCAGGGAATTTCTTGAGATGAGGGTAGTCCTGTACAGCGGAAGATGTGTGCCATCTTTGTGAGGTGGTTGTGAACCCATTGGACTTGGGTAGTTCTTCTACAAAATCTAAGGTGATGACTGGCCAAGGGCCAGATGGAGTCTAAAGGGAACACAGGAGTCCAAGGGATTTATTGTGCGATGCCTTGGAGCGGGCACATACATTGCAAGAGGCCACGTAGGCCTGAACTGTAGCCTGCATGCGAGGCCACCGAAGACGCAAGAGACAATGGACTGAGTTTTAAAGGAGCCAAAATGTCTTGCCAGGGAGAGATGGGGGTGGGTCATGGCATACTTGTAGGGTTGTAGTCCTTGGAGGCCCGGGGATGAACATATATATACCTTTTATGTAAGTTACCCCATCTTGGACATTCGGGTTTCCTATTATGGCTTCCTGTTTGACTAGAGGGATTCTGTGTTCTGATACTGATTGTGTAATGGTGAACAGATCTTGGCAGGGAGCCACACTCATAAAGTTATGAGGCTTAAGGATACAAACGTTTTCAGTCGTTAGGTTTAGAGTCCTTTAGGCCAATGTAATATTTACCCTTCCTGGACAAAGCATTAGCTTTGCTATTTTTGGTTCTTTGAGGACAGGCGATTGTGAAACCAAAGAGCAAAAAGAATAAGGCCCATTGAAATTGTGGCTGGCTAAGGGCCGTGGCTGTACACAGATATTTAAGGTTCTTATTGGTGTACACCTGGACAGGATACTGGGACCCTTGAGACTGTGGCAACAAGGTGGTCTTAATTTGTTCTTCAGGTGGGTATTTCCTGGAAGAGAAGGCACACAAATGTAGCAGTTGTTGAGTACCATGCCTTGGGGATAGCACTCTGATTGCCAAGTTGGAAGTCTCCACTTTAGTGATGAAGACATGTGAGATGTTGGGGTGGACCAATATGGAAATGGTGGAAAATGTGAGTTTTAATTGCTTGAAGGCCTGCTATGCCTTGGGAGAGCAGAGGAACTTGGAGGTTTTGTGGAGCATGGCAGCAAAAGGGGCAATGTGCTCCAAGAATGTTGGGATAAACCACCGATGGAAGTTTGCGAACCTCAGAAAACTTAGTTTACAAACATTCCGTGACGCCACCTACTCAAGGACTGCCTTTACCTTGCACAGGTCCATTTCGATACCAGCATGAGATAGGATGAACCCTAGGAATTCTATGGAGGACTAATCAAAGGCACATTTTTCTAGCTTAGCATAGAGGCCTTGTTGGCATAGCTGCTTCAGGATGGAATGGATGTGCATGTTTTGTTCGGCACTGTCTGAAAAAATAAGTACATCATCCACTTATGCTACCATGTATTGGTCCAGAATGTCCCAGAATACTTCATTAACAAAATACTGGAATGTTGTGGGTACATTCATCAAACCAAATGGCGTCATGAGATATTTGAAGTGACCATAATATGTTTGAAAGGCAGTCTTCCATTTGTCTCCAGCTCTAACACGTACTAAGTTGTATGCCCTCTGGAGGTCTAGTTTTGTGGATACCCAGATGGCGCTCATGTGGTCCATTGGCTCAGAGATTAGTGATAATGGGTCTCTGTTTCTGTTAGTGCCCTGATATAGGGTCCGATGGTCCACATGTAGTCCGAGGCTTCCATTCTTTTATAACAAGGAAGACTGGCGCCTCCACAGGCAAAGGGAATTTATGAATAAAGTCCTGGGCTAGGTTCTCCTGAAAGTAGCTGTGCAGCTCGGCTGGTTCAGGCTCTGACATGGCGTATATCCACTCAAACGGAGTGTTGACCCCTGGTTATAGCTCGATTGGGCAATCATAGTCCCTGTGCAGAGACAAGGTGTTTGTGGGGTTTTTTTCAAAGACATTTTTAGTTGGTATTTTGATGGAAGTCAAGGACCAGAATTAGCAGGCAGCTCTGCTGAGCTAGCTACCCTGTGAGACCCCTGGGGGCAAGCAGTGCTGGGGACAGAATTCTGAGAGAAATTCAATTTTTAGTTTGCATCAGCCAATAAGGGGGTTGTGGCAGGCCAACCACAGGATACCCAGGATCAGAGGGAAGTGCGGGGAATGGCTGGCACTGAACTGTAGGGTCATTTGATGCCCTTGGATAGTAACTTTGAGAGGAACAGTTTCTGTGACCACTGGCCTGGAAGATAAAAGTGGCTCATTGATACTTTCTACCAGGTCTGGAATGGCCTTGGGCCACAAAGGAATCTGTAGTGCCCAGGCTGTCTCTGCATCGTTAAAGTTGTCTGCTGCATGAGAGTTGGTAAAGGTCTGCTGCAGAGGGAATGATTGGCGAGGCTCCAGGATTCATAACTTGACTGGTACTTGTAGGTGCAGTGCCAGTCGACAGGAGCCAGCGTGTGCTCCCATGGGGACCTCAGTTCGGGTTTCAGGGGGATACTCTGTCAGGATGCCCAGGCTAGCCCCCTTCACCAGCCGTGGGCTGTTTCCTGGGTTCCTTGTGGGGCAACTGGAGATAGCATGGCCCAGCTCCCCATAACAGTCACACACATTAAGGCTTTGCCAGCACGCTCTCTCTTCAGGGGCGAGTTGCTGGTGGGTCAGGTCTGTCTGCATTGGCTCAGCTGGTGAAGCAGAATCCAATAGCAGGAGGTACAGTTGCGACACCCCTCTCTTCTTCCTGTCATTCATGTAGGCGATTTTCAATATGGATTACAAGATCTGTGAAGATATCCAGACCCGCTAGGGTCCCAACTAGGGCAAGTTCATCCTTAACCTTGTCCTGTAAGCTCCATCAAAACTAACAAAACTAGGCCCCCTCATTCCATTCCATGTCCAATCTGAGCTGCTGGAAGTGAGCTATGTAGAAGGTGTCTATGCCCTACCCCTGTGGAGTTTCCACAGGGTGGCTTCAGTGGGGGGGCGTGGTTGGGGTTGTTGAAGACTGTGGATATTGCCCCCTGGAAGGCATCCTAGTTAGATAGAACTGGACTGTTGGCCTCCAACAGGAGAGAGGCCCAGTTCAAGAACTCCCCTGTCAGCAGGCTGACTACCAAGCCTAACTTGGTACAGCCAGGAGCATACAATTGTGGTTGAAGCAAGAACAAGAACTGGCATGGTTTCATGAAGCTACATTTGAAGTGGCTGCCATCAGAATGCTTTGGCAAAGGGATAGCAGGTCCCAGCTCAGGTGACAGCACAGCCAGACAGGCTCACAGCGTTTTCTATGTGACATTGATGGTCTTGCTCCCACAATGCCTGATCCCCAATGGCCAGCTGCACGTTCTGCACCTGCGGTGCTCTGTTATCTGCCTT
Source organism: Malaclemys terrapin pileata (assembly GCF_027887155.1). NCBI lineage: Eukaryota > Metazoa > Chordata > Testudines > Emydidae > Malaclemys > Malaclemys terrapin. Next base: position 40,566,561 of record NC_071506.1, on the reverse strand, counting down.
CACATGCAGGGTATTTCAAAGTCCACCAGGTCCAACCTCTGGTGGGCTGACTTAGAAGTTGATTGTGGTCTGAGGAAGCTGTAGGGACTGGATGTGGGTGGTCATGCCTAATGGCTAGAGTCCAGCACCTGGGACCAGAGCTGGGGTCAGAGTCAGGTGCCAAGCCAACGATCAGAGCTAGAGACAGAGTTAGATGCCAAGCCAGGGCACAGAAACAGGGACCGGAAGTGTGGCAGGAAAGCAGGAACCAGGAATAGACAGGAGTCTGGGATAAGGACGACAGGAACCAGGCACAGGCAGAAAGGCAGGACTCTGAGTCTGGCAAATAGGCAGGGTCTGTAGTAGCAACCAGCCAAGGATTCCTCTAGTTGTTCAGACAACTTCACCTGTGACTCTTTCTGGTTTAAGTAGAGCTTCCCAGCTAATCAGTGGGACTGGACATTTCACTCTATCAGTAACTTTATGGGTGGGGCCCTTTGCTTGCTAGAGCATTGGTTTGAGTACTGCTTGGCGACCCACAGGCCCAGGTTTGAGGCCCATGATCCCTCACAGATCCAGATCAATTTATTTTACCAAAACCTTCTATCCTCTTACGGGGTGTAACGGGGCTCACTCACCTCTCGCAAGCATCCCCTTGGCCAAGTGCATGTATCTGCACACTTTCCTTCTGTGGTGTGTCTTCGATGGCTCAGCCCTCCCGCCAAGTCATACACTGTGTGATGAAAGCAAAGCAAAACCCCGTCCCGGATACAAGTCCAACAAGGGTGTCTCTCAGTGCCCTCTGTAACGTCTCCTACAAGTTATCCCTTCTCCGGGATAGAGCAGTGCCCCAGGGCTCCCTCCCTGGTGACAAAGTCTTCACCCTCTTAGGGCCTTTCTGGCCGCAGCTCTCCAGTTGGGCCGCTGTAGTTCAGTTCCCCTTCTGGAGTGCCTCTGTGTCCAGGCCACTTCCCGCAGTGGCTAAAGAGGATTGGGGGGTTGGGGGGAGAGAAAACTGGGCCCACCCACTACTCCAAATCCCAGCCCAGGAACCCTGTAGATAGCAACTGTCCACTGTGTCCCTTTATCTAAGTTGCACTGCTGCTCTAATTCCCTGGGCCACTTCCCTGCGGCCCTGTGCCATCTTCAGCCTTACCTCGGGGACTTGTCCTGATGGAGTCCCCGCAACCAGGTCAGGGATTCTTCTTGATCTCCCTGGTTTCTGGCAGCGGTACCTCGTCGGATGGCCTGCAGCTTCCTCAGCCAGCCACACACCATCCATGCTCCTTCAGCTCTAGCAAGGAACTGGAACTTACTCTGGCCCTGCAGTTCTTCTTATAGTGACCTTCTGGGCCCTGATTGGCTGTGTCCCATACAGCCACTCTAGGCAGCTTGGAGGACCCTCTCCACTGCCCTTTTCTAGGGTTGGGGTGGCAGGGTGACCAGGCCTCTAGCAGGGGGCCTCAGAGGATCTGATATACTCTGTCACATGGGGGAAAACACTTTTTCCCTCCATTAATATTTGTGAGTTTTTAAAAATTAATTTTTAAAGTTGATAGGAAATCATCTTATCTTAAGTGATAGTTTTAAAACTAAGATCTTTGTATCCATATTTCTGTAGCTACTTTCCTGCTGATTCATAAAACAATATTCTGGATCTAAGTGATTGACTATTGCACTAAACACTTCACTGCAATAGGGAGGAAGCTGTTTTCATACACTAAGCAGATGGGACAAGGTGTATATATTGTAACACAAGTGCTTATAGTAAAAGGCCTAGGCCCTTGCATTGCTCTGGTTGAATTCCACAAGAATTTTCCCATTGACTTCAGTGTCTCTGAATGTGAAAATTAGAGAGAGCTTTCATCAGAGCCTCTATTGTGTCACTTCAAATGACATATCAAAATGATGTTCATTTTCACACATTCTTTAAGGTTCATATGCCAAAAGTTAAATATTAGGGGCTTACTACTTTTTTAACGTGTTTTGATTGGAAAAAATCTTTCTTTTTATATGATTTGGTTTAAGATAGTAAGGGCTATAACAGTTTCAAATGGAACCTAGCTGAAATTGACATATTAAAACTGACTATTTTGTCCTAATTCTTCGAGATTAACCTTGCAATGATTGCTGTCAGTGTGTGGTTTATATAGTTGACATTAGAGGTCTGCCAGTGCTGGAGGCTTTAAAATAGTAATTCTGTTTTGTAATACTATAGCTGTCAGACCAACTACATTTGGGTTTTTCATCTAGATTTGAAAATCCCATTTTCTCTGTGTCCTTCAGAGATGAATTCTAAAAGAGTAAAAGGATGGCTTGTAGGCTGAGTAACCTCACATCCATTTGAGAATAACTGAATGTGAAATGTTTCCTAATTACGAATGGACCTTGAGAATTCTCCTTTCATTCTGTTCTTTTGCTTGCTTGGTTTTCATGCTTTATGAAGTATAGGCGGATAATTTAATTCATTTGCTATTCAAATTACTTTCAATCTCTGTTCAGAGAGGGTTTTTTAAATTTATGACTAGGATTGTTTAAACCTTGGTATTTTCTGTTTGAGATAAAGTACTCAGGCAAATGTTCACATTAATATTCTCATCACACCTTGCCCTTTTTTACTGGTCTTGTTCAAAAGAAATATTTCCTATATTTGTTGCATGTTTTATATGAAAAACATGCACAATACATAATATGTTTGAAAACTACAAAATCCATCAATTGTCATGTTTTTTAGGGCCTTGTGTTCTGTTGGGTTTCAACCAATCTGTTTTTGTGAGTAAAATTTTGCATTCCAAAATCATTGCCTACTTGTTTTTGTTTTTTTGTTTGTTTGTTTTTTTGCTGGCAATGAATACTAGGTAGAAGTATGATAGATTTCTAATTATTAGTATTTGAGACCACATTCTATTGCCAGCACAAAATTGAAGGCACAAGTTGTGGGTGCAAAATTGTTGTTCCCCGTCTCCCAAAACAGACGTCACATCACTGAAAATCAAGCCTTCAAGTTTCAGGTAGATACAAACCTGTCCACGATTAGTCGTGATGTGGGAAATCCTGGCTCTGTTGAAGTCAGAGAGGGTTTTGTCATTGACTTCAATGGGGCTAGGATTGTATCTTTTTGTATTTGTAGTTGGGAGTAAGTGTGGCTTATGGAGCACTTTCAAACTTGCCTTTACAGTAGTTGAGAAAATTCCTATTGCACTCAGGACACAGTTTCTTCAAATGTTCTAACTTTGTAAACATCAGTATGACATAGTTGCTCCCAATGAATTGAGGAAACATTTATAAACTGTGGGATTGTGAAGGACTATTGCATGCTGGAGGGTCTGAAGTGAACAGGGGGAGGGTGGGGTTCACATGGCCAATTGAGGGTGATGTTTCTCCTTTCTATTTTGGAGACAGGAAAAGGACGTGATAGGAAAGGAACGTAATTTGGCAATCTGTAACTCTCTCACACACATTCCTGAGCTAAAGGTGACCAAGGGAAAACTAGAGGCCTCCTATTTGCACTTGAGATTGGCACTACTGGGTTCAGTAGACTGAGCCCTTGAGAGAAATACCCCTATTTTTAGGGACCCTGTGAACACATAAGAATTTGCAAACTAGATCAGGGAGTGCTGGAGATGTGAGTGCTGCCCTGTGTACTTGTTTGGGTTTTTTAAGTCTGATATGCTGCATAAAGGGAGTGGAAATACCTGTAAATAAACCTGAAATTCCAGAGGGTTTGTTGGCTTAACTTGAGACTCCTGCTCAGTTTGCCTATCTCCATAGACCATGACCCTGACATGTTAATAGCACAATAGTTATGTTGCTTCTCCTGTCTTGTTACTAGTATTGTCTAACTGTTATAAATAAAAATGTGTTATTTATTTATGTATTTGTTACTTATACAGTGCCATATATGTACATGATACTTTATGAAGCAAATGAAGATGGAGGGTGAAATCCAGGCTCAGTGGAAGTAAATGGGAATTTTGCCATTGACTTCAGTGGGGCCATGACTTCCCCCATGTCTCTCCCCCAAAATGCTTACATGTCTAAATTAAGATGAGAACAACAGAAAACTATTTAAATGGCTTCAAAATAGTAATATTAGCTGAAGTAAATAACCAGACTTAGTTTAAAGAAAAAACAATATCCCTATCCTTCATGTTCTCTCACCATATTTTTTCTTCCTTCTTTCACTGGTGCTCTGTGCATAATCTTGGGCAGCTTCCAAGCAGTGGGTCTGTCATGACAGGGAGCAGCAATGCAGAAGATGCACACAGTTCAGAGCTTGGAGGAAAGGGGTACTGCTTTTGATGGCTGGAGTCACCCTTAGCTGTGAGTCAAGGAGGAGATCTAGGACTCCAGCAAGTGATGAGACAGTGGATTAGAGTTCAGTGGCTGTGTTAGATCCAAGCTCAAGGATTTGAGATTTTCCATGTTAGCTGCCATCATCTATTTACTTCTCCCTCTTCCCTGCACCTGTAGCACTATCTGCCACTCTCAGGCCTTTTCGCTCATTTTCAGGGTAAGCAATCCTGTGAGTGAGATAGGTAGTAAGACCAGGAGAGTGAGTGGGATGGTTACTGCATTCAGGACCCTGAAGGAAGCTCCAGTCTCAGGGGCAGCTCCTGCTGTGCACCTGGATTGCAAGCCTGTGCTTCCTGCAGGTGCTGTCTTTCCATTTTCTTTCCAATTTTCACTCCTGGTCTCATTCCCAGGACTGATCATGTTGCAGACTCTCCGGATGAATTAGGCTGAATATGTGCATTGTTGCTGTGTGTCGTGACAGAACTCCTGGCAGGAATCTGCCAGCAGTCCTGGGTAACATCAGCTGTGTCTTCTCCCTAAAGTAGGAAGTAAAGACAATCAGAAAAATATGATCTAATTTCAAAAATTAAGGAGATTTCTTTTAAAATGCACTGATTGGGTCCCCTACTGCTTGTATTAAAAAAGGGCTCCAAAAATCTACTTTAGGTTGTCAATAATAAATATGACACAGAAACAGTACCAGTACATCTCAGCTGATAATCACTAACACAATAGAATGTATTGCATGGTTAGTTACTATGGAAGAGCACTCAAGGGTACTTGTTAATATGCTAAATATCTAGTTTTAATTCTAATTAATTTAAGCTGACAGAACTCAAAAGAGCTGATGAGCATTTGAATAAGAAAGAGCCTGCATGAGCCAACTAGGGCTTGACGTAGCTTGAGAGAGAGCGCGCGCAATCAGATCAAAGCAGAAGTGTCACATTTTATAACAGTTTCTGGAGCTCTGGCATTGAAATGACACTGATGTCACTAGTAGAACAAGTCCTATCACCGTGCTACATTGGTCATAAATTAAAACTAAGAACAATTTCTGCTCAAAACAATGAAGGAGTGATTGGTCTTTGTGATGGGGTCTACAGGCCCCACAGTGAACCAGGGCTCGGAGTAGAGCAATACTGGGCCAGGGTGGCCCCACCCCTCAACAGGTTCAGGGCATGTTCCCAGTGGAGGGACAGTTTAAAAGGACCCTAGTTGGCCCAGGAAGGTGAAGGTGCAATTTGCTGCACCAGGAAGCAAGGCTGATGCTGAGAGCTATGTCAGAAGTGGCAACAGCTTTGTGAAGGTCGCTCTAGGATTTGGACTCTCCACTCTTTGGGAGCTAAAAGCACTGAAAGAGATTAATTGATTGAATAGGATGCTGAAAGACCAAGGATTGTTCTCCTAAGCCAGCGACCGTCCCACCCCAAACTGAGGAGCTCCAGACTGGTAGGAAGTGACCTAGGGGAAAACATAATTTGGGGTAGCTCAATAACTGGGCCAGATGTTTTGATAAACCCTTAGGGCCTTGGGTCAGGACCCAATAGAATGGGTAGGCTTGGGTCCACTTCTGGGGGAGCAATCTTAGCATGCGGGGTGAGGGGTTAAGGTTGCAGCCGGGGCACCCTCTGGGATGATGAGGCTGGCAGAAACTGTACGATCATGCCCTGACTTCTGGTCATTGGACCTTCCTGCTACAGTCTTGAAAATGGATAAAGTGAATTGGCAGGGGATGGGTAAGAGCTTGTCCTGGGAGATGGGCACTGCTGGATCCAGATTGAAGAGTTTTAATAATGAAAGTCTGCGACTGATCAAAGAAGAATCAGATCAGGACAGGTGAGGAGAACTATCACGAAGTCTAAACCAATCCCTTTCCTTAGTTAGTGTATTCATACCAAGCTCAAAGTCGTTTTAAGTTTAAAGTGATGTATTCACTGGCATGGTACTGAGTAGTTTGTGTAAATGAGCAAAGGTAACAGCAAAAGGAGGAATGCAGGGTTGTGGTTCCTACTTAACATGGCCGTGCTTTGCTGGGTGCTTTTTTCTTCTCGAGTTAATCAGCATCTCTATAAATAAAATATACCCCATGGGTGAGTCAAGATCTCTAGGTGTTGGGTTCCCTGCATATCATGTTCCCTCTTCTTTCTTTCCAACCTTTGCTAGTGCCTCAGAAAAATGGATGCAATATCCACACATTCCCCATCTTGCATTTAAACTTTCTTAAAGGTGGGCAAGTGAAAAAGTGTATCAAAAGGTCTGGGATTAGGGAAGCAAAAGATAGATATCCTTCTTGCAACTCCCATCAAAACCTTAAAATATGTCAAGTTTCTAACAGTTCTACTTGTGCCACCTTTTCTGTTGTGCATGCACACACAAAAACACACAGATCTTTTCAGGTAGTTTCTTCCCAAACTTCTGCTATTCATAAAAGTGATATTAGATACATATACATCTTAGTTTGTGTGGTGATTTTGTTCTGAGTGAGGGTTTTTAAGTTATTTCAGCTATAAAATGCCTTTGGCTGTTTTGCCTGGTTTTATAAAGTGCTTTTTCTTTTCTTTAAGTTGCCAGTGACCTTTGAGCATTGGTGTATTCATTATGACAAAAACACGGAAGACAGTAGCTGTGTATTCATTTTGATTTCTTTTCAAGACCAATGTTAGCCTGGCCATCCTTTCTCTGAGTTGCAAAACAGAATCTGAATTCCATAGGTAAAATCCTGGCCCGAGGGGAATCAGTTTTTGAGTTTGATTGCATTTGTCATGAGCTGATCGCTCTTAGACTAGCTAGTGCCTCTGCATAGGCAACATATACTCCACTAATCAAGTGTTCCCCAAACTCTTGAAAGCTGAGCCCCCACTTCAGGAAAATGAAATTGATCACACCCTCTCTGTAACATCACTATATGTTAAAGGCCTATGTATCTTAATGTGTATATCATCCGTCACGGGATGGGCTATGCACATTTCACATTTGGAAGGCTTTTTTAGCAACTATAATATCTACAGCAGAGGTGCCAAACTCATTTCATGTGGTAGGTCTGCCACTTGGCATTGGACACATTCAGCAAAAATAATTGAAATAGTAATAAAAATAAACCATGTTGGTAAGTACTTACATTCACCCTTTGACTTGTTGATATTTCCTTTTCTTCAACTTGCCAGGTTGGGGTATCTGCTCTCCAGCATTTTTCAGTGCCATTTTCCCTCTCCTGGACAAGTCTTTTTCTGTCCGATTTATGCCTCTCCAGTGCCTCTTAAACATGACCAAGTGGTTCTATACCTGCACATGAGGCTTGGCTTGATTGCTGTGCCAGAGTCTGAGATTAATGCGTGCAGCAATTTACATGCATTTCATAAGGTCTAACACTAAACACTTTGTTATAAGTCCAATACCTATCTTAACCCTACCAACGCACAGGTGAAACAGACTGGTTTCCAGCAATGAATTTGTCAGTGCTTGGCCAAGGCCTAAAGCCTTGGAAAGAGCTGGCACTTGGTCTGCCACATCACAATGTGGACTCTGGATTGTGCAGACAAGCCCAAAGATTCATGGGAAGTCCTTGGGCTGGATGAAATTGTTCTGTGGGCAGGATCCTGCCAGAAGGCTATAGGTTTGACACCCCTAGGTAAAGCGGTGCTTTTGGGGCGGGGACATGAGACAATGGTATGGTGTGTCAGCACCTCCTGCCTTCCCACCTAGTCTTTTGTCCACAGCGGCATGCAGTACACTGTGGGAAATGCTGCATTAGGCGATTGGCAAAATAGCAAAGCAGAGCTGCATATTTACCTGCAATCACTTTAATTTATCTATTTCAGATATGTGCATTGCCACTGCAATTTCTCTCCTTATGATTCTGATCTGTGCGATGGCTACATATGGAGCATATAAGGTAATCGATCAGATTAAACAAAAAAGTTGATCTTCATCCACCTGAATCATTCTGCCTATGAAACTCCTAACAGGCAGAAATTTAAAACCCGGTCTCCTAACATTTTGTTGTTGTTTGTTGTAAGATTTATATAACAATTTCATTTCTTCTGCGAGATTATAGGAAACCCCTATGTTTGTTGAGGTCTGATTGTGTCAAGTGATGCCATGCTGATTGGGGGAGTGCAAGACTAAGGCTGTCTCTACACTATGGAACTTACAGTGGCACAGCTGTACCTCTGCAAGGTCTCCCCATGTAGCCGCTCTATGCCAGCAGGCAAGCTCTCCTGCCGGCATAATTAAACCACCCCTAACGAGTGGCAGTAGCTATGTTGGCAGGAGAGCGTCTCCCACTGACATAGCGATGGTCATGCCGGTGCTTTTGTTAGTGAACTTTTGTCGGTCAGGGTGTGTGTGTGTGTGTGTGTGTGTGTGTGTTTTTCCCCACACACACACCCCTGACCGACAAAAGTTTTACCAACAAAAGTGCTAGTGTAGACATAGCCTAAGATTGTCTAACTGTATTTATTGTCTGCAGCTTCAAATGTGAGATCTTTTAGTACATTATGGGCAAACTTTAAATACAAATGGCCAAATCTTGGTTTTTATAAAAGTGAATGGAATTTTTTCCCATTCACTTCCCTCGGACTAGGATTTGTCCCAAAGAATGCATTTATATTAATCCCACTCAAAAGTTTGGTATTTTAGGAAGCCAAGTCAGTACTATTCGATTGATTGATTTAAACCTGTTCCTGTATAAATTCTCAGTAGACTCATACACTTTAATTTATCTCAGCTTTGCTGCCCAGCATCTTTGGCTGCATATAATAATTTTAACAGATTTAACAAGTAATTTTCCCCCTGGGAAACACAGTTAAAGAGTATTTCATTTCATTGTGTGAGTTGCACTGTGGATTTTTGAAACATAAGGAAATAATAGTTATGCTTTAACCTGCAACAATTTTTTTTTTTATAGCAACATGCAGCCTGGATCATCCCTTTCTTCTGTTACCAGATCTTTGACTTCGCCCTCAATACACTGGTTGCCATCAGTGTGCTTGTTTATCCAAACACAATTCAAGACTATCTACGACAGCTGGTAAATCACTTGAAGTGAACAGTCATTTTCATGATCTAGAGAAAAAGTTGGAAACACATTTCATCCTCTATTCCAATCCAAGGCTTTTCCACTGACTTCCTGGGCAGCCTTTGGCAAGTCGTGCCCCCTCTCAGCCTTACTTTGTCAATCTGTAAAATGGGGTATTTGTTTACAGAACTGCCGCAAGGCATAAGCAGATTAGGGCCCCATTCAGCTCAAGGGGACCCCCTATTCGCTTTTTATTATGTGTTGGGGGGCGCAGAGGGGCAAAATATTCCTTGGTAGGGCCCCAGTGGGCTAGCACTGCCTCTGCTCATTTAATTACCTCACAAGAATGTTGGAGGGACTAATTAGTTAAAATATTTGTATACTGTCTTGAAGTTTTACATGGCTATATAAGTGTGAACATGATTAAAAGGCAGAGTTGCCTGCAATAGCAGGGGACTGGATTTGATGATGGAAGCCAGAAGCCAAAAAATAGGGAGATATCTCTGTAAGAGATCTAGAGAGAAGGGGGCGAGAGGAATGAGTAGTGTCTGGGTCATTGTTAGGCTGATGCACAATTATCATTCCTCACCCAGAAGTTTCTGGAGGGCATGGTGGTTTTGGGCATGCTCAATAGGTTCCCTATAGCTGGACTCCTAGACTCCAGGGCAGCTGCTTTATAAAAGGACATGTGACCTGCGTGGGTTGGGAGAAGCAAAGCAGGTTGTTTTCTCTAACTTTGAATCATTTTGCAGCTGTTGGTTAACTTTCCAACACAAAGAAGCACTGGCAGTGTTATAGAAAATTTTCCCTCACAATTTCCTCTAATTTCTTCCATTTTAATTGTATACCTGGAATGTAGTTTGATTTTATCCAAATTGTCTTAGTTAAATTGTTTTCACCGATATAGTTCACCAACTTTTTTTAAAATTAATTAATTTATTTATTTAACTGTGATGATGGGAATAGAGTAATCTATATTTTGCTAGTCTCAGTTTTGTATTTTTCTTGTAACAGGGCTTTTCATTTATATACTTAATACTGATTCGTGGGTTCAGGGCCGGCTCCAGGCACCAGCCGACCAAGCATGTGCTTGGGGCGGCACCTTGGGCCGGGGCGGCGCTCAGGTTTTTATTAATTTATTTATTGGGTGGGGGCTGGCACGGCGCAGCGCTGCGGGGGGGGGGGAGGGGGCTGGTACGGCGTGGCGCTGGGGGGGCGGGGGCTGGTGCAGTGCTCGGAGGGGGCGTGGCTTCGGGCGGCGTGGTGTTCTGGGGGGGCGGGGATTCAGGCGGCGTGGTGCTGGGGGGCGGGGATTTCGGTGGCACTGGGGGGGGTACGGCGGCGTGGCGTGGGGGGGAGGGGGCAGCACTCTTTTTTGCGTGGGGCAGCAAAAAAGTTAGACTCATAGACTCATAGACTTTAAGGTCAGAAGGGACCATTATGATCATCTAGTCTGACCCCCTGCATGCTGCAGGCCATAAAACCGTCCCTACCCCTTCCCTGGACTCTGCTGTTGAAGTCCCCAATCCTGTTTTAGGTGACTTCAATCGGCAGAGACCCTCCTGCTAGAGATCCCTGCCCCATGCTGCGGAGGAAGGCGAAAAACCTCCAGAGGCTCGGCCAATCTGCCCTGGAGGAAAATTCCTTCCCGACCCCAAAAATGGCGATCAGTCAGACCCCGAGCATATAGGCAAGAGTCACCAGCCTGACCCCTGTCAGCCATTATACGATTTACCTACCATTGTTTGGTTTTCCTTGACTACTATGTTTTACCATTAAACCATTCCCTCCATAAATTTATCTAACTTAATCTTAAAACCAGACAGGTCCGTCGCCCCCACCGTTTCCCTCGGAAGGCCGTTCCAATATTTCACCCCTCTGACGGTCAAAAACCTTCGTCTAATTTCAAGCCTGAACTTCCCCACGGCCAGTTTATACCCATTCGTTCTCGTATCCACATTAGTACTAAGCTGGAATAATTCTTCTCCCTCCCTTGTATTAATCCCTCTAATATATTTAAAGATAGCAATCATATCCCCCCTCAGCCTTCGCTTTGTCAGACTAAACAACCCAAGCTCCTCTAGTCTCTTTTCATACGACAGGTTTTCCATTCCTCTGATCATCCTAGTGGCCCTTCTCTGCACCCGTTCCAGTTTGAGTTCATCTTTTTTAAACATGGGAGACCAGAACTGCACACAGTACTCCAAGTGAGGTCTCACCAGCGCCTTGTACAACGGGAGCAGGACCTCCTTATCCCTACTAGATATACCTCGCCTAATGCATCCCAAGACAGCATTGGCTTTTTTCACCGCCACGTCGCATTGTCGACTCATAGTCATCCTGCGGTCTACGAGGACCCCTAGGTCCTTCTCCTCTTCCGTTACTTCTAACCAATGCGTCCCCATCTTGTAACTAAAATTGTTATTAGTCATCCCCAAATGCATCACCTTACACTTTTTACTATTAAATTTCATCCTATTTCTGATACTCCAATTCACAAGCTCATTCAAGTCTCCCTGCAGGATATCCCTATCCTCCTCCGAATTTACAACGCCTCCCACCTTCGTATCATCCGCAAACTTTATCAGCCCACTCCTGCAATCGGTCCCGAGGTCAGTTATAAATAGATTAAATAAAATGGGTCCCAAAACCGAACCTTGAGGCACTCCACTAGTAACCTCCCTCCAACCCGACAGTTCACCCTTTAATACGACCCGCTGCATTCTCCCCATTAACCAATTCCTTATCCACCTCTGGATTTTCATATCGATCCCCATGTTTTTCAGTTTAACCAATAGTTCCTCATGGGGTACTGTATCAAACGCTTTACTGAAATCCAGGTATATTAGGTCCACCGCATTTCCCTTATCTAATAAGTCCGTTACTTTCTCAAAGAAGGAGATCAGATTCGTTTGGCACGATCTGCCCTTCGTAAAACCATGTTGTAATTTATCGCAATTGCCACTAACCTCCAGGTCCTCAACTAGTTTCGCTTTCAGAATTTTCTCTAACACCTTGCACACTACAGATGTTAAACTAACAGGCCTGTAGTTACCCGGATCACTTTTTTTCCCTTTCTTGAAAATAGGAACCACATTAGCTATTCTCCAGTCTAACGGGACCACCCCCGAATTTACAGATTCATTAAATATTATTGCTAACGGGCCTGCTATTTCCCGCGCCAATTCCTTCAATATTCTCGGATGAAGATCGTCCGGTCCTCCCGACTTAGCCCCATTAAGGCAATCAAGTTTTGTTTCTACCTCGAATACGGTAATCCCCCATCCCGAATGCCCCTCTGTAGTGGTGCTAGTATCCCTAATACCTTCATTGGCCTCATTAAACACCGATGCAAAATATTCATTGAGATATTGCGCCATGCCTAGATTGTCTTTAATCTCCTCTCCGGCAATAGTCTTCAGCGGTCCCACTTCTTCTTTCTTTGCTTTCTTCCTATTTATGTGGCTGTAAAACCTCTTACTATTGCTTTTAATTCCCCTCGCTAGGTCCAACTCTACACGGCCTTTGGCCTTTCTCACTGTATCTCTACATTCTCGGACTTCACTAAGGTAAGTTTCTTTACTAATCCCTCCCCTCTTCCACTCTTTGTACGCTTTCTGTTTTTTCCTAATCACCCCTTTGAGTCGGTCGCTCATCCAGCTCGGTCTAAATCTCCTGCTTTGTAATCTTTTTCCCTTTTTTGGAATGCAGGCCTCCGACAGCTCATGCATCTTTAACTTGAAGTAATCCCAGGCTTCTTCTGCCTTTAGATCCCTTAATACGTTTGCCCAATCCACTTCCCTTACCAGTCCCCTTAATTTGTTAAAATTGGCCTTTTTAAAATTATAAACCCTAGTCTTTGACTTAATTCTGTTACTCCTCCCATGTATTTTAAACCGAATTAGCTCATGATCACTGGAGCCCAAATTGTCCCCCACTAGCACTTCCTCAACGAGGTCCTCACTGCTTACCAGAATCAAATCTAAAGTGGCCTCCCCCCTCGTCGGTTCAGCTACCACTTGATGAAGGAATTGATCAGCAAGCACATCTAGGAACATCTGAGCCCTATTATTACTACTAGCGTTTGTGCCCCAATCTATATCCGGGAAGTTAAAGTCCCCCATAATTACACAGTTTCTATTAGTAATTACTTCTCTAAACACATTAAATAGTTCCTTATCCATATCCTGGGTCGATCCCGGCGGTCTATAGCACACTCCAAGCACTATCCCCGGAGAGGCTCTAGTAGTCCTTTTACCCAGTGTGAGTATTGCCCAGACGGACTCTGTGTTATCTAATCCATCCACTATTATTTCTTTACAGCTTATTTCACTGTTGACATACAATGCCACCCCCCCACCTTTACCTTTGTTCCGGTCTTTCCTAAACAGCGTATACCCCTCCATACCTGTGTTCCAGTCGTGACCGTCATTCCACCACGTTTCTGTTATTCCTACGATATCCGGTTTCAGCTCTTGGACCAAGAGCTCCAATTCCTCCATTTTATTACCTAGGCTTCTCGCATTGGTGTATAAACACCCTAATGTATGTCGTTTAGCCTGTCTCCCATTAGTAGCACTATATGTTGCGGGCCTCCTTGCGCCCGTCCCCCCTGTCCTTCCTATGTCCAATCTCGTCTCCCCGGCTATGTCTCCTCTCATTTTACTCACCTTTTCCATACTGGAATCTGGCGTGGAGATTAACTGTGCATCTCCCAACCTTCTCCCCAAACTTCCTAGTTTAAAGCTCTTTTGATAAGATGAGCCAGCCTCCCTCCCAGAAGTCTATTTCCTTCCCTACTCAGGTGAAGCCCATCCCGCGAGAACAGGTGTCTGTCCCCAAAAGCCTCCCAGTGGCCATACATCCCAAAGCCCTCCTTATAGCACCACTCCCTTAGCCAAGTATTTATTCTCACAATCCTATCAGCCCTTTGCTGCCCTTCCCTCGGAACGGGCAGAATCCCACTAAAGATAATCTGAGCCTCTATCTCCTTGAGCGTCTTCCCCAGCCTGGCATAATCTCCCTTGATTCTCTCTAACGAGAACCTAGCCGTGTCATTCGTTCCTACATGAAGGATTATCAAGGGGTTCTTACCTGCTCCTTTTAGGATCCTTTTCAACCGCAGGTCCACATCGCGTATCTTTGCGCCCGGGAGACAGCACACCCTTCTGTTCTCCGGGTCCGCCCTGGTCACAGGCCTGTCCAATCTCCTCAGTAATGAGTCTCCAATTACATACACCTGCCTTCGCCTGGCAACAGTGCCATCTAGTAATCTAGTCTCTAATCCCTCTAGTCCTGACCTGAGCCTGTTCCTATCTTCCCTAATGCTCCCCCTTATGCCTTCCTGAATCCTCCCGGGGCCCAGAATTGGTGCTGTCTCCATCAACTCCTCCCCTCTCTCTCTCGGACTAGCCGCTCTTCTCTTCTTCCTCACTCTCCCACCTTCAGCCGCCACCTGCTGCCCCTCCACCTCGCTATCCAAACACTCGAACCTATTCCTGAGTTCTATTCCCCCCTCACTGGCCCTTCTTTTCCTTGGCCTGCTTCTGACAGTCACATGGTTCCACCTCCCATGCTCTCCCCCTTCCATTCCCCTATCACCCTCCTCTGCCTCTACCTGCGCCGCAGGGCGTTCTCCTTCAGCCCCTCCTTGCCTGTCCTCCATCAGCTGCTCAAACCCCCGCCTAAACTCCACCAGGGTATCTACCTGCATCTCTAGCCCCTTAATCTTTTCCTCCAGTAACACTATCAGGCGACACTTCATACACACATACCTGTGTTCCGGCTCCCCTGCTAGGACTATATACATACCACAGCTTCCACATGCAGCCATCTGCATTCTGTCTGCTGCTGCTGCTTGGCTCATGCCTGCTGGGCTCCCTGCCCACGGTGCCTGTGGACTCAGAGCACACACCACACCTTGCCCTCCTGCCTCCCCCCTTACCTCCCCCTGCAAACTCCCTCTCAAACTCCCCTGTTAGCCGCCCTGTTTGCTGCCTCCGGTGCCGCTGCTCGCGTTAATTAGTTAGCTAACTAGAAAAAACAATGAGGAGTCCTTGTGGCACCTTAGAGACTAACACATTTATTTGGGCATAAGCTTTCGTGGGCTAGAACCAACTTCATTGAGTGATTCCACAGTCCAGCAGACGAGGAGAAAAAGTCTGCATGAATTCCATTTGGGGGTTTCTGCAAGCAAGAGGAGAGAAGATACTGTTGCACTGCTTTTGACTCAGCAGACTGTATAGAGTTGGTGAATAAAGACTAATTTGGGGGGGACTCAATCTAAGCTTTTGGAACTCTGAGTTACTTCTCACTGTGTTTGTGTGGATTAACCCCTTTAGATTTACTGTGTTTGTTTATCTTCACAGTTCTACGTAAATATAATGTTTGTGGATGATCAAGTTGCCTGGTTATGTAGTAGAAATTAAGCCCCTATTATTTATTTATTTATTTATTTATTTAGCATTATAAGATCTTATAAAGTTGGTACTTAATTCTTAAGTTCATTCCTTTTTGTTCTTGTACAGTCTTTGCTGAAAACCCTCAATTGCTGTAGTCTGAGTCACCATGTGCTTTTCTATAGGAGTTGTGTTTAAGCACTGGGACAGTGGTTCTCAAACTTTTGTACTGGTGACCTCTTTCACATAGCAAGCCTCTGACTGCACCCCCTCCTTATAAATTAAAAACACTTTTTTATATATTTAACACCATTATAAATGCTGGAGGCAAAGCTGGGTTTGGGGTGGAGGCTGACAGCTTCCGACCCCCCCCCTCCATGTAATAACCTCGTGACCCCCTGAGGGGTCCCGACCCCCAGTTTGAGAACCCCTGCTCTAGGAGAAGTGTGGTGAAGTAAGCTCTAGCCACCAAAAGGTTACAGGACTGGAAGGGGCACCTTGTCATTATGTTCCTAAACATCATTAGCATTATTTTATGTTGGAGAAGGAGTATATTGAGAGAAGCAGATGATTAGAGGATTGATACTGGATTCAGAATCATTGGTTGAAATCAGCCCAGTTCAGTTATCGTTATTTCATGACTATTTGGTTGTCTGTGTGAATGGACTTGGTGGTTTCAGCCCAGATTCTAGTTGGCAAGAGTTTGCATCACAAAAAGCAACTATTCCATTTGGCAACTTCATTGTTAGGTGTCTCAGGAGAAAGTCCAGGGGCAGAGGGCTTGTTGTTACAAGAAAATGTTATAGCAAAGTTTAACTGGCTGAATACTATTTGCCCTGATCTATGCAAGACAGCCAATCAGCCAGCATCAGATGAGCCAATTTGCTTTTCAAACACACTGTTTTCTTGTGAAGACAAGCCTTGAATGGGCTGACCTATCCTCACCCCAAGAGTTGTCCCCTTCCAGGTCAGGGTTGAGACAGAGTTACAGAGCACGGAGTGGAACCTTAGTTTGCATCTGTCTCACAAAGTTTTCCTGGAAAAATTTAATTCAAATTGGCTTGGATATGAATTCTGTCATGTAGATGGAAAACTAGCTAGAGAACTGTAAATATAGAGTAATGAGAAGCAGCAGGCAGAGTAATGATAAACACTAGTGTATCGTGTCAATGAGAGTGGGGTATCGCAGGAATCTTGCTCTCCTAAATATCCTCTGTAGTGATCAGGATGCAGGAGTAAACAGGCCATTCTAAAGAAATTCACAGATGAAATTACACTTGGAAGTGAAGGCAGAGGAATAAGTCAAAAGACAAATAGATTACAAACGTGGGTGGGAAATAACAAAATAAGATTCAGCTTGGAAAAATTGAAGTCAGTGCATCTATGATAGAGGAAAAAATAATCCAAATCACAGATGCAATGGAGGGGAAGTACCTGGAGATAGACGTAATGATCGAGAAAAAAGACTGTCAAAGAGAGAAAGAAAGAGAACTTTTATCTGTTCTCCCTCTTTGATTTAAGAGAGACACAGCTATTAATTGTGTAGGTTATTTTACAGAAAACTGGATGCCAAAGTGTTACAAACAATGCCTGTACATGCAATATGTTTGTCTTTTAAAATTATGTATCCGGGGATGTGATTTTTGTGGATTGAGAGGGCTTGGCAAACATGGTTAGGAGAAGGGGCATAGAATAGCCTGTTTAATCTGTATTTTTTATTACAGTGTTGATTTTTGGCTCTCTGAATATTTTCATATCTGTTTTTGTGCATGTCTGGGTGAAATGCAAGGGAACCCGTATGGTCTTGGTGCAGGCTTAGTAGTATTAGAGAGATAATTTGCCATGCTGGCAAAATATTCTCGTACAGAATTCCAGAAAACTAGCAGGGAACATACTTGTGCTTTTGCTGTTTTCATCACATTTTACTTGCAAAAGGATTTTTGTCTACATTCCTGGAAATGACACTAATATTTAAAAAAAAAAATTTTTTTGAGAGAATCTTCAGACTCCCTCCCCTCCTGAAGCATCTAGTGCTGCTTTTGGAGAGACAATACTGGACTAGATGGAGGATGGGTGTTATACAGTGTGGCAATTCCTACCTTTCCTCTACCTCCCAGCCACAAGAACGTCATCTCTCTTGCTTGACTGGCTACAGGTCTGGCTATAGATAAAAATGATAGGATAAAAAAACATAATGCC
Source organism: Malaclemys terrapin pileata (assembly GCF_027887155.1). Taxonomy (NCBI): domain Eukaryota; kingdom Metazoa; phylum Chordata; order Testudines; family Emydidae; genus Malaclemys; species Malaclemys terrapin. Next base: position 40,548,672 of record NC_071506.1, on the reverse strand, counting down.
ACATCATTTTTGAATCAAGCTGTCATGCAGTCCAATAGACTACATTCAGTGGCTGTACCTCTGCTTGTATTGCTCTGGTGAATTGAAAGGTGTGGAACCTGCAGGTGCACAGGGCCCACTCTTGTGAGGTTCTTAGGGCTCCAAGTTGCCACTCCCCTCAGATGAGGTTCAAAGTTTGTAGCTGGTTTGTGGTATTAACCCTGATATTCTATGATTCTATGATAAGTGTTTGCATGTTAAAAGCATAATGAATGTTTTATTTATATAGCACGGTGGGCATTGATAGTTCCGTATAAATAATAGTTATAATAATAAACTCAGCTTTGGCATGTGTAAGCAGTACTCACTTTAAAGATGAAGAAGTTAGGTGATAAACGTATTTTAAGAACTAATGGCTTAAAATTTATTTTATAAACTACAATTGCAACAACCTCCCTCCCATCTCCCCCAAATCCCTTGCATAGCCAAATTTTTATATTTGCCCCCAATTTTATAACTCAAGAACTCCATGTTTAAATATGGAGTGAATTCTTATTGAACAGCTATAAACCTTGAAGTATAAAAGTCCATTAGAATTTAACAGAAAACAACCAGCTGTTTTATAGGGTTTTTTAAAGTCGTGCTATGAATTCAATAGATAATTACATCCCTACTTTAGAATTCTATAGGCTGACTAAAAAAAAAAAATCTAAAATATTTTCTATTTGATTTAAAGGTTTTTAAGAGTAATTTCTATTTATTGGTTTCATCCCTATTATATCCTATAGGACGTTCCTGTAAGGATTTGTAATAAAAGCTGACAGCCTTAACTGAAGTGTCACAAAGCAACACCAATCAGATACACAGTGAAGCTATTTAACACACTTGATTTGAAATGTACCATTAAATTAGCTGATGAGCTTTACCGCTTCTATACATTAGTAAAGACCAAGCTTGCATATGTTGTTTTCGGAGCACGTTTTCATGCCTGTGGCTTAATTCATTACATATACTGTACGAGACGACAGAAGAGTAAGAGTTTAATTTTAAGGTTTTAGAAAGTACATGTATCAAAGCTTTAGTGAGGATAAAAAAAAAGAGTATGCTTTAGGTCAAACTACTTTAAATAATTACTATTAAAATAAATAGGGTGCTGTTTGTTTTAAAAGTGCAATACAAGTACAAATTTAATATGAATTAAACAGTCTCTATTAAATAGTTACAGTGCTAAAGATCAGGGAGTCTAATGTAGGTTAGAACTATCGGTTTAGGGCTGACAACCACCATAGAACATTTCAACCATCAGATTTGTGGTTAGAGTAACTGCTTATTTTACATAATTCTTTGTGCTGTGATGCTCTTGCAATTTATGGAACATTTTAAAAGGATATATTTGTGTGCAAGTACACATGAATGACAACCGGCTTCCAAAGGTACCCAAACTGCTAAAAAGCAACATTCAGTGCAGGCTGACATCAGAAAATTGCATAGTGCATGTGGAAACAATGTCACGTTTCAGATACATGGTGATGCTAACAAAAGGCCTTCTTCTGTCATCTCCTATGTCGAATGGTGCCTTATTCCATGCATAGTTCCATGGAAATTATTTGGAGAAATTA